>NC_051044.1:32867868-33211618 GCF_904848185.1 Acanthopagrus latus | reverse complement strand
TATATGTCAAAGAAATAATAAGCAACAATATTAAGTTTCTGTGTGGTGGAAACATGTTACATAAATCTGAATAACAACACAGAGTAACAGTAATACAACATGGGTACGAGAAGAGCAGCACAATAGACTGATAAAGATGACCTTCTTCGTATAGGATGACAGATGTTTGTGTTGTCTTGTTGACAGCGGAAAAGCCAGCTGTTACAAAAATGTCTTGAACATACTGTTGTGTGCAATGCCTCTCATGATGAACAATAACTGATTCAGGAGACATTTTTAATCTGGCTATTACTGGTGTGAGACAACAAAATAAGCTGATCAGAAATGTGTACATAACAATTAATAAATTAGGGACTAATATATTAATACTATCCACATAAAATGTAATAAATAGAAATATAAAATAAATATTTGAAATACAATGTTAACTCCAGTGCCTAACTGCAGTGAGGATCTATTTGATTTTGGGTTTAATAGTGCTGTTGAGTAGCAGGTAACTATAGTATGAAATGATGTGATGAGACCAATGAGGACTCAGTGAACTTTAGTACAACATAAAGAAGACAAAGTAAATCATTGAGTGTCAGTGTCTGCTAACAGCTTGATAAACGTGGTTATAGGACCAGTGAGATAATGAGCGTCAGTACTAAACTGGCTGAACAACTTCTGTTGCGCAATTTTCTTTTGTACTCTGCGAAAACTAAAAAGTAAGCTGATGCATTTCATTTCAAAGGTTGCTGTGAATTGAATGTAAATATTTTCATGCTGTAATCGTGTCATTTAATTCAAGTATTCTACGCAGCCCTAGTACTGTCTGTTTTTCTTCAGTTTGATTAATAAATTGAGTTTAGAAAAAGTAGATGGGGAAATAGGTGAAGATCCCTCTCTCAGGGTGGGTTCAGACTAAACAAGGAGTATTTTAGAAGCTATGTTGTATATAAAGTCAATGCAAAGACATGAGAGGACAAAAAAATAATTGAAATGAACTGAAGTGAACAAGTGTCCATGTACGCTGAAAATGTTTCAGCTCAAGTTAAAACTCAAGTTTGTGCCTGGTCTGAGGCTTTCTGACTCCAATTCCTTTTCATGATTTTCAAGACACTTGGATGGAGGATTTGTCTCGGCCAAGAATAGACCTCATCAATTTTTGGTGGTGATCCAGATAAAGGAACAGAAGGATTTTTTTCTCACAAAAATTTTTTAGGTGACTGATATCTTTGAGTGAGTATAATTTGATGTGGATCAAAATACACATCCAGTTCTAGCAGATTTAAATATGTTTTATTTGATATTGAAATAAAGACTGGTGGGCCTTGGCGGAGGTATGCGCTCTACTGCATGTCATTCTAGTTGGGAATATTGAGGCTGGGACCGCAAACTTCCCCATGTGGTATTACAACTAAGAAAATGCATGATGGGAAGTTGTAGACATAAAGAGAATATATTATTTTTATATTTTATTTTATGTTTCCCATCATAAGTCATTATCTGATCACCATTGTAGATTGATGTTGCAATGTTTAGTTTGTTGTGAAATATACTTGTATATGTGTAACAAATAAGAAAGAAAAGTGAACTGAGAAACAGTATCATGGAAGCTTCACAGCTACAAAGAATTACAACTTAAGATTTGAATTCATCCAACAGCTGTTCCCATTTGACATGAATGCAGCGTTAGCCTGCATGCTAACTAGGGGAATTTACTAGTTTGTGAGCTACTCGTGTTCTCAAGCAAAACTAATTTTCCCCTCTGTTACCTTCCCATTTCTCTTGCACTATGTTACTACCGTGCTTAGGTAAATAATATTTATCATCTTTTCAAAAATGGGATTCATTAACAACATACTGTTGCAGAGCTTACTGCTTGTGGCAGAATTAGCTTCTCTTGTGGCAGCCGTTTTGAACATCTGCTCTACAACATTGGATTAGAGGTAAGAAAAACATGTCTACCACATCATACAAGGCAAAGTGAATAAAAGCACGCGATTTTTTTAGCCTGCAAGTGGTAAAAAAAAGAACGCAAAATGTGTACTTTTACTAACCAGATTCAACCCAAAAATGGTATGGAGGAAGCGATAGTGCATAGTTTTGCAGGGCACTAAAATGTGTGCCATGACTGTATACAGCACTCATTAATATTCAATGACTCGTCTACCAGCTGTGGAAAAACTAAAATCTTTCACTGCGTAAATATCAATATGATAAACATATCTGCCAGCATCCTGTTAAGTTTGATGGTTAATAGCTGATATGTTACAGGATGGGGCCAGTGTGTGTGTAAGGAACCTCTTGTGTGTACTTTACTGGTATGCTACACAGAGGTAAGACGGGCATATCAGGAAGAGAGCATGGACACTGAAAATATTCGGAGCAAAATAAATCAAAGAAAAATCTCTAAAGAACGCTTGTTGATGCCTCCAAGTGCTGAAAGTTGCCCCGCAGGCCCACTTCAAGTCTGTGTGGGTAACAGGCAGGCAGAGCGCAGAGGGATACAAGCACTGTCCTCTTTGTCCAAACGTCATGTCCAAGGGGCCAATTTCTCAGAGCTGGAAACACAAAATAAAGGCTTGTGGTCTAATTCCACTCCCGTATTCCCCTGTTACTTATTTGTAGAGGAAAGCCTACACAGTCTCCAGACAGGCCCTGCTGTGTTTGCTTTGTGTTTATTGTGTTTCATATATTAATATACGTGTGTGTGTGTGTGTGTGTGTGTGTGTGTGTGTGTTGGTGTCTGGTGTATGTTGTATGGTGTTTGTTGTAACGCCCTCAGATCAGAGGGTGCCACTGAGTTCCCCATGTGCTGCTACAGCGCTACGCCAGCGAGTAGATGGCGTTAACAGGTGAGGTGGCCTCGGAGCTCTCGTTTCCCTCCGTCTCGTCCTTATCCTTCTTAACTGTGTACTGGCCGATGAAAGAGCCATCCTCGTTGAACTGGCCATCACCGCCTTCACCGTAGTCAACCAAACTGTCGTCACTTTCCTTCACATTGCCGTCCAGTGACGTCTGGCTGCCCTGCAGAGGCTTGTTGTCCTCATCGCTGCTGTGAAAGTAAATGAGGCAAGGAGTTAGCAGTTAAAATGGGAACAGGAGGTTGTTACATAGCGTCAGCAGGTCAGTTCGGGACTCTGAAGGGAGAGGTTATCGGGATTGCAGATAAAGGAATGTTAATTCCATATTTTCAGCTTTTCTGTTTACTCTCACTGAAGTGACTGAATGTTCATGTCACTCGGGCATTGACTGACTGGATTTTTCTGAGATTTATTTCTTTTCCATATTTCTCTTAAAGGGTGGGTGTGAATATTTTCATATATGTATGAATGCAGTACTCACATGTTAAAATTAACAGTTATAGATGTAGTCTGCATTCATTCCTCCTGACCATAATGGCCATGAAGTAATTTCTTCGTAGAGCACCTTAACACTAAGTGATGAGAACAAAATCTACACTCCTTGTTCTATGAAAATATGCATTCTTAAGCTATTGTTAGTTATATGGTTTGTTAGTAGTTGTTATTATTAATTAGCCAAAGTGATATGAGGCTTCAGCAGTGTGGGTTAACAAAATCAAGTGGATGTACAGTACTCACCCATTTGGGCTACTTTTGTATCAGGGCATCATTGGTATTGGGCTTCCACCAATTAAAAGTTAGGATATATTATAATAAATCAGCGTGCTTCCCATCTGATTAGTATGACCAAGACTGAAAGGGCACTAAGAAGGAAGTGACTTATGATATCTAAATATTATTTCATTTTACTAGGTGGAAACATTGCTTCTTTTCCATTTTCCAATCCAGTCTGTGATATTAGACCTTGTTTATATTGAGTAAAACCTTTCATGTTTAATGTTTAAACGTTACAATATGTTATCTCTGCCACTAGGTGTGTCTCAGTTAATACAAACAAAATACATTTGCAGAGAGTTTTGTGGGGAGGTTTAGGCAGAGCATGGGGCCAGAAGTACTGCTCAGAATCGGCCAGCTCTAGAGCAGAAAGTTGGGTGGAAGGTCAGACCTTCTGGAGGAATAAACACCTGGAGTCACATTGGATGCCATTGCTTATTATCTTAAGGCTACACAATGTACAGTAAGGTAGTCTCACTGTTTGGAGCATATACACAAGAGTACTATGAACTCCACTTCGATGGTGATTAACACAGTACTGAACAACCATCTGCTAATGAAAATCTGACCAGCACAAAAGTTTAATAGTCTACTGGAAATTTCTTGGACCCAGAAATGGTGTTTTCTTTAATTTTTTATGATTGAAATGTAATCTAATTGTGGATGAAAATTCAACATGGTTGCTAAGAGTTGCATGTTGGGCAATTTGCATAAACTAATTTTAAACTAATATTTAAAAAGAGATATCCAGCATTCCCTATGTAAAAACCTTTGGCTATAATATGTCAACAAAATGAAACAAGAATTTTGAACCTGGCTTTATCCAATGATTAGATTTATGTTCTGGAAATGTATGCTAATTAGTGCATGCTTAATTAGCTAATGCCTCATTTGCATATTCAAACATACAATTTCAGAAAACTCATGATACAAAAGTGAATTGTCTTAATGTAAGTAATCAACTGGGGAAGTTTCATGGTGATATACAGTATATTGGTGAAAAAATGTCCCTATTCTTCACCTGCAGTGTCTCCCCTTAATAGGAGTTTAGGAGTTTATTTATTCAAAACAGGGATAATGCACAAAAGAACATTAATCTCATAAAACAAGAAAAGATGTATTGAGCCAGGTTATAGCAATTTTGCTAGTTTCTGCCTGTAGTCCGTCGGCAGGTTTAATTAGCTCACTATGCTAATTACTCAAATTGCCCATCATGCAACTTTTAGCAGCCAAGTTTAATCTCATCTGCTAAACCTGTAGATGACATTTTAATAATAAAAGTTAAGGGAAAGTTAATAGGAAACCACATTTCTGGGTTTAGTAAAAGTCATATAGGGATTTCCAGTAGACTATAAGGACAGGTTCGTATTTGAAAGTTTTATTCACATAACATTTAGCCTCATAGCCTGGAAGTTATGGCCACATGCTATTACAAGAAATGCACTGTACCTTGAGTAAACTTGTCGATTTCTCTGGTTTAAACGCATTGTTGGAAACATTTAAGATACTTTAAATGCCAAACTCAACAAAATATCAAATAAACATCTCATCATAACCTGAAAGACTTTTCTGACCATTGGGCAGGAATACAGCAAATATGGCCAGCGATGATCCTGCTGAATCCTCATGTTATATTCAGCTTAAGGATATATTTTTTGCCCACATCAAGCTTCAGTGAAATTTCATCATGACCAGTACAGACGGAAATGGTAACAACTTTCTAAACCTAAATATGGCATGTGAATTTTGTATCAAAATAACCTTGAGGAAATCCAAATCTATCCTTTAAAGCACAGCAACATTTTATACCAAATATACTTTATGATCTATAGTTAAAAGCAGATTTTGCCAAACCTTATACATTATTCACCTCTATACATTAAAGGCATTAGTCATTATAAAACTGATTTGCACTGATATGTCTTTTAGAAAATGTAATTCTGCCTGGAGTAAGTTCTTTATCACAATAACACTGAAGTTATCTGCTAACAAATGTTGATATTGGATGAGTCTCAAAAATGATCACTGTCGACATTTTTGATTTGTCGTCACCAAGCTTTAACCAAACCCTGAACCTAGCAACATGAAGGACCAATGACTTCCAGTGTTTCCAGTGTCATAGTCCTGTCCTTTATACATCTGTTACAACCTCGCTCCTATGACTTCTGTACACTATTACAACATCGTTCTCCTGGACTGGAAAAAACACTGCCAGTGAAATGTTCCAGGCAGCAATTACATTTCCTCCCAAATTGATTGTAAATACGTATAAACAATCAAGTAAATACAGTATTTTGAGGGCGACATGATTAAAAAAGATGAATACTGTTCACAAAAATTCAAAGAAGACATTTGCATACACATGCTAAATGGTGGCCATATTCTGACATGAGATCTAAGCATGAAGACTCCGTTGCACCTCATCTGTGGAGTTGTGATTTATCTCAGTTCAGAGCATGGCTGCATGTCTCTTAACTCTTAGGGGGAGACAAATTCATGCACAGGGAGAAAGACCTAAACTAGCATTAACTGTCTTATCTCAGATCAAGCCGGTAGCAGGAAAGGCATTTAAAGGATGCAAAACAGAGTTATTTTTCTGTGGGAGTTTTCTCTAGGAGAGGACATAGTCTACACAGGAGCTCCTCAGAATAATCATGCTTCATGCTAAAACATTTTGGGAACCACACAGATCACTCAAGACATGTTAGAAACCATACGATCAAGAGTACAAATGGACCACTGCAGATGTAGCATGATCAAAGTCCATCACAATTCAGTTCCAGCAAGTACTGATTTAAACCAAACTCCAGCATTTATCCACAAAAACATATGTCAGACCAGAGACACAGCGAGAGAAGCAGAGACAGTGAAACAGTGGACTTTCTCAGAACACATGCTGAAAAGTAACAAGGTGGGGGGATGAAAAGATAGTTCACAAAACATGAAGAGAGTGGAAGCTGAGCATACACAGGGAAGTGCGAGAGAGAATTCTTAGTGAAAGATGTCTTAGACCATACAGTGGAGTCTGTATGAGTGAGCTCAGTAACATTTTTAGTGTTTTGGTTTCAACCAGTTTACATTAAACCATGATAATGAGGTTTCTGAAAGAGTCTTAGCAAGCATTTAGTTTCAATACATAACCCAGTTTCAGGAGAGAGAAGGTCACTGGACATGTCACTATATTTAATATTTACTGTCTTTATTGTCAATGCTACTGCAAGGTTTTCACCTTCTGTCAGGTCTTCACAGTTTAACTGAGGTAGTAATACCCCATTTAGTCATGGCTGATCAGACTGTGTGTTTAAGAATCCATTGACACAAATGGCAAAAGCATGCTGTATTTTTCCACTTACTTCTGTGGCATCTAATTAGAACTGCATAGTTTTACAAGCACTGTTTGGAGATCAACCTAATAGAGGTGAATCAACGGAAGTTTGTGGTGGACATACTAAAATAAGCTTTCATGGTAACAACATAGGCTAAAGTGGTGACGTGTCTTTCCAACACAGAAACGTGATAGCTATCGTCACCCTGTCCAAACAGTCCCCCAGGAACAGCTCTAGGCTTTGAAGCCAATTGACATTGTGGCCAAACCATGTATTTACAACATCATGTGATGCACAGGGGCCCAAAAAGACTGAAGAAAGAGGAAGAAAACAGCTGCCATGACCCCCATGAGAAAATAAATTTGGAATAATATCTGGATAATTCTATACCCAGGAAGGAAGATTTTTTTGACATAATTTGCCACTGAACTTAAATACAAATGAAAAGGGCTCCCAGATTTCCTATGTTGGATCACAAAAGACACAAAATCTATTATGGGCTTCCAGACCCTCTGGCCTGAGACGCCTCTGTAGATTCGAATATCATTTCAAACCACCTCCAAATGTGGCTTGATCTGATGAATCTGAAAATTGCAAGTTTTTTTTGTTTGGTTTTTTTTTTTTACCATCTTCCTGAAATCAATCTGAATATGTCAAAAAACTGATGTGAAGCTGTAGACTGTACATAGCCAAATACCATCAAATTAAAGCTCAAAGGCACTCCTCATGGTTGTTGTTTCATTTTTCATTCAGTATGCGTACAGTGCCAACAAAGCAAAATGTGTCACTGTCCAAAGTACTTGCAGACTATACAGTATGTAGTTGTGAAAAAAGAAAAATGTCCTCAGAAGTGCTCAGAAGCTTGTTAAATGCTGATTCACATGGGGCTGTCCTCATCTCATTAATACATCTGATGTGGTGTGCAGTAAGGTGAGCAGTACAACAGCTGGCAGATAGATAGTGGCGCTATGGTCCCATGTCCTCTGGGTGCCAGGAGTAAATCAGAAGGACATCTCTTTATGCACCAGTGCCACTGAAACGTTTCAAGATTGCATCTCCAACAGCTAATTAAACAATTCTGTCCAAAAGACACAGCTTTTTGTGCACAGCTCAGGATGTGCTTGCCTCAGACGCTTTTGCCAAGCTTGCTGTCACTAGTTGACCGTACTGCCCCAGCGACTCCAGTGAGCCAGGGGGCTTTTTTTAGAGAGAGCCTTTTATTTCAGTGACTTCAAAATGTATTCAGAATGAAAGAGGGCAGAGTCAGGAATGATTCAATTATCTGATTAGGTGATTTTTTTTAGCAGGAGAGGGAAGGTGGGGCAGTAACTAGATAATGGGAGTGTGTTTCAGATAAACTTTGTGGCCTAACAAAGGTAAACTTGCCTATCTGCAGCATTAGCAAAATCTCATGAAAATGACACAGATTAATATGGCTATGGAGTCAGGATGTCAACTCTCGTACTTCAAACAGGTTTGTCATTATCAAACATCTGATTAACCAGGCTTTGAAATGCTTTACTACAGTGGTTAAATGTATTAAGACATAAGCAAATTGAAATGGATCAAAGAGACATTCATCTATTAAAATGCACTGCAAAGAAGCAATAGAAGATAAGAGTTTCATAGAGCACCATTAGGAGGACTCAGGACATGATACAGGAGACTCTTCTCCTTTCATACCTTTGAAGAGACCTTTGGACCAATGATGAAAATAAATCCCAAAAGAGACAAAGGTCACAGACATAAAGTGGGGTGGGTAGAACAGAAAGAGACAGTCATGAGACAAATGGATAACAAGACAAGCTGCATACACAGATACAGAAAAGGGAGGTCTAACATTGTGGGTTCAAGGAGTTGACATTAACATTTTTATATTGTTTCTAAGGCTGGAGGTATAAATTAGCATATTCCTTCAGGCATTCAAAAAACTATGCCTCCAATCAAATTAAAAACTGCTATGAACTGTTGTTGTCTTTATGAGAAACAGGCAGCATAGCACATGTCATGGCAATCTAACTTCAGCTTGTTAGCACTTGGGTCTCATTTTTTGTAGTTTTGGCCATCATTTCTAAGTTTTTCCACCTTAGTCTCACATGTTTGCTATATTTGAACATGGGGGACATTAGGGGGTAAGAAACGGGAGCAAGAATCACAGTTTTCGCAAATGATCGTAATTTTACAGTGCCAATGGCCAACTACAAAATTAAAGATCCAGGTTGTGACCAATTGGATTTATTCTTTATGACTACAATATAAAATCCCATGTGTTTTTCATGCTGGGTGACAGGAAAGACTGTCTTCATCTTAAGAGATGATGATATTCTATCTTGCCCCCCACACTAAAACTGCTGAAGATCCCTTGAAAGAAGACAAAATGCAAAACAAGATGGAGAAAACAGGAGAGGGGCTGCACGAAAGAATTTTTTCCTAGAAAGTCTTTTCTTTACAAGATTCATGGAGCCAAGGTCATAACTTTTTTTTTTTTTTTTTTTACTTGGATCTTTGAAGAGTTTGTTTGGTCTTTTGCCCTCCAAATCATCTCCAGTTGTTTGTTGCCTAAATAAATTCCTTAAGGGTGTCAAATTGTGCCAGACATAGTTTGGCCTGCCCCTTTTCCCCTTCACTACAAAACAAGTTGAATTTCCTCAACATCTTTCACCCCATGTACCTGTGGTGGCGGATGCTTTTTAAAAATCAAAACTGGAACAAAAAAGGTGCAAGACCTCCAATACTGTTCATTCTAGCTGCTTTCTGGGATCACTACATCTCCTTGTATTGCTGGAACAGCTGATCCGTGAACAACCTGATGTGGTTATGGGGATGATGCTTCTGTGCTCTTTTTATTTACAGGATGATGATGTTACATTGAACTTCATGGCTTTGAACCACAAAATAGAGTCAATTAATTGACCAACTGTGTTGCTATCTTGATTACTTTGTCCACTGTAAAATTGACATGATGTCTTTATACTAAGCTAGGCTAAATACCATCTTATTCACCAAACCAGATGGGAGCTTCTTGATTGAAAGCATGATTTTAAAGTTCTAAAGGTGGCAACCATTGATCTTCTGATTTAATGTCTCTGGATTTGGTTTTGAGTCTAAATCACACATTTTTGTGAATAAAATGTCTTTTGGGGGTCCTGTTGCAGCAAATATAGATACGGGCAGCCCTGGCTTTGTTTTCAAAGGAACGGGTCTGTAGCTTAGGTTGCTGACAGATTATTGGATTGACAATTTGACACCCAACAAGGAACCAAAGCCCAGCTGCATCCTGTCCATCCCTCTGCTTTCATCTCTAATCACTGCCTGTATCTATGGTGTCTCTGTCTCTGTCTGTCACACTGATTAAATATTCGCACAACAAAGTGCATAGTGATATCATGAGTGAAAACTGTGCTCTTTATAGATTGACCACAGAGCAAGTGATGTGTTAATCAGGCAGATGTCCTGTTTGGTCTCCCCGAATAAGCTACACCTTAACCACCCCCCTCTTCGACAGCTCGTGGGAACATGAGCTCCCCCCGACATGCACAGGCCAAGCCGAATCCAAAGTACCTGTTCTCGTTTTCATTCCTGTCAGGGACAGATGACCCATTTCAGCATGGGGGAAAGAGAGGGATGAGATGTGAGGAAACAGGGAAGACAGCAAGAGAGAGGAAGTGTAGAGGAAGGAAGGAGGACACACTCCACATGATACATGCATGTAAAGCATGCACACAAACACAAACACACACATAGCTGAGTGGACTTGAGGGATTAGCACCAGGGATAGAGTCCTGGTCAGAAACACAATAAAGCAATGACCTTGACTTCACAGTCAAGGTCATTGCTCACAGGCGTTGGATATCATAGTTAGACTCATTACTGATTAAAAAAACAAACAGGATCTCACACACTGGATATGGACTAAACACAACAGCATAGCACCACTTGGGTAATAATTAATGCAATAAATGTTATAAAATTACCCTGCACACTCATAAAGAGCTACCTTTTGAATTTGAATGCTGTGTCAATCAAGTGTGTCATTTCCCACAAAAGCATTTGACACATGTATGCAAATTTGCTAATGTCTGGACATGTATAAGATAAATAGATAGATATACAACAAAGACAGAATACTCCTGTTCTCTACATTGATTTGTAGGTATTTACACTGTTGTCTCTTCATGATTAGGATCAATAGGTTAAAGGAGGAATGACTACAGTTAAAAGTTTAGTGCCACCTTCACACAGCACAAGTAGAACATGTACTAAGATTTAGAAAGCAGATTACATTTAACATTATTTTAGTTAAAGTGGACAGAAAACAACAAACACATTCTTCATTAAGAAGAATGAAACCATGGATATCAGTGGGACCTGGAAGGAGCAAAGGACACATCACTTACCAACACATAATGTACAGACACATTCTACAATATATACAGTACACCGCACATGACAGAAATTTGGTCTCCTCTATACAATACAGATAGTTAACACACATAGTTAAAGTTGTGTCCACTGAGTGCTTGGTTTGTCACTGACTGAGGTTGTTAGTGTCTGACAACATTATGGAAGTGATTCCTACAGTGAGAGAGACCTGTGTTAAATGATAGAATCTTATTTGTAAACAGACACAAAAGTCTTGGATCAGAAATCTTGCGAGAGGCAATTTGTTGCAGGAAGATGATGGTGGAAACGTGAGTCAGATTTGAAGAGAGGAGTAGAAGAATTTACCAAGTGGAACTGTCAGCAAGAATTTATCACTTAAGTCATTCTTGACAATTTAACTGATTTAGACAGATGAGGCAACAGCTGTCTGAATTCGGTCTCCTCTGCAAATGTTGTGATCCTATCTTGTTTGTTCTTCTTATTTTGTCTGTGGCTGCTCATCACCAAACTATGATTTGTACTGCATTATAAACAGTAAGGGTAAATCACAAGGCAGGTACTGTTAAATTAAGTCAAATGGAGACATACATATCCCTGGTGTGTAGGTTACAAATGGGATTCAAGAGCAGCATCTTTAATGCTTCAAGCGTAAGTACATCATTGGAAATGTTGAAATGAAAAGACTAAGTTTAAGTCAAAGAACACTGAGGCCCCTGGTCACCAATGCTACCTGCTGACAAGGGGTAATAAATTCCTGAGCAGCTGCATTAAGACCTTTTTATTTATTCATCATACAGCACTAACTGAGAGATCTGTTAAATGAGACAAACAACATTTTCAAATGTATCTAAGAGCCCTTTGATCTGGGGGAGAAAACAGGACCTTGGAGAGAAAAACAAATGTTTTCAAAAGTATCTGTATTAGTGTTGGATAGATCCCCATGATTAATTACCAGTTATAAGCACAGCTGTGAGGCTTACAATCAAGGCTGGCACTTCTGCTCTTTAAAACTACTTCATATTTGGAGCATTGTCTCATCTCATCTGAATTTGAAGGATGAAATTCCTCCTCCATGCCTGAATAACTTGCCGGCAACAATGCTGCATCACACCAATAGCAGAGGGCAGTTTAAACAGACAGTCTTTGAGCAGGTCTCTGCCATAATTTGAAGGATCTTGTACTCACTACAACAACTAGAAGGAGCTGGAAATAAATACCTAGATATTCAATGCAAGTTTTCCTGTAGTAGGTGGTTGTGATGTAGTTTTTTTTGTTGTTTTTTTTTTTTTAAGGATACGTGACAGTGTTTTAATGATCTAAGTTGAGCCAATGTTAAAAGTTACAGCATTTTCATTAAACCCCATACACTACCGTAATTCAAACTTGTTTTAACATGTTTGTTTTTTATTTGTCACAATCCAGCAAAACCTTTCACCAGTTCAATATGTCCTGTACTACAGCCAGTTCTTAAAGTTTTGCTCCAGTACCCAATACCATAGTCTTCATTAAATAAATAAGTCATGGCAACACTTCCTAGCAGTTTTATAACCTAATCATTTACCACAAATTCCCTTAACCACTAAACATTTCAGATTAATTTAAAGACCAGCAATCACACAAAGCTGACAGAGAGCAGTCTGATTAAACTTACTGGTAATCAAAGGATCCATCCTGGTCTTTCTGATCTACCGGGTCCAAGGGGAGATCTTTTTTGTCACGGACTGAGGAGACAACAACAAAAGTAACATTTTTAAGCATTTTGCTGGGAGCTCCACTGGTGTTATATTTGATACATAAAACCTTCCACATGTTGAGGAGTTTTTGAAGTTAGTTTTAAAATCTGTCTGTTAGTCCTCATCTAGTAATATAGGTCCATCTTTCTGTCTTCAACCTTCACTTATTAAACAGTTAACTAACACTGTGTTCCAATTCCATACTTATCCCCCAACAATATACAATATGTATGATACAAAGAATACAATAAACTAACTCACTGGATATGACACAAGATGTTTGCCCTGAGAGAAAAATAAGAGCAAAATGTGTTTCCATTCATTTATGACTTTTTCTTTCACAAGTTTGCTGCTGCCCTTACAATCACTATAAACTGTAGTGCTGTATGCATTTGGAACACAGTGCCACTTGTGAATAAACCTACAAGCCTGTCTTAGTTACGGACATGTATCATTGGGTTGGGTGTGTCAGTGCTTTGGTAAGTACTGAAAACAGACCCTCACTGTATGTTTATGAACTCCTCTCATTAGTCTTTGTCTGTGTGTCACACTGTTATAATCCCTCTTTGACTTAGTTCATCAGCAGGTGTTAGTTCTTAGTATTCACAGAGTTACTGTGAGGCACCCACCTAAATACTTTGTGAAACCAGTCACGCAACCACCACCTAGACATTATAGAAACTACAAAATATTAACATGACTCAGTTTCTAACCAAAACATGATACCATATACTGTAGTTCATCAATCACACTTGCAGGAAGACTGTTTTTAATTTTTGCCCCAAAAAGAAAAAATAACTTGTATTTCTGTCTTATTAAGTTAATAAATTGTGTTTTCAAGTGCAAATTGGTGAATATGTGTGAGTAATAAATAAATTGACTATGCTTTGCATAACATACTGAACAAAATCCACAATGCTTACTGTCAGATGTGTCAAACATACTATCCTATTTCCTGTAATACCATGCTAAGCTGGTAAGCAGTAGACAGTTCCTGATTTTCTTTAGCACGGTGATGGCCTGCAGTTTCTATTTTCCTGCTGACATTAAAATATAGGACAGTAGCTGCATCTCCTGGATCTCAGCAGCTGTCCAGTTGCTCATCTTGACATTCGTGGATGAAGTGATGGACTGACTGCTGTGATCAGCTGTTTCCTGGTTTTAAATCTCCCCATCTGTGGGTCGCACAACAGTTCACATCACCTCCGCCCATCACACACAATTGCCAACACACTGATGGCTCGGATTTACATAGCAATGGAGGAGGAAAAAAGTGTACCCTCCAAGGTGGCAAACTGGCAGTCCAAAACAGACCCCCAATTTGCCATCCTCTGTCTAAGTTGGTGGCTTGTGTGATGGGAAAATTCCTTTTCATTATGGGTTGATGAATTTTGAACTATTTTGTTGAATATGATTTCTTAAAAACATTTATCTAACTTGCTTCATGTGACTGATATCTTATGCAAATGTATGAACACCTAACCTCTGCCCTATGTGATTATAATAGAGTCACGAACCAGCCAAAACTCAGATAGAAAGTCGCCTTCTTGTCTCATGTTTTATGTCTGATAATTTTATGCTTCGCACAGAGTCCCAGGTCATGCGTCATGAAGTTTTAACTTCATGTCTTGTGTCGATGAGAAGCCTGTCTGATTGGGATAGTCGTATGTACGTATGTGTGTAGCTTAATCACTGCTGGCGCCGAGAGTGCTTGTCTCTTCCCCTGACCTTATTGTTATCTGTGTATAAATTGTGAACACTCCTTTACTCTGGGCTCATTCGCTCGGCTCATGAATTTGGCTGCGTGGTGGGTCCATCTGCGGATGGTTGGATTAAACTTACAGAAAAGACAGATCTGACTTACTCTTTTATTGACAGAAATTTCCACCACACTTGCCAACAGTATAAAAACTTCTGTGTTAGGAAACATTGAGTTTCATTCAATATTCAAACTTTTAAATGGTAATTTTGTGGGGGAAATATCTCAGTGACATCATCTTGATTGCCACTCTACTGATGTTCCAATCAAAGCAAATGTCTCTCAGCCTTTGACAGATGGCTCACTAACATTTGTTCTCTAACAGCTATCGAAGCCGGAGTGTCAAGCCTTACCTGGGTATTTGCCCCCACGACTCCTCTTGATGAAGCAGACGATGAGAAGGATCAGTATGATAAGTGCAATGGCACACATCAAGCCAATGAACCAGCCCTGAGTGGCTATGTCTACCTGGTCGATGTAGGCTGGAGACACACACAGAGCATACGCAGGGTGGGTGGAGAAAAAAGAGAAGAGTGGGAACACAGTGAGTCACAGCTAACATATCAGACAATCTGTTCTCATCCCAGAATGCTCAGCAGCAGTCAACAACTCAGAACCAACATCTCAGTATTTGCCCCCAAGCTCATATCTAGGACGATGTCATACAGAGGATCCCATCTATAATAAAAAATGTGTTATCATACAGTACCTGAATTTTAATCAGGGAAATGGATTGTGTGGTGTGAAAATAATTATATCCAATCCACTCAGAAAAATGTCATTACAACCTGGAAATAAGACAAATTATTTGACACTTGCCAGAAATTATATAATATCAGCAATATTTCTAATATTCAATTAACAATATAAAGATGTTAATCAAATCTGTCTCATTTCAAGATATATTTTGAATAAAAAGAAAATGTGCATACCCATTGATAAAGATTTGATGTTCTGGAGAGTTTTTGGCTAACAAGCTTAAAAAAAAAACATAAATTGTTGCTGTGATCATTCACTTAATGGAGCTCATTCAGTAACTTGGAAGTCTAATGTTACTGTTTATTTCACTATAATTCTTCAACTTCTCACTGGCTGCTCAACCTTGTTCTGCATTTACAAATGTAAAACTGTACAATCTAAAAGGCTATCATTACCTCCGCCAAGAAGGTTATGTTTTCTCCTGTGTCCATCCGTTGGTTGGATGGTTTGTCAGCAGAGGATACACTACTGAACAGTATCTGAGGTGGGTAGTAGCAGCACAGGGCTTTTTAATATCTATTGTTTGAGTGTTTGAGTTAGTTTGCCTTTTTTAACAAGGTAACAAAGCAAAAAAGAACATTTTTTCACGTTAATTGAGATCAGATCCAAAATATGACCTGACACAGTCTTACAAGCATAGTAGCAAAATTGACATTTAGCATTATGTAAAGGTTAGTGAGTTTGTAAGCTCTACTTTGGTCTAATGTTGCAACTTAGTAGTTTAGTAGTATAAGTTAATATTACACTTCTGCGTTTTGTATTTTCTACCCTTCCATGAGCATTTTGTACAGAAAGATCAATATACAATATTTGAATTAAATTGAGGAGCAGTTGTGTGAGAGTATTGCTTATTCTCATTGTATGATTACTATATCCTTGCCATCATATCAAATAAGAACCTACTGGAGGTGTACATTTTCTTGTCATGCAAACAATCTTTGAGCATGTACTTGTCAGAACGTGTGAAGAGAACATTAAGTTGTGTAGAAAGTAGCAGAAAGTTTAAATATAAAAGTTCCATCTCAGAAAAATACAACTCATAAATTAGATACTGCTCATAAACTCAACCAAGTTGAAGGCTGATGCATCCGTTTAGGAAAGGGTAAATGTTTTACCCTGGCTGTATAACATACATGGACTTAAAAACAAACCATAATAACTCACCAAGCTTTGACTGAGTTACTGTAGATACTACTATTGAAAGACTACTTGCACCCAGAGCAGCCCACCTGGCTGGAACCCCGGTTCCACCTGGCCAGGTGGGGTCTCACCTGGTTTGGTCTTAAAGCTGACAGATTCGCTGCTGACGCTGTTGAGCTCATGGGAGTAAACCCTCAGACTGTATGTGGCACCTGCGATCAGATCCGCCACTGTAATGGGGGGCTGTTGTTTCACTGCTACAACTTTCACCGTCTTGTTGCCTTGGAGACACAAAAAAGGGGGCAATCACACTCCAGGGGGTGTGGCCTTGGTTCCACAGTAATGGTTGTGCTTTCTAGCAAAGGTCATGGCATCATGATGCTTTGCAGTGAGACTGTGTTCTCTGAGTGACAGCAGGGTTACTGAAGTGAATTGAGACTGATAACAATGCAGTGCCCATCCCCATCATAAAGAGTCAGCGTAAAAGCATACACGTTACTTTAATAATAGCCATTAAACATATTATATCAGCTAACACATTCAGGTTTATGTACCTTTTTATGGTTTTGAGATTAAATGTTCTCTCAAGGGCATAATTGTCCAGAGATAACTAAACCATAAATGGGAAGTGAAGTAGAGGGTCTTCCTTCAGGCAAAACCACTACACTGTGGATATCACAGTCTCATACGATTAAACTGCTCCACAAATCAGCCACTGTGCAACAAGTTTCAACTGGCAGAATTGAGAGTTTCTTTGTTTCTTTGTACTGCTATAAATTCTAAGGTGGCAAAGCATTGTTTGTCTCAATTGTTTACAGGCCCACACTTCCATGAGGTCAAAACAAAAAAATGGCAACCACAACCTGTGTCTTTCTGCTGGAGAGATGCGTTAGTCATGACATGGCCGAGCTATGAGCATGACTCTGAGGTTGCTGTGAAAGGAAGGGCAGCAAAGAGTGGTGACATCATGCACCATGCCATCAACCATTTCAGGTCATCCAACAGAGCTCATTCCATAGCCATGCTTTAAAAATCAATCCTTATATAAAGCATCTAATGCAGACACAAGAAACATGCCTTTGTCATGCCATGTCTTTTTTACACAATCAATCAATGAAGTGCTTTGGTAAAGTTCAAGGCTGACATTTAATATAACAAGTACAATATCAGGATATTTATGTTTACAGGTTGATGCATTTAGTTGATCAGTTCTGACTGTTGCTGTAATATAGTGGTTGCGGATCAAGCTATTGCTACAACATACTGAATAGCACTTGTCTTCACAGTCATTTATAATCTGCAGTATTTGCTGCAGGATTTGCTCATCCTTTTAACATGCACATACAGTTTTTAAAATGTCTGAAACATTCCGATTTTATTACTCTGGGGTTTTATGATGGTCTAAAAGACAAAAACATTCTGATAAAAACCCTGATATAAGTGGGGAGCTGACTCATTTGACAGTGCACCTCTGTTCGACTTCACTACTTCATGTTTCAAGAAATCTATTTCCTTTCCATTTCCTGGTTAGCAATGTATTTATCTAAATGTATATGCAAGAAGAATACGTCAGTTATCTAAATAACTGCCGGCATGTCATTTACATAAGCATGTTAATTAAAGGCCTGGCAAAAATACTGAAAAAGTGTGGAACCTATAATCTAATATTGACATAATGAATTCCTCATGATGTACATTTCCACAGCTTCACAATCATGTCATACTCATCTTTCTGCTGCTCTCAGTTTATCTTTTAAGCATTGATACAGTTTTAATCAAATACATATTCAACTCCACTCAGACGTTCTTTTGACTGGTTTTACACTAATTTTAGTAAAACCCACCACTGTCAATAACAGTTACATGTAAAAGACACTAGGAACAGTAGAGAACTGTATACCCTTTGAGCTGCTGGTAGGATTTGAATGTCAGGTATATGAACAGCAGCTTGACATGAAGTATAATGACTGTTGACTTTGTCCTAAATTCATCAAGATAGTGGTCAGATGTGGAGTGGCTTTCAGTTTGCAATAACAGCAAACTGGTTGATACCTACTACATATGTCAAAAATTTATTCATTTCAAAATAAAGGCTGCCTGCAATATCTAATATGTTTCAAATAACACCACTCTCTGCTCTCTCTGTAGTTGCTATAGCACTAAATGCTGTGGCCACTACCTAATTATTTACAAAATGTTACAAAACGTCCTATAATTATAATTATAGTATATATTATAATAATATAGTAAAATATTATTGTATCTATTGAAATTGTGGGCATAAATATAACAATGTTATGCTCTTCCATCATTAAAGGATTAATATGAAAGTACTACAAAGTGGTCATATCATGTTCATGTGGTCATCATGTGAAAAGACTGGCTGATGGCAAAGTCTGGGAGAGTCAAAAAACTTTGGTTACATGTGGAAATAATTTTAAGCAGCTCATCCTCAAGCTTTTACTGCATGAAGCCAGTTGTCTGAAGACAGAAATAAAGGTATGTAGATGCGTACACATATACAAATTATAGCTCTTATGCCCACACCCTGAAAGTAATTTCCATTTTCGTTCTTTTCTTTCATTGCCTTGATTCCTTTTAAGTATTTTGAAGAAGCCAATTTACTTTTCCACTTTTCTTCTCTTATGCTACCAAAGCATCATTCTTGACTTAAACCCTTCCCAGAGAGACACACAGAGACTCCTGTGTCACATTCAGATTGATAGGGTGGGATGAAGGAGTAATTATAGGAGTTGGGGGAGTGTAAGAGGCTCCCTGCCTCGCTTCCTTAGAGTCAAAGCTTTCAGTTTTGACCTTGGAGAGCAGGGGATGAGTGGGAGGGGTGAAGACCATTAGATCAGTCTCATCAACCCCCTCTCCTCCCTCCCTCTCTCATTTTCTCTCTATTCGCATTCCAATATCATTAATAATTCAAGCCTGTGCCCAAGTACATGAAATGAGAGGCAATAAGAGAGTGCCTATAAACACCAGATTATCCAATATTAACTAGTGTGGGGATTCAAGAAGAGGCGGGATGATGTGTTTTATAAAAGCAGGCTTTAAGAGTGCTCAACACCCAATCCAAAGAAATGCAAGTATTTATGGAAGCATAGAAGGTAAAAAAAAAAAAAATGGACCCATTCAAACAGCAATTTAGCAAGCAAACCGCCAAACAGCCCATATACAGTGATGGTTCACAAGAGCCATTCAAAGCCGGGCAGCATGTTAGACAGAAACCATCATGGTGGTGTGCTGCACAGGAAATTCAGACCAACATGATGATGATGAACATTTTACAACACTTAAAGACCAGAGAGAGATAGAAAGAGTATAAGAGAGAAAGACAGACACACGCATTGTGGACTGTTGTTGAATTGTTGTTGAAATTAAGACTTCGGTTAATATCACATTCTCAAATAAAAAAGTTTTTTTTAAAAAAAAAAAAGAACAGGCCAGTGGAGCAGCAGCTGCTGCTGCTGCTGCTGCAGTTGGAGGTTATCTCTGATGAGAGATACATAGTTTATGCCTTAGTTAAAAACCTTTAGTTAAAAAATCCTGACTATTTTTGACTCATGTTTCCTTTTTCCTTTCCTTTCTTTCATTTCTTTATGCTCTAGCCTTGCATGGCACATTGTTGCTAAGTGAAGGTGGCTTTGGGAATCAGTACACAATGACACATTTCAACAAATCCTTTGAGAAAGGAATTTGGGTTAAACAAAACTTGCCATTGAGGTGTTACTGAAATCTGTATGAAAAATAAAACCTCTTGCTAACAGGACTGAGTCTCATTAAGGGATGTAGGGAAAAAAATAGATGAAATAGAGAAGTACATTTTTGGAAATAAAGATGAAGTGAACATTACCCTTATCTCTTAACATGAAAGAGTTGCTGTGGACTTATAATGTACCAAATTTTATAAGCTACAGTAATCAGTCCCTCCAGGAAGTTGCAACCCCAACAATAAACACAAAATCAACGAATCTCTGAATTCTGCGCCATCTCACAAGTTTGTCCAAGCACTGTAGCTTTCCTGCAAAGTTAACCATTCATCATAGTTTCCTGCTATTTTCACCAATCATAGCATTAAAACATGTATGTGCATTTTCAAATCTTTTTTTCAGGTATTGATGATGCAGACATGTGCAACGCAAAATTCTCACATGTACCCACAAATATTAACGCTAAAGATTACACCTAACATTTCCGTTCTCTCTGAAAGTAGAGGTAAACTGCAACATTAAAAATAATTGATTGATAAGCACAATTCTAGTGCTTTTCTGGCTGAAAAGCCTGGATAACAGACAAGAAATATCACTGGGACAGAGGCTGTTGCAGCAAAATCTACTGCAAATGCTTAAAGAATTACTGAATTAGTTTAAAGCAACGATATGTATAACTTGTCATTTTGTGTGATTTAGGACAGAGTGCAATACCACTGTGGTAAATACTAACCCCAAGGTTGAGAGGAAACCAGTGTAAACACCAATGGTTTTATTATACTACATCCATTAAACATCAACATTTACTTTAAAATGTTGAAGCAGCATCTTGTGGCTTCATAAAGTTGATATAGCAAACGTGTACACACTGGAAACAGTTTTGAAGTTGTGAGACTGAATCAAACAGTGAATTTGAGGGCCTGAAAGAGTGAGTTAGTTTCTTTACTAATTTGAGGCTGATGGAGTATTCGATCGCTCTCTGTTGGTTCATTGCAACGTTACACTAAGTCACAAATTATTCATTTATTTTATCTGTAATCTGACAGCAAAAAAAAAAACAAACAAAAAAAACAGATTCAAATGATGTGAGCATGGTGGGCAGAGGAAGTCATTCAGTTGCAGGAACTAAGGATCCTAGTATTATTGTAGCATCATGACAATACAATAGGACTTTTATCTTGTGACCCACCATTAAGTTTCAATTTTGGCTATCTGAGAGAAAAAGTTTGGGCATCCCCATCTCAGAGGTCACGCCAAAGTTGTAGAGTTGAATGGACTATTATATAGTGTCCCAGTGATTTACAAAAAATATAGATTTATTCTGAAACATCTGTGTTACCTGCTCTCTGAACTAATGCCCTTTGTCTGCTCCTACTCTTTGTGCTTAGTATAACCATTGCAACAGCATTAATATGTTGCCCTTCCGGTTTTTCAATTGCTCAAGCTGGGCTTGGTCTGGTTTCTTACTTTCCAGTGTGTACTCTAGCACAAACTCGCTGCTGCCGGCCGGGAAGTTGTGTCTCCAGCTGACGTTAGCGTAGTTACTGTTAGGCACCACCGTCAGATTCCAGATCTCCCGCCCAGGGGCCACTACACAAGGTGGGGTGGGGTGGGGGTAGGGGGTCAGATGTAAAGGGTTAAAGGTTAGGGGCAAAGGGCAAAGAGGGCACAGTTACAACAACCACACACAGGGCTCCATTAAGACCTATGCATGGTGCTAACACTAAGGGAGTCTTCCAACAAAAATGATTGTTTTGATCATGGTCTGCTCAAAATCATGAGTAAATTCATTATGCTCGTGGGCTGAAAATTCACCCACAGGCAGAATTTTTCCTAAAAAACAAATAAAATTGTAAACTAACAATATCACAAAACCTCATCACTTAAAATAGGTGACTCTATGGTGTGGAAGGGTACTCATGTTCTTTACAGTTATCAAAACCCATTTAATTAAAAATAGTTTTGATTCTCACTTCCTGACCAGGGAGTTGTTGATGGCTACATCCCAATATTCTGAAGTAATTCCCCACTTTTTGTACAGCAGGTACAGCACAGCTTATCGGAATGCAGCCTTGATGTAGTTTCCTGTTTCGTCAGGTGGGAGAAGGCAACTGTCTTTTCATTTCCATGAAATGCCATTCATGGTCAACTATAACAGACACTAAAAACCACAATGGGACAACAGCATGTACCCAACACGTTCTGATCAGTACGCTTGGTGGTGACCAGCACAGGAGGTGTGGTGGTAGTAGTCGCCTCAGTTGTTGTGGTGGTGGTAGTAGAAGGAGTAGTAGTAGTAGTAGTAGTAGTAGCAGTAGTAGTAGTAGAAGGAGTAGTTGCTGGAGTGGTAGGGGCTGAAGTACGAATGGTTGTAGGAGTGATGGTAGTAGGAGGGAGAGGAGCAAGAGGAGTAGGAGTAGGAGTGAAAGCTGAAGCCACAGAGGCGTCGGTAAGCTCAACTACAAGAGAGGAGGTGGGAGAGAGAAAAGGGTTAAAGACAAGGCAGCAGGAACATCAAACAGGAAGACACACATTGACACACAGGAGAAAGTCGATGAAGGTCTGAGCTTAAACACACACATGAATTCCCCACAAGCAGTACTGTTCAGCAAGCACATCACTCGCCTGAAACCTGAAGTCATCATTTGTCAATAAATGATCACGATGTTCATTTAAGTTTTCCATCTCAACTCTGGTGAAATCTACACACGTCATCATTGTCCTCCATAGACTTAGATGCCACTGCCCTCAAGAGGACAAATGCCAATATTACAACATGACTGTCACACCTGTGGACAACAGAGTCCTGACCTGAGGGGTTGGCCCTCCTGTGTTGATACAGCACTTAGAATTACCATGACCTGGATGACTGAGAACCTTCATCAACTTAAGATGATGTCTGTCTTTGCTGGACAGAGCAACAGGAAATCAATTTGACTTAGTACATGCCGATAGATTAACCTCTGATATCCTTTTGTGGTTACGTCAGCTGTTAGCTAAAGACTGCAAAGTTTTAACAAAGCCAGATTAGGTCAAAGATATTATTTGTTTCATTATGTCTCTCACAAGTCCCCCAACATACTACATTTCTGCAGTGCTGCTTGACCAAAATAAAGTTACTTGACAATTTTTATAGGACTTCATGCAATACATTTGCAGACCCATTTCATTGAGGGGAAAATACAACACATTTACACAGTGTTGCAGTGGAAAGTACCATTACAGTACTTGCCTGATATTTAACCATCTATAAGCTAAGTCTTTTATTTGGTTTATAGTATTTTGCCATGCAGACGTAGTTATTTGGATGGCTTGCAAGAAATATCATAGCAGTTGTGTGCTCAGGCTTGGTATAAGACCCTAATACTTTTTCAGTACTGACTAAACTGTGTCAGGAGAATGTGTCATGTATAGAAAGCTGGAATCACATTTCAGGCACTGGGTCTTTTTCGTTAAATGCTGGATTAGATATGAACCTCAAGTAATTTCAAGTTTCTAAAATAAGTTGCTTGTGTTTAAACAACCAAGTTTTAAAGGCAAAGTTGTTTATAACCCTGGAAGCAGGTGTTGATATAACCTTAGTATCTGTAGCAAAACTCAGGAATAACAGTGGCACTGTGGCTTTAGTGTTTTAAAACTGCATCCAGTCCTAATCCTAATCCTAAATTCTTTTTTGACTTTTGTGACACTTTGTTGCTCCTAGAGGTTGGGAGCTAGCACAATCTTTTTTCATTGATTTCCACATGAAATCACTCTGACTGTACCTTGAAGTTGAGGTCTCCAGCCAGTGAAGGGTCCCACTACTGATGCCCCCACCATAAACATTTCCTCCATACAACAACCCGAACCCAGCCATCATGCTTGTTTCACTAGGCTGTATGCCAAGCATGCCCTGAAACCACCGTGCGAGGGGAGAAAAAAAACGCAGGAAGAAATGATGGAAACATCAGCATGTTCGGGGGCCATTACAGCCCAGTGGTATAGGCCAGTTCATCCCAAAGCTACCAGCTACCTTACCTGCAAACCCCAGTGCTGTATGTATGACTAAGCAGGTGAACAGATACAATGGATGAAGATGGCAGAGTGACATGACTTTTAAAAAGAGGCTCAGAAGCAAGATGATTAAGCCAATGAGTGAGTACGTAAGCCAACCACTGATTTGTCATCCTCAGCATACTCCTCAAGTTGCATCATTTATTAAAAATAAATATTTGGTTGTTTTGATATTTAGATGCAAGGACGTGCATCTCCTATCATCCCACACACACGCACGTGTGCACACACATGCACATGTCCACGCCACACACACATACGCACACACACTCACACACACAAAGGAGTAGTGTCATCATGACATTGTACATAGTATTCAGTGCGATGACTGAGAAACTTTTGAAATATATAAGATGCTGCACAAGGCTAACTTGTCTCTTTTTGCAGATAGGAAGAGGCAGTGATGCTGTGGAATTGCATTGTAAAGGTGCGCCATCAGGGATTGGTTCAGAAATCTGAGATTAAAGGTCAACATGAATACAAACAGCTTAAAGGAAAATTTTACAATCATTGTCAGGGTGTGAGTCCTGATCATGAAGACTATGATATCAAGATTTAGCACATCTGGAATGCGACATATATCTGACATGATACGTTTTTCTTTAAGAGGGCCGTGTATTCCATTCCTTAAACATGTGAATCATAGAGGGAACCACTGTATTCAAAGCCTGTGATGCCCTCAGCATGTAGAGAGGGCTTTTTCAATCCCTGACAGCACACAGCAGCAGACAAACAGCAGCTTTACACACAGAGGAAAGATGGAGAGATGAGGAGAATCAGACAGGCAGATGAACAGATGAGAAATCAAATAAAAACTGTGTAGACAGCAGTTCAGTCCAAAAACGCAGGACGGTCTTTTGTCTGATTTATGTCATTACAGATGTTCACAGTCACTCAGTCAGAGTAAGAAAATGGTCCTAAAGGGCTGGGTTGTAATGGGCATTTGTGATTATTATTATCATTATTGACATTATATATTATTATTTGACATTTTAAAATGGATATAAAAAATGGAAACAAGACATTAATCTGTTACAAAGATAAGTCAGTATTGTTTTATCAAATCTTTTGCAGTTTTACACTCATTAATAGTTTTGTGATAATGGTCTTTGCATTGTTAAAACTTTATCTTAGAAGATCTGGATAGCAGCATTTGGATTATGGATTGTGTCTAAAAAAACAAGTATAAATTCCTCACTGACAGTGTACCATATGCGGGTCTTGTATATGTGAGCATACTGCATGTCTTAATGTTTATGTAACAGTAATTTACTGCTTATGTAAAATCCAACCATATGAGGCAAACTTATATTATCTTTTATATGAAAATGGAAGCCCATTATCTACCCCAGCAAGGGTGTACAGTAATACCCAAAACCAATGGGGTTAAAACTAGTTCAGCAGCTCCCTCTGCTGCCTGCCAGTGTGAGCTGCAGGGAGTGGTAGAACTGCATGTTAGTAGATAACATAATGTGGGTGGACTGTGCTGCTGCTTAGTGTTTGGATGAACAGATAAAGAGATAAATATAAAGGTAGGGCAGGGGAAAGGTGACAGGCAGCCACACTGTGCTTCTCATTCCCCATTACCTAGACCTGTAGCATCAGTAAAGTTTTCTGTCGGCACAAAGAGAAGGGGTAGACAGGAGAGAGAGGAGAGGTGTCAAAAAGACAGAGACGGACAACAAGGGACAGCAACAGTGGCTGAAACATACAATCTGTCCAGAGAGGCTTGATACCTTAGAAGTTTTCTAAATTCAGTTGAACCAGCCCTTCAAAACAACCTGTAAGGTGTGTTTTTTCTCATGACAGTGTACCAATCAGTCATCAGTAGTATCTGATCTTCTTCTCATTGTCTGTTTGGGTGTGAGTGTGTGTGTCCCTATGTCAGCGTGTTGATTTTGTCATCCATCAGAGAAAGATATCTCTCAAGTTTTCATTAAAGTAAAGTAATCATTACCACAGTTGGTAGTGTGAATCTCTCTCTCTCTCTCTCTCTCTCTCTCTCTCTCTCTCTCTCTCTCTCTCTCTCTCTCTCTCTCTCTCTCTCATGGCCATTTACAGTTTGATTTAGTCTGAGTGCCCTTTTATGGTTCTTCTGAGCAATTAATAATCAACTGTTAAACAAGAGAGCAAGTGAATTGCTGAGGTAGTTCATCCTATTGTAAACATTTCCATGGAGAGTTTTAGGGTTTCAGATTCATTTTTACCTTGAACAGGAAAAACAGTTATTTGGAGGCATCGGAGGTGAGATTTATTGGCAAACAAATGGTCAAATGTGGAAACACTAACCTTCATTAGCGAAGTGTGGGGACTCGTCAGCAAAGACCTCCCCTGCTCCCTCCTGGGTACGCGCTGACAGGAAGAACTTGTAGCGGACAGATCGGTCGGGCAGGCGGAGGGTGAACTCTGTCTCATTAGGAAGTAAATTCTTGAACTGGGGATGACCCAACCTGGTGCCGTTGACTATGCACATACATTTATAGAAGAAAGGATGACATAAAAGGAAAGACTGGTTGGTTTGTTATCAGATCATCGTACGATGCAGAATATTGCTGACCTTTCTCACAGTTATTCCTTTGGACTGACTTCTACTACTTCTTGGCTCCTCTTTGACACATTCACATATTGCAGCTGTGCATACATCAACTTGTCTGAACAACACAGTGGCTGCATACAATGGCCCTTCTGAGTGCATTCACCTCCACTGTCACTTTCAATCAAGTGGTTAAGATTACAGAGTTAAACTGGCTTGGTTCAAACCTGTCTTATTGTGTGTCCATTTGTGCTGACCTGTTCTGTGCCTGTTGTAAAGCTGTGTGGTCTAAACACAGTATAATCCAATAAAACTATCGAAACAAGTCAAACACCTGAGTCCTGACAAATACTGGAAGTGCCAAGTAAATAAAATGCTTACCGTCTCAAGGTTTGATGGTTATTATAGTACATGCATGAATACTTAGGGTTTGGCAAATCAGAACTGCTCACCTGTTTGGTATTTTAACAGGTATCCAACCAGAATGCCATTGGGCTCGAGAGGTTTGCCCCATTCAAGTTGGAGGGTGTCAAAACCTCTACGGTTTATCCTGAAAAACTTTGGAGCATCTGGCACTGCAAGCACACATACACAGGAAGATAGACAAAATCACATAAACAATGAGTAGAAATAAGACGGGTCCAGGACAGAGGAGAAGAGAATCTTATTTTGCCTGAGCTAGTTCCATCATGGTTGAAAGCTGGGGCATTATAATGCAGTACCACAGATGCTGGCACCAAAAAATCTCTGGCTCCATAAACATCCAGTCCAAGTAGATGTTGAACTCAGATCTTGTGCATAAGAAAAAGTAACATTACCACAGTGTAGGAGTCCTCTGTTAAAGTACAAACATATTAGCATCGAAACATACTCACAGTAACAAATCTATAGGTACTCACTATGCAGAATGGTATCTTTCAGAAAAAATGTCTGTGCACATTATTACAGTAAAATTAGTGATGCATTATTGTGTTCACTTAGCTGTAAAACTAATATTACATCATATTTTGTTTATTGTATTTTCTTAGGTATTTTTAACTAAATCTTGAAAGGCAATAAATCTTAAAGCGTATAACCTTCGTCTGGGTGCATCCTCACCTCCCTCCTTGGTGGTGAATTCCACCGTGTTGCTCAGTGGACTCTCAAAGCGGCTGTTGGCCACAACCATGAACATCTTGTATTTAGAGTAGGGCACCAGGTCGCTGAGGATCCCTGACGGCTCAGCCACAGTGCTGAAGAAACCTTTGGTCTTCTTCTCCTTACTGACTACCAGACCTGCAACCAGACTCGACTCACGCCAGTAGTACAGCTGGGAGGTAGAAGGGGAAGGTGGGTAAGACGCTAAGGAGATTAAACTAAATAAACTGTTGGAAGTATTTTTTAGATCAACTCATCAGTCAGTTCTAATTTTTAGAAAAAAAAAAAAAAAAGCCAGACTCACTCTGTACTCCTTGAACTCTCCCTGTACTGAGTTCAGAGCCACAGGCTTCCAGTGGATGTTCGCCGTGGTGCTCTCGACCTTTGAAACCCGCAGGGCAGTGGGAGCATCGGTGGGCTCTGAATGCACAAAAAGGGACACAGTATGTGTAAATAGTTGGAAAGGTTTGGTTCTGTTTAAGCTAGAATAACAACAAACTAGACAATTCCCCACCGGGAAATCGCGAGAGTGGGCTGTGTGCTTTGCCCCTTGACGAAAAAACTATGAAAGCAAAGCAAAAGTTGAATATCACGTTGGACTTGGAGTTGTATCTACATTTTAAAGTTTGAATGGTGTGTCTAGGTCAACGTGTGCCAGAGATGTTGGTTTTTGAAATCTTTTTTCCCATCTTTTCGCCTGGTCTCATCCACTTTCAATGGAAAAAGTTTGGGGTTTTTTTTCAGAGACAGACAGACAGAGAGAGAGAGAGAGAGACAGACAGAGACAGACAGTGAGAGACAGACAGACAGACAGATAAAGAGAGAGAGCGAGACAGACAGACAGATAGTAAGAGAGACAGACAAACAGAGAGAGAGAGAGACAAACAGAGAGAGAGAGAGAGAGAGAGAGACATTCACACTACCAACTGTGGCAATGATTACTTTAATGAAAACTTTCAGTCAGCACTTATGAGGGATGCGATGAGGAATAGGAACGAGCTGCTGCTGATACTGAGCTAGACTCATGGCTGTCTGACTGCCTTCAATCTTTACAACTGCTAACATTAGCTTTAACAGTTCTTAAACTGTGCTAGCTGTGAACTGTGCTCACTTTTCTTCTGAAAGAAGTTTGAGTTGGCTTCCCTTTCCTTGCTTTCTTTCCCTTTCCACCTTTTCCTTTCGTTTAAGGCTATCTGATATTGCTTTCTTGGGGAAAGACATGTCTTGACGAGTAGCAGCCACTCCGCTCGTTAAGCTGTTTGGAGAGGCATCTTCTGCACCTGCAGCTGCAGGGGTGGACTGAACCATTATGTACTGTAAAGGGGGAGAGGGGCCTCAGACAGCCTCCACTATTTTTTTTTAATACAGAGTCTCATCTGATTTATTGTGCCAATTTTAAGTTAGTTATGACACTAATTACTGAGAAAAAAAAATAAAGCAAAAACAACATTTTTATTTCAGGCCTTTCGAGGGCCCCCTCCTCCATTTGGGCCCTGGTAATCAGTCCCACTTTTCCCCCAGTTCAAGGCCCCTGACTAGAGACACCATTCCAATTTTAAAAGTCACAAGATCTTGAACTATTGGACCTGTATTCACCTGTATTTATATTTTTATATCTGTTACAGTTTTGAAATAATCACAGTTTTAGGCCTTGTCCACACCAGCCCGGTTAATTTTCCAACCAAGGTTTTGTTAAATAAAAAAACATAACCACACAAGGGGTGTAATAAAAATAACTCTGCGCACAAGCAACCGTAAATCCACCACCAAGTATATACGTGTTATACATATGCCACAGCAATGGGTGGCGATGTAATGTAAAACAGGAAGGCTGTTTCAACCAATCAAAATAGTTTAAAACCAGAATGGGAAAGCACGGCAAATACCAAAAAATAAACAACAATGGCGAATCACAAGGGAAAATCGTTTGTCTGGACCGAGCTGGTTACCAAGGGTTAGTTTGAGATCGTTAAACAACCTCTAACCACCTTCTAACTGTTGTTACTCTGTGTTTACATTGCTGCATTGTGTTTAATATTTACAAAGGCACGCGCTCAGTTCTGACGTAAGCAACGGAAATATTCGTGGTTGTCATATCCACACGCAACCGATGAAATCCAAATCGGCCAAAAACCTCACCCTGGATCCCGGTTTCAAAAGACCGCAGTTTCAGTGTTCCAAAAGCACGATTGCATGTGGACAGAACAGTAAAAACGGGAGCATAACTTCACGGTTGCAAAATTAACCAGGCTGGTGTGGACAGCTCCTTAGTTTGAAGGATTTTCAGCCCGTCTTCTGATTTTATAATGGGTGTGTATTTAGTCAGCTAGAGTGCGTGACATCATCAACTGCTGCACCCCAGAGTGTAGAGCAGCTGGAAAGATGGGAGAAAAATTCTCTTCAGCTTGATTTGGATCCCACATCTTTTACTTCACATAGACAATGTATGCATATAAATGTAGGAAATCTTGTTGGCTTTCAGCTGATGGTCTTACTTCAGATGTAGGACTCACAGTTTTGGATTTAGAAGCCAGAGAGCGACAAGCCCATAAGCGGCAATGTTAAATTTGAGCCTAATTTCTGGAGGAGAGCAGACGGTACCTGTTCTCTTGCTCTTATGCCCTCGCTTTGCACTCTCTAGAAATATAAATGACTTGACCGCGTTCAGTAACTCCTCCTGTAACTCAACATACAAATATTTTGGTGGTAACCATCACAGTTTTTTCAAAAATCACAGTTTGGGAGGCGTTTTCCCATTCATTTCTTATGGGGTCATTTTCAGCTTTGGCTCGCCTCCTGCTGCAGCATACGTGCGGCCATTTTAAGCTCTTTCTGCCTTTAACTTTTCACCTTTTCAGCCTTTTTTCACTTTTTTAAGCTCTTCTGCCCTCTTACACTACAACTTTTTGGCCTTTTCAGTCTTTTTTCACCTTTTTAAGCTCTTTCAGCCCACTCTATAGCTTTTTAGCCATTTCAGATATTCATCTTTCTGCCTTTTAATCTCCTTCAATTATTCGACTTCATCTTTTCATCTTTTTATGATATTCATCTTTCTGCCTTTTCAGCTTCTTTATACATTCAGCTTCACGTTCAGCTACAGAAACTCTTCAGGTATCAATGTTCAACTTTTTAAGTTCTTTCAGCCTTTAACTTTTCAACCTTTTCAGCTTTTCAGCAGTACGTTCAGCAGATTTCGCTTCAGCCTTTAGCAAACACACTGTATTTTCGCAGGAACTGCAATTTGCCTAGTTGTAATGCATCATTTATTTGTGGTTTATTTCACAGGGATGGATACAAGATGCATAGATAAACTGAAAACAGCTGCCCGATGCAAGAAACACAGTGTTTAGAGCAGAAGATAATTTACAACACATGTCACTGGGAGTGCTTTAGAATGAGAAATTAAAACAATGAGAGGAAGAGGCATTAAATTGTGTACACCATGATGTAACATAGCACACATTTAAAAGCATTAGGTATGTACAGGTTTGTTGCTGAATTAACCAGGATGTGGTTGCTCTTTTAAAGGTGCTAAAGTTTGCTGCAAATTTCAAATGAACAGGCAGCAAGTTCTACAACTTTGCTATTTTACCTTTCTCCTTTTGTTGTATGAGCAAAAGAAGTTTTTGACGAATAAAACTTTACAATTGCCACTTGAAGTTGCTCTTGATTTACTGCAGCTCTGTAATCTCTTGATACATTTCCAGAGGGGCTCAGAAACAAGTCAATTTAATGCCATAATGGCTTAAAATGACAGAAAGTGAAATGATTCACTTATGACTTTGGAGGATTTATGTTTTGTCAACCTGAGAGTTACAGTGAGCAACCTCTCCTTCAACACCCCACATTCCAGCTGGAGTTTCTCTGCAACTTCTCCTGCAAATATTATAAGTAAGTATACTATAAGTATCAACAAATCTTCCTGCACTCTACTCCTGCCTCGTTTTCCACTTCTGGGTCCAACCAAGTGTGGCAGGTCGAGTGTTGCTCCACCCCCACTCGATCAGCATCACCGGTACTTGATTGCACATTGGTGCCACCTGTTTAATTACTGCTCTCTCCTTGGGCACACTTTCTCTTGCCGTTCATCTGGCAGGGCTCTGTTTGGCGTGCTCCGTTTGCTTGGTGGGTTTGGAGAGCTTCATCTGTGGTCATTTTCAAGGTAAGCATGGGTGCTGTTACTTTGTGAAATTTCATGGAACGTCATGATGCGACAGCTCCCGTGATTTTGTTACTGCAGCGTCTATATTGTCACCTATGCTAAAAGTTGTTTGCTCTCTGCTCTCTGTCCTGCTGTAGCTGTTAAAGCCACAGTGGTTCCTCCATTTCTCCTCCTGTGCTCCGTGGGAGGCTGCACTGCAAGCCCGGGGACGTGCACCACAGCGGCTATCTAAACGAAAACCATTCATGGCCTCCATCCTTGGTGCAGTCGCCTCGTCTTCGCCGTCCTTTTCTCACAGTCCTCTGTGGGCTCCTGTTGTGGCTGCTTTCCACGCAGTGCTGGACTCTCAGCCCCACCTCAACCTCTGTTGGTTTATTTTGTTTTGAGTTTGCTTGTTTGTTTGGGTTAATCACTTATTTTGCAACTCCAACCTTGAGTGTCCCTCCATGTAATGTTGTTCTTTTCTTTCCAGGACAGGAGCTGGTGCAGTGTGTGGCAGACTTCCCTGGTGGTGGTCCCCATCTCACATCCCTTAATATTGCTGTGGCACGTGGTGATTTGGTTTGTAGTGTTTTGCATGGTTTGAGTTGATTTATTCTGCCCACCTCGCTAAGTCTTAGCCCTGTTCCTTTTTTTGTTTGTTTTCTGAAAAATATTGTGGAACACTCAGGTTGTGACATATCTGTGCTCCTTTAAGTCTAGCAAATCATTGTTAAATAAAATTTGGTATTTTTGGAAGTCCGTCTCACGTCCTCTTTAAAAATTGGTGTAACGAATCTGTGTGACCTTCTAGTAACCCGGGTATAGGGCAGAGTGGGCCACACAGTGTAATATCTATCAGCCTTAGTCCAAAGATCAATGTTTCTTATAAATGCTGTATCGTAGGCAACTGGACTCGGTTCTAACTAACTGGAGGGAAGTTGCAGGCTTTTAAACTTTGTGTGGGAGTGTCCTTAGAGTCAGTAAGGGCACATGTGAGCTCTGAGTTTTAGAGCTGTGTTCCTCATGTAGGTTGGTAGGGCTTTACTGAGCCCAGGTATGAATGGTTGTTAAGCTGTCTGGGGAGAGAACTCAGTGCTGCATTGTAGGTTGGTGGTAAGTAATGTCTTAGGTCACCACCTCTGTTCACAGGTCGTTCCAGTTTGAGAGAGATTGATTACTTCTCTTTCAATCTGTCTGTTTTCCCTGGTCAATATGTTTACATTATTCTCACAGGAATGATTTTGCTCTCCGAAGTGGCCCTAAAAACTCTTAAACTCAGACATGTCCTAAATGACTCTGTCAGGACACTCCCACACAAAATTTGAAAGCCTGTAATCAACCTTGATCAACAAAGATCAACGGTAGTATTTGATTTCACAAACTGATATCTTGTATGTATCTACTTACTGTCTTCTCCAGAGTACCCAATGACCACATTGGACTCAGGTCCTGCTCCAAACTCATTCCTAGCCTGGATTTTGATCTCATAAGGCACATAGGTTTCTGTGTTGTGGATGACATGTTTGGACCCAATCGTGGTCACATTACTCCACTCATCCCCCGAATCCTTCAGTCTCCACCACACGTTGTAGTGCAGGTTTGGGCCATTTCTCTCAAGGTCAAGCAGAGGCTGGGAATGAAAAGCTCAATGTGAACACCCGTTGAACAACAAGATGCAGTCATTTTGGCTAAGAGGAATGTCTTTCATCAATAAAAAGGTCAAATCTTGTAAAAGGGTTTAGTTTGTTGACCACTAGTGGACCTTTTCTTTATTTTTCATTTGGTGTAGAGAGCATTTTGTAGTCATGCTTCTTTTTGGGCCTAGTTTGTAAGGTGGGGCCAAAACAATTTTCTTCAGTTAAAAATGTTTATTGAATGTGATTTTAGAAAAAATATGAAAAATAAATATGCATACATGGCCTCAGTAAGTATTCCAACTACTTTCAAATTCTATTTTCTCCTTTTTACAGTAATGTCTAACAGTCAGTGAATTTCATTTACAAGATGTAATGTCATCCCCTATACTTGTCTTACCTCCCAAGTGATCTCCATATTGTCCTTCTTGGAGCCCCATCCACGAAGACCTCTGGGAATGGCATCTGGGGCTTGTTTTAATAACAAAATAAGCACTTAAGTCGAACGCAGATTCCAACAGTCCCAGAGTCCAAATTGAGAGATTATGACCTAAGGATTTCTGTCTTGCGGCTTCTAGAATGTTCTCCAGCTTATTTTGAAAAACTGTAGTTTTTTCGAAGACCAAACATCCACCATCTCACAGGTCAGAGATATCTTACAAACTGTATCACCAACATATCTTTAAAAAATTTAATTTTGGAGCTAGTTAGGAGCTGAGGCCCTTCATGAACAAAATCACAGTTTTCATGTAAAGTAGGTTGAAACTACGTTCAACCGGCTGCAGAAAAGAAGATATAAAAACATAAGCTTAAAGTGAAATACATCATTATACGCCTTTTAACACACATGTCTTCAGATGAGTGTGTGTGGTGCTCCTCACCAGCTCCGCTGGTCTTATATCGTGGTGAGGGGCGGCTGGGCTGACTCTGACCCACTGAGTTGATGGCAATCACCCTGAACTGGTAATTGACAAAGGGGGCCAGCTGCAGGATGACTGAATTGAGATCTCCAGGGTAGGTGGATAGGTTCTGCCACCTGCCTGGCTCCCAGTGGTCCTCCTCAAACTGGACCAGGAACTCTGCAGAGACACACAACTTGCTTGACAAAACGGCAGACTACTTCCTGTCAAAGCTGTGTAAATGAGACAGGTTCAGCAGGTTCTCTAAGTCAGTACTTTATCCTGTGATGAACCACCTGCAGTTGTGGCTTCGCGTAGTCTGGTATAATTTAATTCCTCTAATTCATTAATTTTAAAAACCTTCCTATAAATACAGATCATAATTATCATTTTCTGAGTAATAGCCAAAATCATATTTCTCTGATAGACTGAAGAAATTAAGCACTTTAATGAGTATTTCTATTTCGGCCACAGTACATTATAATTTCTTTCTTGAGCTTGGTGACCTGAAACACACTCTACCACTTCACCTTTCTAGCTTTCCTTTTAGCATGCAATCTCCCTAAATGTTGTACTCACTGCAAATGCTGCGTTAGTAGATGAGAAGTGAATGAAAGCAAGACTTAAATACATAAATACATAAATATAGTATCCCTTCAACACAAGATGTGATTCTGTGTTTAATCTTTTGGAGCCATCAAGGGGATGTGAGAGAATACAGTTATAATAGTGTGTACACTGACGTGTGATTGGGCTTCTGTTGTCATTTCCTGGGATCCAGGTGAGTCGAACACTGCGGGCGGCTGGGTCTGATAGATCCAGATCCATGGGGGGCTCAGGACGGTCTACAGATAAACAGGAAATACACTCATTTTACACATGAAAAATACATATTGCACTCTACTAGCAGACAAAAAAAGTGGCATGCTGCAAAATAGGTCACTCATACTGACGTCTCATTCATTTTCTGCTATTTGATTTAGTTACAACAGCTAACAGAGCCTCTAAATGAAACACAGCTGAGTTTCAAAATCAACATTTTCACTTAAGAAATTATATCAAACCAAACAACAACAAAAAAAAAACAATAACAAACAACTTGGACTGAGTTGGATTTATACACGAAACCGGACATTATGAACAATTTGGACAAACATTTTGAGATGAAATGATGGATTGTAATGTATGCATATCAAAATCCATTGTGCATTAAAAACAATGTTCTCTCAAACACTGTGAGAAAAAAATTCATTGAATATTATGATATAACAAGCACAACTTGAGAGAGAAGCAGAGAACAAAAGATAGAACAATAAGAGGACTAAATCAACAGGAAAGAAAAGAAAAAGAGGGATTAAAGAAAAGTTTCCACCGTGTGTTACCTGGAGGCAAGGCACTAGAGACTGAGGGGTTGAGGGAGGCTTCCTCTGTGGGGCAGGACCAGGAAGTGGGTATAAAGGTTAAAGTTTGCAGGTTAGTCTACTAGCAAATCAACAGTGAGGGAGCACCATGGTTAACATGTCATTTAGTACACAACGTATTAACGTAAATCAGCTTCAGTAACTCCAGTTTGAGACAATCATGTAATCATCATATTTACCACTGAGACTTCTGTACTGACTGTTGGATATGAGACACTAAGCTAAGCCAGTTTCTCATTTTCCAAGAGAAAAAGTCAACGCTGTGAACCCAGGAGGTACGTATACCAAATACCAAATAGTGGAAATTTTAGGTATTTATGAGTTCTCTTCTTTAAAGGGTAACTTAACCAATTGTACACTTTAAAGTAGGTTCATGTGTCTTGGGGTGTACTACAGCACTGGCTAGTTACATTATGGGTAATGTAGGTGGCAGGTTTTGAAAGGGGAAAACAAGAGGGTGTGGACTAAAAAAGGCAATATCCCTGGTCCTGCTCTATTATTTGTTTAAAAACTGTCCAACAGTGTTACAGGAGTGCAACAGACTAGACTAATAGAGTAGTGGACTGCTTTTTAAAACATGGCACCTACCACACCAACGATCCAATTAGGTCACTCAGTGACATCAGTGGAGGTAGTTTCTCAGATTGCATTCAGCTTCCTCTGGAGCCACAGAAGGCTTCATACATGTTTTTTTTTTCACATAGTACTTCCCAAGTACAAGTACACAAGTACAGCCTTTTCCTGAGACTTACTGCCAGTGTAAAAGTCTCAAATGTCAAAGCAAAGTTCACACAGGATGTTCAAACTGGGTCTGCAATAGAGATGCACTGCAGCACTTTCTACAATGACCAATAGTACCTCAGTACGATGCATGCAAACTGTTGAATCTATGAGAGTCAGTAGAGTTAAAGCTAAGCTAGGTAAGAATTTTAGTAAACTGTAGCAACAATAAAACATGCATGATTTCCATTTTGAAGGCAAGGAGCTGAAAAAATAGGACAGTGTCAGGAACAGACTGAGGACAACTACAATAAATACCTAAGACTATAATTAGCATTAAGGCGTGTGTGTGTGTGTGTGTGTGTGTGTGTGTGTGTGTGTGTGTGTGTGTGTGTGTGTGTGTGTGTGTGTGTGTGTGTGTGTGTGTGTGTGTGTGTCTTTGGGGGGGTCTGTGTGTGGGTGTGTGTATGTCAGAGAGGGAATCATATGTAACCTTAAAGTGCTGGTAACTTAACATAATGTACAACCTACTTCTCCTTCCCTATAATTCAAATTAGAGTTCTCAACAGGTCGGGCTGACTTCGGGCTTCCTTTTTTGTAAAACACATTTCGTAAAACACATTTCTTGCAGGTTGTAAATTATATGTAGTTTGTTGTGAATCATTGCTATTCACGTGTGAGAGTAAGTCTGGCTGCCTGCTTCATGTGGAAGGGCAGACGCAGACCTGACGCAGCTGCGTCATGTACTCATGCCTATTGAATTTCCGTCTGCTGTCTGTCTGATTATGATAACAAGTGTATGAGGAAAACAATGCAGATGCACGGGGGGTCGGGTTCGGGCCAGGTTTGGGCAGACAATTCATGCTGGTGTGTCGGGCTGCGTCGGCCGGGTCAGGTTGTAGTTTTCAGGCCCGTTGAGAACTCTAATTCAAATGATACTCTTGTAGTTCATAGTACTATAGCAGAATAACTTTCACTAACTTTTAATAACTTTTCACTTCCCTACATTAAACTGACTGCAGTACTCAAGAAACTCAAGAAAAGGTTTTTCCATGAAAAATGCATAAGTGAATACAGTTTGATGGATAATTTGCAGTTAAAACAAGTGACTGTGACCTATGGGACTGACTGGGCTCAGAGAAGATTTTGTTCCAGCACTGATCTGTATGTGAGTGTACCTAACACAGTGAGGCGGGCTGAGGCCATGTCCTGGTCTATGTCAGATTTAACAGTGCAGGTGTACATTCCCTCATCGCCTTCATTCACATTTGGGATAGTCAGCGACTCGTCATCTTTCCTCAGCCTAGAAGACAAACAGAGAGAAAGGAGCTGTTGGTGTACATCTAAAAAACAGATATGAACTGTACAGTGCATAAAAGACACTCTAAAAGTAGATTCTCTCTCAGTGTCTGCTCTTTTTTTCTCTCAAGGGCAATGCATATTACTCTTGTGTTTTAAACCTTAGTTTCCCTATCTGCAACATATTTGACCCAAATTTACCCCGCCATACATGTAGTGTTGGTGGTTAACAGCTTACAAAGTAAAACATCAGACTTACACCATAGTCACCATAGTTCTATGCTGTTTGACTCCACAATAAAATAAAGTTGCAGATGAAGCAGTATGCAGCCACCTACAGATGTAGAAGAGCCTGTGGTTTCTTGTTCTGACTGCTAAAACAGTTTGTCCTGGCTAAATTCACTGTCTGACCATCGGCAGCCAAAAGGCCCTGCAGCTGTTACCTGTAAGGTAACATATCCTCTGTTTCTGTTGTACATGTACTTCAAATAATTCCACCTTCTCTAAAAATAAAAGGCGTGTTGTACAAACCTGTTAGGCTGTGTACGACCCGGTGCTTTATTTTACGCTTTCTAATCAAACAAAAGATTAATAAAGAGCTGCAAAGGGGATATTGCATCTGTCATTCCTGTTGGTATTAGCCTGCAACTTATAGCTATAGATTATGGTTCATAGAATATACTGTTCAATGTTGTTAGAGTCGACATCTAAAGGAAAACATACTCCTCTGAACAATATAAGCAGCAACATGCAGCATCAAGAATTGCAAATGAGTTTTCATTTTTGATTATGCATCAATACTCTTCTCAATAGTAAACTCTGTAATTTAACACATTACTATTTATTGGCAGGAATCTTATGATTGTTTAATAATATTTATTTTTCAAATTGTTATTGAAAAATTGTTATTATTTTACACTTTCCAATATCTCTTTATTATTGTCTCCATTTTTTGAGACTTGCTCTTGTGCTGCTAATTATTTCCTGCTGTACTGTACTATATGTATACCTCATGTTGTATTTTTCAAGAAAATATGTTTCTATATTACACTGTAAAGTAATCTTAACTGCAGTTGACAGAAAACATATCAATATTTCAAACATAAAGTAAATTGTAGTATACAAACTAGCCGGCTATATGGTATAGCCCACCATGTAACTATAATGGATTGGATTTATATGGCACTTTTCAAGACACCCAAAGCACCTGACAGGGTTCCAGGTTCCATTCATTCACACACAGTCATACTGGTGGTGGTAAAATACGATAGTAGCCAATAGCAAAATGAAAATGAACAAGCTGCAGAGGTATTTCTCTAGTCAATCCTTGTTTTGATTAGGGGGACTGTGACATAATTTTGATGGTTTAATAGATGCAGCACTGGGGTATTAGAAATGTTTTAGTGTCAGCGTGGTTCTTACCTCCATCCCAGCTGGAGAGGCTTGTCGTCCTTAGTCCAGGTCACAGTGACAGAAAGGCTAGGATCAGACTTCACCTTACAGTCAAAGTGAGCTGTGGAGCCCCTGATGGCTGACTGGCGCTCCGGGGCTCGGACTATACGAGTTTGTTCTGAGTTGAAGTGATACATACACACACACACAAATACTAAATAAAGTTGCATATTTAGATCCATCCAGGAAATCAAACCAAGTGAAAGGTGAAGCTTTGCCTGATGGCTGACATCAGAGGTGCTACATATGTAGCACAACCACACACTAAACACTTCAATATGACTTTAAGGCCAAAAACACAGCTTTGAGGCTTTTTCTTTTTCTGTTGAAAACAGCAACACAAACTGCTCAGAGGTGAGATAATTTTACTGTACTTCGATAAACAACACATTTGCATCTGAAAATCCTTTTGCAATACAAAGAATGGCACCAATGTCATGAGCTTTCCAACCAACAATTCCCCCTGACATGCTCTGTGCAACACCTCACTTCCTGGACTGAAAAAAATGAATTAAATCTTATAAAGTATACTTAATAACAGTAAGTAAATCTGTCAGAAATACTATGTGGGAGTCAGGGATGGATAAATTGTAGTTTAAATAAAAAATGACAAATAAGCTCACCACATGACATTTTTTTTGCCAGTTCAGTTCAACCCTGAATGTTAGAATGGATATTTTTACAGTGTGTGCATTTTCAATACAAATGTGACTCTTAGCAAACCAGATGAATATGAAGCAATGATGTTAAAGGCACAAGAGCTTGAAATGTAATCCAGGAGTGCAGGCTGTTTGGCACAAGAAAAGGAAATCATTTCATATTTCATATATTTCATCTTTAACTAACTGCTCTGACATGCAGTGGGAATCCATGTCAAAAGTTATAAACCCTGTTGGAGCTGACTGTTGCACATGATGGTCCAGAATATGATTACAGAATCACATCATATTAACATCTCCTTGTGTCAATGCAAAATGTTAGCCATAACTTTCAAGTTCATTGTGAGTTTGAATGATGAGTCATGAGTCAACAGGACGCTTTGTATGAGTGTGAATGCAGTGATGTAATGTCTGACCTTTGACCTCCAGGCGGACTTGGTTCTCAGCTGTGCCCAGGATGCTGTTGGCCACACAGGTGTAGGTGCCCTCGTCTTCTGATCTGGCCCGTTTGATCTCTAGGGTCCCGTTGATGTAAACGCGGTACTGACCGCCATCCAGCCCACTGCCCTGTCCATTCTTAAACCTACACAGGTAGAGGATGCATGGTCAGGGCTAAAAACTGAAATAGGTAATTCATAGGTTTATAAATTCAGTGACATGAAAACATGAGATACTCACCAGCGTAGCTCTGGCAGAGGGGAACCAAAGAAGGGACAGTCCAGGAATGTGCGGTTGTTCTCAATTACTTTAATTAGCTGGTTTTTGGGGCCTAACATCCTTGGAGGCATGTCTACAAAGACACAGAGAATAGGTCCCACATTTGACACTTCATCAAATACAGGGACTGTGCCTGTCATCAAGTATGTTTGCAATAATTTCATGTGCCATAAAAACTGTGTTCACTTAGTGTTACTAGTGTTAATAATAAAGTAAACGATGCCTCTGTTTCAGCAAATGAGACAGCAAGACACCACAGTGTGGCAGTGATTTATCATGAACAATACCAAGAACCTGAAACAGGAGCAATTGGATCAAATTCAATATTCATTTTGTTATTTATAACTCTGCTTTTCATACTGTGACACAAAATCATGTCCTCTGTGAAAATGGCCTATAAGATTTGAGACAAATTGAATTAAATAAAAAAAATATGAATGTCAAACTGATTTCACTAATTACAGTTGAATATCAGTATATTGACATTGAATTAAACAGAATCCCATTTTTTCCAAAATGTATGAAGTGACAAGAGAGTAGGACATACAATAAGACAAGAGTGTGGATGAGAGGCAAAGCAAGATGTACCAGCTGTCATTCATGATCTACAGAAAGAGAATCTGACGAATTCATGCAACACAGCCCTCATATTCTTAGCTTCACAGAGATTTTAGGGCTATACAAAAAGGTTCAAGAGTGAAATCAAAGCATAAAGAGAGAGGCCAAACAGTTCCAGTCAGTGTAAGTCACTAGTCTGTTCACAATTACCTAGAACACTGACAAAGGCGTTGGCCAGCAGATAACCATGTTGGTTGGAAGCATTACACTGGTAGACAGCACTGCTTCCCATCTGCACAGAACGAAAGATGATGGTGTCACCCAGCACCTGTCTGCTCAGGTTGGGGGGAGAGCCTGGGGGTTAGTGATGAAAACAAAAGTTTTAAGTTTTATGTTTATAACTTCATGACAATTTTGCCCTAAATTTAACAAGGAAAATGTAGTTTCATAACAAACATGTATGCTTGAAAGAAAGAAAGAAAGAAACAAACAAACAAACAAACAAACAAACAAACAAACAAAAAAACAAAAAAACAAGATGAATAGTTTAAAAAATATTAGTTATACATACTGTCTACAGGTTGGCCATTGATCAGCCACTGGATGTTTGGTTTAGGGTTGCCATTGGCCCGACACACCAGACGCCCATTCTCATCCGGGGCTAGCACCAGGTTTGTTGGTTTGTCCAGCCAATAAGGAGCCGCTGTGGAATCAGGCTGTCAGGTGAGCATGATGGACTCACACACAAACACAAGTTCATATATTTGTTCAAAACACATGGATACTGTAGAGTCCTCACCTTTAACCTGAACAAAGATGGAGTGACGAATGCTGCCTAATTGATTATTGGCCATGCATACATACTCCCCAGCATCCTCCTCTGACACATTGACAATCTTCAGGGTCTTGTTGAAGTTCTCAAACTTCACTTTCCGTCCTGGCAGGTCTCCACCCTTCTTAAACCACTTGATGGTGGGTGTTGGACTGTTGGGAAAGGACAGAGGGAGGAGTAGCATGAGAATAAATGAGTTTGATGTAAATGACTCAATAGCCTCATGTTTTTACTGTAATTTGATGTATTTAGTTACATCAGCAGGAAAACGATAGGTTCAAGTTCACAGATTCCCTGTGCAGAAATCAAATCAACATTGGCAGACTAAGCCATAATTCAGTTCTTTCATTAATTAATTCACCGAATGTGGCTGGTGTGTACAATCTTTTTAAAATCATAGTTGATTGTAATTGTCAGTCATCACATCAGAATCCATTATTGACCTGTACCTTTTCAATTACCAGTGAAGTGCAGGGATATATATATATATATATATATATATATATATATATATATATATATATATACACCAGCCACATTTGGTGAATTAATTAATGAAAGATATATATATATATATATATATATATATATATATATATATATATATATATATATATATATATATATATATATATATATATATATATATATATATATATATATATGTATATATATATATATATATATATATATGTATATATATATATATGTATATATGTATAATGTGTGAGTGTGTGTGTGTGTGTGGACTCACAGTCCAGCAGCAATACACTCCAGCAGCAGCTGCTCATCTCGTAGCACCATTTTGGAACTCTCGCTCCCTGAAGGTGAAAGGAAGGTCGGCGTAGACTCTGCTACTCTACGGCCTGCAGATGAGGAACAAGAAGGGGTTAGTACAATCACACACACACACACACACACACACACACACACACACACACACACACACACACACACACACACACTTTCTCTCTATACTGTGACTCACTTCCTACCAGGAGCCAAATATCCTCTTTGTAGGCATGGCCACATAAATCTAATACCATTATTCTGATCATTTCCTTGTGGCTGTGTTCCATCTCTGCCAGGCTTTGGCTCTCTCTGCAATCTGTTGTGAGGCCAAAGCAGCCTGTAAATGGGTTTAACACCCTCTGGCTTCTCTCACAGAAGACATTAAGAGACGCAGAAACAACAACAGGGTCATTGATCTCACTTTATGTTTGCCAGGCGAACAGAGATGGAAACGATTGGCATTAAAGGTAAAATAAAGCAGTTGATAAAACCTACCCAGTTTTTCAGCTGTAATGACATTAGTTTAACATCAAACTGAAGTATAGGTAAGGTCATGTAATTGACAGCATTGGTTTCTAACCCCATGTTAAAGCTTCCCATAGGGTTTGGAAAAAGCGATAAGCTGCTGTGGAATTGTAACTGGCTGCCTTGCCAAAACCAGAACCTTTAAAACAGAACTATGGTGTCATTTGGAGTTGGCTTTTAGGCTGTAAGGTCTTTCATATCTCACACATGTAGTGCAATGATTGTGAAGGAGTAGGCATGATAAAGATTTATTGTAAACATATAGTGAATACACTTTTAAACATTAATTCAAATTAAGTCAGTTAATTGGAGCTGCAGCACAAGCTGTGAATAAAACGAGCATAAATTAATCAAAAAGCCAGTTCAGCCGCACAGTCCATGACGTGAGCAAACTGCAAAGTGCTGTCTTTGTTTGCATACTACAAGAGCCAAACCTATGTGGCATTTTGACCAGTAAAGAGTCAAACACATTCTCTCACATTCACAGTGACTAATCAAATATAATATGTTACATTTTGATGTTTTGATGTTATGCACCATAGAAGAGACACCTTTATAAACAGATATAGTACTATTGAAGTTACTGATTTATTTTGACTGCTTTTAATCTGTTCCTTTTCAAATAGCAATTCAACTGCTTTTAGTGTTTACTCATCAACTGTCATTTCAGCTGTTTTAAGCCCTGACTCTTAACCTATTCTACTGTTCATAAGTGTTCATATATAAACTGATAATTCAGCTAAAACTAAACTTTCAACAACAATCAGCTCTTCCACAGTTCAAGCCCCTTCAGTGTTTTAAATGAACCGAATCTTCATCAGCTGTAAATTCAATTTAACAATTTTCAATGTAAGCAAATCTGCTTAGAATGGCTTTAGAGTAAGAGTTTAGAGTAATTATTTGATTCAAACAAATGTGTGAGGGGAGAAGGTTAACATTCTCTTTAGACTTCTGAAAGGATTGTGCTGACCTTGTACTAAATCCAGATGTATGTATGGCAACTGAGTGAAAAAAATGATTGACTCTGATTATAATTTAGAGCTCAACACTGCACACTGCTGATCTGACTGATCCAATCCAAAAACAAATGCAGCTAACACTTTGAACATAAAACCCAGTAATCAGAGAGTGACAGCTAGCTGAAAAGTGTGTGGGATTAAATTAGCATTTGCCTCCTTTGTGATACAGATCTGTATGGGATTAAAGCATCTGTTAGAGGTTAGCTTTTCCAGTGGCTAATAAACAGACAACATTGGGCAAGGAGGGTGTGACACTAGGAACAGAAGAAGAATGACTAAAGGAGGAAACATACAGGAATTCAAGGCATCAAGGGTTAGCAGTAACAAATGTCAGAGTGGGTTTATAGAAAATCGCTAGAGAAAGCTTTGCAGTGAGCATCCTAGAAACATGGGGAAACAGTGTCTTTAGTCCCACTGGGGCTCAGAGCCGCCAGTCTGGTCTGCTGCAAGGAGCATCTTCTCCCTCAGGGACACAGCCCGCCTAGCCCTGGGCTCCACTGTCATCCCGGTTCAGCAAATAGCACATATGCTGCCACTGGCTGATCTGTACCCTCTAGCTCATGGGCTCATTCAATAGGTGTGTGGCATAATAAATACACAGAATCAATCATCTATGTGCCATACATTTGAATTATTAATGTATGTTCATTCACTGCATGTGATCACTTAACATTATTTGTGTGCTAAAAACAGATTATGGACTAAATGAAAGTAATACTACTGAGTGAGTGTATTTAGGTTACAGATATATGTTGGTTTGCCTTTTATTGGAAGTCACATCTGGTCCTAAATTGGACATGATGTCATTTGACTAGGTTCTACATTCAATGAATAACTGACTGACGCTACACGGATTGAATGGGAAAAAGGATGTCTGTGGTTGTCAGTCATGTTAGCATTTTCAGTGGAGAGTTGTTGTGTGCCAAGAGATGGTCGTAAGTTATTAATATATTATTATTATATTATTATATAATAATAATAATGAACAAATAAAAACAACAACAAAATCTAGGATCTTTGAGGCTAATTAATGACCAGTTTTAAACATGTTGTATGTAAACACAAGAAATTCCAGCACTATCAAAAAATGTCTGTATCCACCTTAAAAAACCTGCAACGTTCTCAGTCTCAACTCATCAAACAATGATGCTCTACCTTCCCCAGTAGCGTTATTTTTGCACGCGAATGGCTGTCAAGTAAGCACAAAATCTACCTACAATGTCCACTACGTTGCATCATCTACTTAATTTAACGCACTTACACAACATAAAGTAAAAGCAATTGACTCCAGTCTCCTGCAATAAATTCCTGCAAAAGGCCCAACTCACCACTCCAAAAACAACTATGTTTAAGATGAGCTTTGAGAAATGAAGCTATAGCCCCAAACTTAAAAGCATATGGCTGCTGCTGTGTCTGTAAGAATAAACTCCAGGAGACATACTGTATATATGTAGATTTTTGGATTTTTCTCTCTTAAACGAGAGAAGAGGTAAAAGTAACAAAAATCAGTTCCGCCTTAAAAGAAACACAACCATCCGGAACGATACAGTCAGTTCTACACCCGTAGAGAGTACTTAGGAAATTAGATGTGACTAAGGTCAGTCTGAGGTCAGTGGATGACTTTACTATCACTGAGCTAGCAGGTTAGTGCGCTAGCCATGTCACTGAGGGACATGACTGAGAATATGGACAGGAAGTGGAGTTGTCCCGACAGGAAGTGACTCACCACCATAGGGGTCAGTGGCATTGTAAGATGTGTCATTATACAGCTCCTCTGAAAACACAGGCACACACAGTGGCTCATCAGTCCACATACACACACAAACACAAGCTGAAAGACAGATTTCACATTATTTGAAGATCATTTCATTAGCTTCTCTATAAGCTGCAGCAACCTGAGGAAATAACAGCTTCATATCATGTCATGACATGACATCACCTCTAGATGGAGAGATATGTCATATTCCATTTGGGTTGGACTGGTGTGATTAAAACGTGTACAGCAGACATGGAGAGACAACAGGACCAAGTTTACGCACTGTGAGTGCCGTGGCACCTGTTAATGACATGACAACATGAATATCTGAAGAATGTGTGTGCATGCATGCGTGCATGCGTGCGTGCGTGCGTGCGTGCGTGCGTGCGTGCGTGCGTGCGTGCGTGTGTTCGTGTGGTGTCTACTCACTGGGCTGAACTTTGAGTGTGAACGGGTTCTTCTGCTGGATGGTGTGTGTGAAGAGGAAACGAGCGTTGCAGCTGTAGTCAGTGTGAGCATCTTTGGCCAAAACGTTGGAGAAGTACAGGTCTCCATTTAAACCCATGGACACTCTCTTATCCTGAGGTATCGGGGTCATAGCTGGAGGACATGGGAGAAGAACAGTGCAGGACAGAGGGAAATTGGAAAAAGGAAAAGGGAGGTCATTGAAAACCACATTAAAACTTTTTTTTTGTAAGTAGCTTATAGAAACTTCAGCATTAGTAGACTAGTAGTACTGTTTTAACATTTACAATTAATTTCTAAAAACACTGCATCAGAGACATGGGGATTTGCAGCTGTATTGTTAAACATAAACTTAATTTTGAGGAATCACCTTGGATGAGTAAAGGCATCAAGAAAACATACAGATCCAACATTATTAAGTAAAGGACTTTGAAGTCACAGTATTACATTATTCTATTGTTCTGTAATTAAGTATTTGTCTCCCAGGTAGTTGTTTGTTTCATGGGAGTTTCCTTGACTGAACTGACACATTATTCTGTCAGGAAACTTTCCAGGATATATACATTTTGAATTTGCAAGTCTGTATTTGATAGGGCCAGGCCGATAATCTGGCGATATTCTGTATTTTTGTTTTTTGTGTCTGACTGACAATAATCTGAGTTCATTTAAGAGCAATACTTTGGCTCTGGCGCACCACTCTGTATGTCTGTAGTCAACTCTCTGTGCCTTCATTAAATGTCCCACCCACAACACAATCTGATTGATTACACATCACAAGTAATGCCCTGTTATCACTGAATCTGCATGTTATCAAATAAATGTGGAGCAGTGGAAGTATAAAGAAGCTGAAAATGGATACACTCAAGTAAAGTGCCTCAAAAATGTGATGTGATATTAATCTTTACCTCAGTTTTCTGCTCTCTTCTGCTACTCACCAGCTAATGTCACTTAATTTATCAAAGGAAAAAATATATTATATATAATTTTAAAAAATATATTTTTGTAGACTGTTGCATGTGCATGCAGATGCATATATTTTCACATACAATGCTATTGGACTTCTGTTCAAATTCACTCTGGTAACTCGGCTGATGTATCATCCTACAGTTACTATAGGCAAACGTTCACTTGCAGCACACACACGTCCAGACACATCATCCACACTCTGTAACTGCACAAACTGACATGAGCCGTATGGTCGTCAAGACAGCGCCTCAGGACCAATCAGCAGCTGGGTCAGCAGTCCTAATCAGGCGTTGGCATGTTACAGCGTCTGGGCTATATGACATGACTAAAGGACAAATGTGTGTCATATAAGCTATTCATTGAGGTTACATAAGTTTAAGGGACCAAGCTGCGCTTTTAACCGGGAGAGAAATCAGTTGTAATGGAAATTTTCAAGTGAATGACTTGTTTTAAACAGTTTTATTTCTGTTTCACTAAGCTGCTAAACAGCTTCTTTATACAGCTGTAACATTGCTTCTGGCTGACATACTCACGTGTATCAGTCCACCTTAAGGTGATAAACCAGATAACGAGTGACAATGTATTTTCCACTGGCTACTACAGAGACAGTGGTGAAGAAAATCAGCAGGACACACAAATAAAACAGACTGCATACGGAGACAGAGAAATACACACAGTGTAGATTTGTGTGTATTTGGCGCTCACCGTTGTTCATCCAGAAGGTGAACGGAGGAGGCAGGCCTGGTGGGGGGTTGCAGAGCAGAACCAGCGGGGAGCCTTCAGTCACCACCACGGGCTCCAGCACCTCTTTAGGCCACAGAGGAGCCTCTGGAGGATGGGATAGGGGAGGAGAGTAGAAGGGGGTCGGAAGGATTGTTGGAGAGGGAGGCAAGAGGGAATGAGAAGAATAGAATTATACATACTGTATTTATACTTAAATATTGAATTTCAGTCAGACAAGGTTTGGTGGGGGTCAGGGTTGGGGGGAATTTCAGGTGGTTACGTCATCATAATTCATCACAATGCATTTTCTTTTCATATTTTCTTACATATAACACCATAATGCTTAGACTCAACACATTCCTCTGCAGCCTATGGTGATATAGCAATGTGTGCATTATTTCCAAATATTGTGTCATGACATTTGTGCTCTTGTGTGTTCTTACTGGAGACCCGGAGCAGGATTTTGTTGGACAAAGCCACTCCAAATTCGTTGCTGGCAAAACACTGGTACTCTCCTTCGTAGTCCTCTGGTCGTCCACCGCTACGAAAACCAATCTCTAGAGTTCCAGAGCGTTTTCTCATCGTCACCCTGGGATCTTTCCCAATGTTGAAAAACTTCCCATTCCTTCGCCATGAGAACCTGAGCCAGGAGACAACAAATCAGAGAGAACTATGTATTTAATGTTAATTCACTGTCTCATTTTGAGTTTAATACACATGGTCTGGTCACTTGTCAATAGTCTTCTTACCTCATAGTGTATTCAAGCCAAGAAAGTTTTCAAAAGCACTCCCTGTTGATTGCAACTGACTTCCCTAGCAGAAAACATTGAACTTTACATTATCAAGCAACAGAAACTGCTTATCTTCAAAGGGAACCAGGCCTTTATCCCAAATGAATGTACCTTGTTTTGAAACTATATCTGTGTATTTGTGTATGTGTTAAGTCGTATTGTATTTCCTGATCTTATTTCTTATTACATTACCAGAGAAACCTTTCTTTTTCCTGATCTGTGCGGTTGATACTAAGAGCTGTGTTAATTCAAATTCAAAACCCTAACCCTAACCCACATTTATCTGTTGTCTTGATAAATTCATTGTACAGTTAGTAAACAGGATGGATTCTATCAGAATAGAGTCATGTCACACCCACAGGGGACAGGGACAGTTTTCATTTACTAATTTATTCCTGTCACTTCCATTTTGCTCTTTTTTGACTGATGTTAAGCTACAGTCAACGAAACTCAACACTTCAGTTATCAAGAGTTATTCCTGATTTGCCAGCACTAACAGTTCTTCCAGAATGAAACCCTTCCTGCTGCTGGTAGGATTTTAAACTTCTGCAGAAGGTTGTGCTGAATGTAAATTAAACAGCTCTTGAAAAGAGGTCACTGGAATTAACAGGCTCTAACTCTGTTAAAGGTTGCACATTATGCACATTTTCAGGTTCATATTTTTATTCTGGGTGTCCACTAAAAAACAGGACCTCCGTTCACCCTCTGTCTGAGCAGTCCGTTTATTTGTCTGTCTCTTTAAGGCCCCATCTCCAGTCTGTTCTCATTGGTCAGCTGTCACAGGCCAGAAAAGGCATCCATCGTTTTTAACCATTTCTCAGCCGGTGCTGTTGCAACAGTGGTCATGGAGGGGAAACAGCCAACTGTATACTTAGGACATCACAACTTCACAGAAATCCCGACGGCTCATTTAAGGCATACTTTTTGACTATGAGCTGTAATACACACTTCTCTGTTTCACTGATCAATAATCAATAATTAAAAGGCAGGTAAGGCATGCCAAAAGTTATCTTGGCATGAAGTTTTGCCCACTGGGCTTTCAACATGTTTACATGCACTCTTTAATTGTTTTCAACATCCAGAAAATGTGAAATGTGAATGTGCTTGTCATGTGGTTGCCATCTTACATTACTCAACTGGCACACAACAGCAGCACAAAAACCTACCACAGCACACGCTCCTCATGTGCATATAATAGTGCTCCAGCTTAATCCTGCTCCATGTGGTGTTTCCAGAGGTCTCCCTGATTAGTGAACACTGAACATGCTTACATAACCAGCTTCTATTTTTAGTCACAAGCGGGGATTTAAAAAGATGTTTCCTGTCATTTTTAGGCGAGTTATAGTTGAGCTCTGCCTGTTTGAAGTGCAGCACACTACTGAGCCTGAACAATGAGCCACTATTGAAGAACTGGAGACCCAAGTGTGTGTGTGTGTGTGTGTGTGTGTGTGTGTGTGTGTGTGTGTGTGTGTGTGTGTGTGTGTGTGTGTGTGTGTGTGTGTGTGTGTGTGCGTGCGTGTGTGCGTGCGGGCGGGCGGCGTGCGTGTTGCGTAGTGAGAGACTGATTGTGAGTGAATAAGTTAACGATCCCTCTCGCTGAATGTTTCATGAGCATGAATAGTCAACTGAGTGCATTATTGGAGCACAATGCCCATCCTGGGAAGGGGAGAGCCTATGTGTGTGCACGGGAGAGTGGCAGTGAGGGCCTCATTGTCAGGGTGTGTGTGTGTGTGTGTGTGTGGTTGTGTGTCTTACATAAAGCCAATCTGTCTCAAAATAAACAATGTACCACTGTCCTGAACCGGTCATACCCCCTGTGATGTAACCACTGGCGACCCTGTGTGTGTGTGTGTGTGTGTGTGTGTGTGTGTGTGTGTGTGTGTGTGTGATGTACTGGAGTGCACCTAAGATGCACGTGTGCACATGACATGACCCTTTTAGCTGTCTCAAAAATGAAAGGATGTTTTCATCATTCAGTCTTCATCCTAGTTAATGTTAGCTTGCTTCAAACTGCAATTCTTGCATGTAGTGCTGTAATCAGCTTTTTATAAATACTGAGGTCATGCATACTAGAAATGGAATTAGAAATTATATAATATATATTATTATATATATATTATTATAATTATATTACTATATAATAATGATTATGACTGACCGTGTGAATATTCTTTTCATCAAGCTTTTCATGTTATCCTATCATTAACTGGCAGAAATGTGCTTCCATATTCATCACCATGAACATCCACCATAAGCCTGGCACATGACACTTATGGAGTATAGAGGTAAGATCTTTAGCCCGAGCCCGAGCCCGAGCCCGAGCCCGACCCGGCCCGAAATTCGGGTCGGGTCGGGCCTAAAATGTCAATCATTACGTTCGGGTCGGGTCGGGTCGGGCTCGGGCTTCTCTCTCGCTGACTTTTTTAAAAATAAATATATGTTTATAAAAATGTATACTAAAACGATGTGTGGATACTAAACTAAGGAATACTTGTTGTAAATAAATAATTTGGATAAAACAGAGAAGGCAGCGCTGTAAGGTAATTGCTATATAACTACTACTAAACAGGAGGCGCAGAGCAAGAGCACGCTTTGCGCACGGTTTTGCGGACATTTCGTGAACGTAATCTTGAAATTTCGGGTTTGCTTCGGGCTCGGGCCTGCAAATCAAGTTAATTGGTCGGGCTCGGGCTGGGTCGGGCTTTAATGCCTGCGGGCCTGGGTCGGGTCGGGCTGGATTTTTTAGGCCCGATCTTACCTCTAATGGAGTAGTTGTTATTAACAGTGTGACTGCAGCAGGAAGGCTGATTGTTTATTCACTTTTGTCATAATGTTTTCCTCACTGTGAACATTTTTGCCACTGAAAATGTCAGGGCAGAAACTCTCAACTGACGGTGTGTGCAGAGGCTGGATATGTCACTTTTCATAACAGTTTGGCTACACCTGCAGTGCAAGTAATGTACACTGGTTGCCACCTGCTATAAAGTGCAAAAAAGAAGAAGAGGACAAAGCAGTAACTATTGGCTAGCTACTATCACAGTGTGGCTCCTACTGCAGGGCCAAATCATGTTGATGGAGATGACTGATGAGAATTCATTCAAAAAGGATAAATGGGTATGTGAGACATATTTTTTTGCTAAAAAACAAAAATAGGGTTCAAAGATGGGATGACAGGAAGATTTGATTAGGATCAGAGCTGCTGGAACAGATATCAGAGACGAACAGAATGATGAAAGTTAATGGAAGGACAATGATTGAATGGCGGGCTGGCAGAAACAGCTGTCATGCTGTGTTTATAAGGTTGTTAGAGGGGGTTATGGGGTCACTGGGGGGAGGGGGGGGGGGGGGCAGGCTAAGGTGACAATGTTCTATGTGAGACAGACAGAGGAGGCTGGAGTGGCAGAAGAGCACATCTGGTTGGCTCTGTCACTGCACCTAAGTCTCACTGCCAGAGGGATAGATGGACAGACAGACAGACAGACAGACAGACAGACAGTGCCTTCCTATCAGCATCACAGGAATCATCCCTTGACTGCTTTTTCCTCAGCTGTGCCACATTCTTCCAATTACACTCCAGCTGTTTCTGATTGGTGCTCATAGTCTGCAACCTGTCATTGTGTCAAGTTGACACATCAATCTTACTGTGAGGTTTTCAGCCTGTTTTTTGGGATATATAATACGTGTGGGCTGGTTTCAACTTCATTATTTAGTGGCAAACTACTCTACATTTACCAACTTCAGCCACTCAACCATCTTAATTTCATTTCCGTTAAAGGTGTGCTGCACAACTTTACACATATAATACAGTTTACCTGTCATGAGTAAAACTTTGCCAGTGACTCCAGAAGACACCGTTACCCACATATTGTACTTGGAAGACCACAATAATGTATCCCGACTTTACCAGAGTTTAATGACGTCATGCAACAATGGCAGCACCCAAGGAAGGGGCTGGAGTGTAGAGTGCAGATCACAGTATTTGTATTAAAATGGAATGCAGCATAAAAGTCTACAATGATGTGCCATAGTTATACTATTGTAAATGTAGGATCCAGCATTTTCTACTCTTTGACCCATATCAAGGACTAAAGTGGAGATATTTGAACATCAATTTTCACCTTCTTTGACGCATGGGGAGCCTCTTAATCATGTGACCTCGTTACTCTGGATAATCCACAGAACACACAAACAGTCAACAGCTGGTTTGAATTTCATTCATCTCTATGTTATTGGGGTGTAGGCACCCACCAGGATAAAAGTCTACATGTTAAATATGAAATAAAAAGACATTTTAACACTTAGATTAAAATGGGTTTAAAAAGACAGGTGTGTGTGTGTGTGTGTGTGTGTGTGTGTGTGTGTGTGTGTGTGTGTGTGTGTGTGTGTGTGTGTGTGTGTGTGTGTGTGTGTGTGTGTGTGCGTGCGTGCGTGCGTGTGCACGTGCGTGGTGTGTGTGTGTGTGTACTGCTTACGTTGGCACTGGGTTGCCCTTGGCCTCACACTCGATGATGATATTATCTCTTGGGTCAACAATGTAGTCCTTCACTGACTGTTTGACTATAGTTGGGGGCTGCTTTACTGTGGGAGGAAGGGAGAGACAAAGGGGAATTTGGGAATAAGTCTTATATAGAGATTGCACACACACATTGATTGCTTTTTTTAATAGTTATTGGTCAACCATGGAACTCTAGGGCACAGAGGAAGACTATGTATCACTATGGAAACACACAATAGTGCTGACAATAGGAAATTAATAGAATTTTGCCTTGACCTAATTATTCTTTTCTTCTGTTTCATTCTGTTCAAGAAAGAAATAGATCATAGTTTCCATCTCCCCAGCTGTGTTCAGTCTGCTGTACATATTTAATGGCTCACTTAAGCCAAACCCCTCAACACCATGCAGCCAGCATTTCTCTGCCCTTCTGCATTTCTAGCTTACAGAGCCCTGTAGGGCTTTGAATCTATTACTGTACACAAATACATACACACACACACATATTGTACACACAACATGCGATAACAAGCACTTCAGAGGTCCAGCCTCCTGCAGGATTAAAGAAGAAGCTCTCTGCTTGAAAAGAAGGTGGTGTGACTGGACTGTGAGACTGAATTCCTGTCTAACTAAGAGGACTCTGTAACTGAAGCTTTCCAGCTAATTTAATCCATTGCTAAAAAGGAGCATATACACATCCCTTATGTTGCCATGGCAACCATGCAATTATTTCTACAGTATGCTTAGTTTCGATAAAGCCAGGCTATGACAGATAATTATTATGGAAATTACTCCTCAACATATCAGCTTATAACATCCTCTAAGACTCATATTCTGTAAACCATGTCTGAAATAAGAATAATATATTGCTTTATATATTTGGTTATCAACAGAATGTTTCCTAAATCTATTGTGTCTGTTGTATTCTGTTTTGTCTGTATGGAGCAAGAGAATAAACAACTGTGCTACTGCAGCATCACAAGCTTTAAGCTATAAATGAGTAGGTGGATTTTAGCAGTGACAGGAAAAACTTACGGTCTTGCAGGATCTTTGCTGTTAGTCCAACGTAAAGCCAAAGAGACACACAGACAAGGATGGAAAAATTGTAATGTGATTGTTAACCATATTAGAAGCATATTAATATCTATTAGCACTATGTTACAACTTGGCATCATGTCATGTTATGTTATGTTAGAGCTCAGTGGTTCAAAACTGATTGGGTGCATTTTTGGTGGGTTGTGCACAGGTAATTCAACATTGTCTGAACGAAATTAATAAAAAGCCATTACTTGAAATGTAGTTCACTAAGTCTTAATTGAAATGTTACAGAATATTTGCGTGAATTGGCACTATTTATATTAGAAAACAACATTTCACCTTACGCTGTACATAGAACAAATAAAGTATTATGCAGTGATGAGATGGCTTGAGCTGATACCCACCTGAAACCATTTTTTATTTTTGTCATCACATGGAGCATTGCAGCAATGAGTGAACTTATATTTAAGTGTGTGTGTATATATATATATATATATATATATATATATATATATATATATATATATATATATATATATATATATATATATATATATACACACACATACACACATATACATACATATAAATAGATATATAGATATACAGATAGATACATATTGTAGAGCAAAATTGTACTAGTACTACTACAAGCTCTTTAAATGTTTCTGAACCTATCAAAAATAAAAATAATCTTGAAAGAAAATGTTTTAAGCCCTGATTGTACTCTCTTGCTTTGCCAATTTCGTTGAGCTTTAAGCCCCAATTTAGTTGTCATATTGTGAATTAATGACTGTAAGATTGTCTTCTCACAGCAAGAAGGTTTGTATCAGACAGAGTGGGTGGGTGGATGGAAATAAAGCGAGTCGGCATGAAGTGGGTCTACACTGTGTGGACAGTGATCTGATGTTTAAGGGGAAATCTCAGTTGACAACCACTGTTCAAGTGTACATGTATGTAATAGAATATCTGAATTAGTCATTACAAATATGAGAGTGAGAACTGTGATCTACAGAATAAAACAGAGTAACCATTACTGAGGACTCACCTGTAAGGAGTTCCAGTATCAGCAAAGGATGAGCAGTAGTAAGGAAGAAACAGACAACACACAAGTTAAGCTTTGCATTACAGGTCAAATACATTAAAAAAAAATTACATCTCAGTGAGTGGTGAAGCTTTTCTTGGCAGCTATATTCTGTATGTGATTCATATTTGTTGTTGCAATTTGCAGCGACAAAAGAAAGTCAAGTGACCAGTAAGCTGGTAACTGTGGAATAGTGAGCTGATTAAATATCTGCCAAAAAGTGACCATTAGTCAGGTGAAGTCATTTCTTTTCATTTGGTATGACAAATCTACTTCATATTTTGATGGTTATTTTGCTTGTAAGGTGTCACATTTGTTTAGGTAATTGGCTGTAAGTGAGCGTAATATAATGTGACACTAATAAATTATTTTTCAACAGGAGCACATTTTTGAAAGAACATTTGACCAGACTAAAAGCATGTTTACTACAGTGGATTATCTAGTTTATTTGTGGCAGTGGTTGGATACAATATATTCTGAGAATTTCTGATGCTTATTTCTCCTACATTCCAAATGCCATCCCAAAAATGTTCTAAATGTCTGTATGTATAGATATTTAGTAGCAAGTTGAACTTACCACTGAGTTTGTAATTTAAGCCCCCTCCCCACTGATACACATACACACAATGATGAAGTGACCCTGTGTCAGAAGCCTGACCTTAGGTTTACAGTTACAGATGAGTATTGATATGTGTGCTATGCTGGCATCCATGCTGCTATGCACTCTTGTGTTTTGCCTGAATGTATTGTACATATAACTATTTTTTGTCAGCCTTTTGCCTTTTTGTTGGAGCTACAACTCCACACACCTAGTATTCATCACATGCCCCTCAGATATTTTTATGCAGACATAGACTGTGTGTGTGTGCGTGTGCACGCTTGTGTGTGTGTGTGCGTGTGCACGCTTGTGTGTGTGTGTGTGTGTGTGTGTGTGTGTGTGTGTGTGTGTGTGTGTGTGTGTGTGTGTGTGTGTGTGTGTGTGTGTGTGTGTGTGTGAGTAGCGATATGCGGAGAGCTCCCATCAATAAAGGTCATGAGTGCAGTTTGCTGTGAAGCAGATAAGGAGACATAAGTAACATGGGGGGATGAGGCTTCTTGTTCTGTCTACTGAATGAATACCACACTGTGAAGCATGTGGTGCCATACTTATCTCACAATGATGGGTTTAATATAGCATTGGTTTGTGATTTAAAACAGTGATGGGTGTATTGCAAAACCTGAAAAATGGATTGGTGTCGATTAAATGTGATCAGTACACCTACCAAAATGACAAAGGACCTGGAACAATTTTTGGGGCATCTGACTCTCCAGACCTGTTCCAGCAGGCAGCATCATTAATCAATTATTAATCAAACTGGCTCATATAATGTTGCTGAGTATAGATGTATTTACTATAATCAAATTTTAAAAATGAGGAGTTTTTTTTTTGTTTGTTTTTTACCCTAAACTCAAACAGGAATTTTGGTTTATTCAAAAAGATGTACTTGGATGTGTTAGCGTCACATCGCGGTGAGGGACGTCCTGTCTTGGGGTTTGTCTTGTGAAATTCATGTTTTATTTTGAAACTCTCATCTTGTTTCAGGTCACTTGCCCTTCCTCTTGTGTCCCTGGTCTGACATCATCCCTAATCGTTGATTGTTGTCAACGATTGTTGTCTTCCCCTGTCTGTGTTGCTAGAGTATTTTGTCATGTACATCCAGCCCTGTTCACAGCCTTGAATCTCTTGAAGTTAAGTATTGTCAGGTTTTATTTTCTGATTTTGTATCCCCTTGAGAAGAGTGATTTTGATTTCATAAATTTCTGGTTAGTAATTTGACTTTCAGTTTAGCTGTTTTCATGGTCTTTTCTTAGACATAGAGTAGTAAAGCTTTGTTGTTTGTTAAACTTTTATAGATTCAGAATTCAGATTAGTATAGCTTTCCTCCTTCGGGAGCGCCTTTTGTTCTGTTGGTGTTTCTCTGTCTTGTTCATCTTGTTTGTCCTTCCATAGAGTATCATAGAATTTGTTCATCATTCCGCCTGAAGAGTTGCAATTCAGGAAATAAAGCCTGTCATTACTTCTGACAATTCTGCATCTGACTCCTCTTTTTGTCCGAGTCTGACAGTTAGGATTCCATATGATTTTCTTTTTTTTCTTTACCAAGTAGCAGTTTATCTTTCTATTGTTGGCATTTTCAAGCAAAACTGGTAATCCTGTATTTAATTTACTGACCATAGATGAAGGTTATTATATGCCATCGGACAGCAAATGCAACAGTGACTTTTTTTCAGGGTGATAATATTCGTTCAATGTGAACAATGAAAGTAGCTTGGCTACAAACATTGCTCACTGGCCCAGGAAGTGAGACTATGCAAGATTCCCTGACGAATCAGTGAGCAGAACATCATGCTCAGCGTTCACTACAGAGCCTAATGTCCAAACAGATCTATGTGATACCTATGGAAAGCCAAAACTCCACTTTAGGAGGGTTTTTAAAGCATGTAAACAGGGTTACCATTATTAAATATTTCAGAACGGCAGCTTTTTTTTTTTTCTTTTTTTTTTAGCTGCCTGCAGCTGTCTTAGCTGTTGTACAAACAAATGCTGTTAGTAGTAACACTGTTCTTGGAACTATGTGCAGGTACAGAGAGGTAAGAGCACTTAAAGTGACACACTATTACCCATTGATATATTAAACAGTAAAGTCTATTTTCATGTTAATCAAATGTTAATGTGATCACTGCTCCATCTCCAGCAACACATTTATGGTTTCATATTGAGAGTGAATGCAAAAATGCTTTGGAAGCTACGCATTCACCTCACTTAACTGACAGGATGTTTAATTTTGTTTACTTCGGCAAACAGTTATTGCCTACAGTTTAATTTCAAAGAAACTGTTGATGATGAAGTTAGGATTCTAAAGTAAACAGTTTATTAATTAGTTGGGTTGCTGTTCCTGAGCTATGGAGTTAAATAATGAGTCGACAATCTTCCCATTCCTGATCACCTACAACAGAGAGAGGGAGAGAGAGAGCTGCAGAAAGGACAAGGACTGTGTGTCAGTTCTGCAACATGGTAGGGTATTGAATGAAAACACAACATGCTAATTTTGTTGGTGCTTTAAATGTTTAAATATAGCCACGGTAAGAGTAATTGAAACATACAATATCTCATAATGCATACATTTTTTTATTTTGTATTTGCACTTTCATTGCATTAGAGATGCTTTTCTGTTTTTTAGACTCTTCTGCCACGTTGACTTACTAGGGAAAATGTTCAACATTTGTACAATGTAATGTAGAAATTGTCCTCCACCAGTCCATGCTCCACCTTGTCATGCAATGGGCTGGTAACTCATCCAGGATGTACCCTGGCCTATGCCCATTGTGTGAACTGGATTTGGCCCCAGTAAGCCCCTCAGCCCCTTAGGGGGAAATGGCAACATCCCGCGACCCTCACGGACAAGTGGAAAGACAACAAAACGAAACAGTCCATGACAACTGTGTTCCATTGAAGTCCAACTATGGACCTTTGCTTTAGTCATGCACCTCTCTCTTCACAATGCCAAAATGTTTTCGATACATGTCTTCACTGCAAGGTCACAATGTCTACAATTGGTGGACTGATGGCCTTGCAAAATATGTCGCTCTTGCAGTTTGTCCTAAAATGATCTGTCTTTTACTAAAAGCAAGGATGTATAAATAGAAATAGCTGAAAGCTGAAACAACTTCTAGCTCTGTGTCAGCAGTACAGGGTTTAGAGGGCATATTCTGACATCACATGGAATGTAAATTATGCAGTATAATAGCTATCCTAGTCCTACCACACTTTGTTTGTCCAAAGTCCTGTTCCTGTTTAACCCCAATTACAAACCCATCTCAGCCATTTATCTCAGCCAACTTCCTTTCACCCAAATTAATTGTCATACTTTGCTCTAATATATTGGAAAAAGAGGATGTGATTATTTCTGTGACTTACGGTCTTGTGGGACTTCAATGGGTGCTGCTTGGCGCCACAGCAGCAGCAGTAGTAACACGAGAGCCAGGGCCGCATGCGCACCCTGCCCCATCATCTCTCCCCCACCAATGGACAGCCTTTCCCCGGACACTTCCTGATTGGTTAGATGGTTCTCCTGACCACGGCACCAAGGACCTGTGTGTACACATACGGAGATAAATGGTTAGGGTGAAGACAGTAGTAGACCGTACAATATATCTACAGTATAAGCTATTCGTGTGTGTCGATGTGTACAGAATGTACACTGGCACAACAGTGTGTGTCGACTCTGGCCTACATTCACAGCTGAGTCCCTGTGTGGCTCCCTAGAGAGAGAGCAGCCTAGAAACAAAGCCAAGGAGAAGCTGTGTGGCACTGATTCTTCTAGAGTCCAATCACAGGCTGCTTCACAGCAGCAAAATAACATTTAAATGTGGGTTAAATTACCTGCCCAGAGATGATGATGGATAATGGATTATTACGATCATCTCATCATTCCAGTGTCTTTGGCACAATGCACATTTTCATTCATTTTCAACTTGATGTTACAAAAGGGTGTTTTATAGGTGACTTTAGACTTTATAGAACTGGGGGATACTTCTGTTTAACACTTGCCATCTCACCATAGTCAAAACATGTTTCAAATTCTGCTCATGGGTGTCATCTCAATTGGGCAACCTTGGGGGTTTTAACCCTAACCCTAACCCTAACCCTAGAAAATTGGCTTGGAGCTTAAGGGGTTCATATCAACAAAGTGAATGTCCTTATCTTAAATATTAAATTGAAATAACGTTTAATTCATAATGCAAAAGACAAAATGCAATTTTACACAAATGAATGTCACCATTTGGCCAATTGTCATAAACATTAATGTGTTTCCATAAATCAGTTTTGAGGACCTGACTGAATATTCTAACAAGACAATGTTGTGATATTTATCGCACTATTAAAGCAGCTTTTAATTTGGTGTTTGTTCTTGTGGCCCCTGTGGAAAAATTGGTTTGTGCACCCCTGTCTCCTGTGGTTAACATTTTGATCTGGCTAAGGCATGTATTTCTTTTGGAAGTGAAGGAAAGAGCACAGAGCTTTCTGTGGGATGCATGGCAGTGAGGTAATGTATCTCTCTGTGGCAATGTCAGATATAAATGTAATATGTGTAATGCTTTTCAGTTTCCTTGGTTAACGTAGGTTAGAAGTGGTTGCTCCATAAAAGTAATTTTGATAAGAGAACTAAAGTTACATAGAATTGCTTCTTGGTGTTGGTCTTATTTGCATATGTAGGTCATATAGAGGAAACATTGCTAAACTAAGATAGTTCGTAACTCAGTTAACTTAGTGCTCACTGACCCTGCAGGAACTTGTAGGCCAGTGAAAGCATGGACACAACATCAGTGTTTTTTGACACAAAACTCTTCTTCCTGCCACATTATTACATTATTCAGCGGTCAGCCCACTGGCCAAAGATTTCTGCTTTACTCCCCACCACCTCCACATGATTGCCAGGTCTGTGCACTGGCAGCCATACAAAGACCACCTGCCCACTGTTAATCCCTGTCCCCTATGCTGCCACCTCCCACAAGGATCAATCCTTCACTGTGCTTCAAATCACAGTAGAGTTCAAAGCTACGACAACAGGATAAATGGAAAAAAAAGAAACAGGTGTGAGTGTAGGGGTGGGTGTTGTTTACCATAAGGTTGCCATTTCAAATCTCCAAGAAAATGTAATAAAATGAGGGTTGAGAATGTGATGTAATACAAAGGATCACAGAGTGTTACTGACTAAACAAAATGAACTACTGCATTACAAATAAACAAAGTAATAACTTTTATTAGAATTTAGAAGGGAAAAAAATATGTTATTATGCAATGGTGAACTAATCTGTGGCTGCAGAATCTCGTAGACAACCCTGCAGATTTTTCTGCCACAGATTTTAAAAAAGTAGAGTTAGTGCTTGTAAATCTCAGAACACATCTCCACCCCCTTGTGCATGTGTGGGACAGTCTCATGTTATACAGTTAATGTTAAGATCAAAGTTTGTGGTCCACTGTGACAATATGTGGGAAATGGATTTACTGTTGAGGAACTACAGTTGTGGAACATACCAAATATCAATTTCCACCAACTTGAGATGATTTCAGTTGTTTAAATGAAAAGAAACATTCAACACTATTCAACTAAATAACTAATCTGCCCCTGGGAAGTTGATACCCCACACTGGTTGGCAATCACTCTCTCCCTCTGTCTCTCTCTCTCTCTCTCACACTCACTAACACACACACACACACACACACACACACACACACACACACACATACGCACACAAGTACTGTACATAAGGTCCTGTATGGATGAAGACACAACCCAACACACGCTCATTCTGCAAGGCAAACATACACACATATTTACATAAATAAATCTCTGCAGCCCACTTATAAAAACCTGTCCAGTGTCAGTGTCTGTTAATTACTTTAACCCATTTCAGCACACACACACACACACACACACACACACACACACACACACACACACAAAATTGAAGAGAGAAGGGATTAGGAAAGAAAACACCACATAGTCTAATATGAGCCTGAAGACAGAAATGCGCTATGAATTGCAGATTTATTCCCAACAGTCCCACAGTCATGGAGAGACTGTGACTCACCGACCATCAAATACAGGTTGAAAAAGGTCGGCATCAGAGTGAATGGAAGCCCAGAGAATTATGAGTATGTAAACACTGTTCTTCAGGAGAAATAGAAACTGAGGCCCATTTTCTCCTCTCCTTCCCCCTGTACCAAACAGAGAGAGGCTTTCCTCCCGCAGATAACTGCAACAGATCCATCATATCAGGGAACAAAATGTGATGAACTGTTAAAAGTATGTCTGGAAGAAGATACAGCTACACAATATGTAACACTGCCATAATGCTAGAGAAACACATGAATGTTGATCAGAACCATTATTGCTATAGTATAATATTGTTGTTTTATTATTATTATTATTATTATTATTATTATTATTATTATTATTATTATTATTATTATTATTATTATTATTATTATTTAATGTGAACTATATATGTATATATTTTTCATTGTATATGACAACTTGTAATTGCCTAAAGATACCCAATTTTATTAATCCCTCCACACACACATTATTCTCTTTATTTTTTAAGTTTCATCTCATGTATTTGTATTTTAACCTACGAATTGTATTTTTTGCTTTGTTTAATTGATTCTTGATGCTTTGGCAACATAGTTCTCATAACATTCATGCCAATAAAGCAAATTTGAATTGAAATTGAATTGAATTGAGAGAGACATGGACAGAAAATAAAAAATTGTCAGTTCACTTTCACAGAAATAGGTCAATGTGTTTCTCCACCTGTGGAACCCTCTCTACACACTGCTGTGCATTATGAATTATAGCACACAGTGATACGCTGAAGCTGAGTGTACATGTAGGCGAAAATGGGTCAGTGAACGTCACATACTACATACTACACATTACCTCACATGACAGAGGAAAATAGCAGCTACACCGCAGGCTGCAAAAACCTGGGGCCCATTTTACAAACCTTGTGTTTTCACTGCGTTTATATGAAGGTATTATTGGTGCAAAAGGTTTGAGAACCTGTGTTACATGTTCCCCCCTGCTGGAGGTGAGATGTAGGACCAAAGTTTCTAATGCCCTTTGTTTTGAGCTTCCTCCCAGGTGGCCCTAATTTGATTCAGGGGGAGGACCTATAAAGAGGGGGAATGTGTGATGTGGCCTCTCTCTCAGACTTCACCTGCTGCCACCCTGAGCTGCAACTTGAGTTTTGCTATCTGATCTAAAAATGTGTCAGTTTTGTGTCCTTAGTTTATCGAGTGTTACACAGTTACACATTCACAAATTCTTAATTACAGATGCACAAATCCTATTTTACAAGTCACAGATTAAAAAACTGACATGCTCACATTTTTGCTCCAATTGTTGTAGTATATTTGGTGCAAAACATATTTGTGCACCTGTATCAAACAATGTGAAGTTGTGGACAAAATTTGAATATGTACAAATCTGGATGTGAACAATGTATGTAAAATAATTTCTAACAAAAATATGTGTTCTTTTAAAACACACACACAAATCAATAAGTACAACTGTGCGAATCTTCCCCAAAAGTCACAGATTCTGTTTCCTTCAGCACGTGCTAGACCAGAGAGAGAGAGAGAGAGAGAGAGAGAGAGAGAGCCCTAACAGATAAAAACACAACCAGGTCACAGTTACCTTAGATTACCCTGAGGCCCACAACTGGAGGCGCACATTGTCATCACACACACAAACACAAACTGAGTATTTCTCCTTACATTACATTAATAGGTGCATCATAGAAGCCATTAAGACAAATGGATGAAATTTGTCTGGCCTCTCCCTTCTGCCTGTCAGGCTACAGCTAACAGTAACAGACTGGCCTGTTGCAGGCTATTTCTAAAATTAACATGTTAATTTGCGTGATGTGTATGCAGCATGTATTGTGTATGCATGAGAACTGCTTCATGACCTTCCATGAGTTTTCCCAGAAGCAGGATTAGAGTGGAAATAACCTACTTCCAATAACTGCAGGGAAATGGCATAACTTTGCAAAATGAGACTGTCACAAACACTGTTCCTTAAATATTGTATGACTTCCACCTCTATTTTTCCTGTTCTTAGCTGACAGGAGTGGCACCCGGTGTTGTCTTCTGCTGCTGTAGCCCATCTGCCTCAAGGTTCGATGTGTTGTGCGTTCAGAGATGCTCTTCTGCATACCTTGGTTGTAACGAGTGGTTATTTGAGTTACTGTTGCCTTTCTATCAGCTCGAACCAGTCTGGCCATTCTCCTCTGACCTCTGGCATCAACAAGGCATTTTCGCCCACAACTGCTGCTCACTGGATATTTTCTTTTTCGGACCATTCTCTGTAAACCCCAGAGATGGTTGCGCGTGAAAATCCCAGGAGATCAGCAGTTCCTGAAATATTCAGACCAGCCCGTCTGGCACCAACAAACATGCCACGTTCAAAGTCACTTAAATCACCTTTCTTCCCCATTCTGATGCTCGGTTTGAACTGCAGCAGATCGTCTTGACCATGTCTACATGCCTAAATGCATTGAGTTGCTGCCATGTGAGGGCCCTGCAATGAGCTGGCGACTTGTCCAGGGAGTACCCTGCCCTCGCCCTGAGACAAGGCTGGGATTGGCTCCAGCAGCAACACCCCGCGACCCCATGGAAAGGGATAAGCGGTTACAGACAATGATGTGACATGACATGACATTTGGAAAGTCAGTCATTTTCTTAATGTCAATCAGCCAAAAAAATTAAAATAAATATTCACAAGTCCAAGTCAAGTCTCAAGTCTTTTGAGGGTGGGTCTCAAGTCAAGTATCATGTCACCAAGGCCCATCTCAGCAAGTAGTTTACCCAGTCTGTTCTTCTGAGTACTCAAGTCTCACATACAGCATCAGCTTAACAGAAACACTGCCTGACATTTTTAAATCTTTTTTTTTTAGCCAGGAAAGTCCAGAGGACATACAAGACAATGTCTTCCAGGGAGTCCAGGGCAAAACTTAAAGCATAATCACAGACAAAGGAACCGCACATACTATTCATAACGGCAACACAAGGGTAAATTAAAAGGAAATAGGTATACAGGTCATACCAGTGATATCCACAACACAAGGATTATGTTAAACAGCAAGTTGTTTCCTTCAGGGCAGTTTGTAAAAGGCCTTAACAGGCTTTCAAAGGAGGAAGTGTCAAAGGTAATGGTATTTTGCAATTTTACCAAGCTCTGAGTGCACCCTTGGGAAGGATCCTATAAGCAGATATTGTGCTATAGTTGCTGGTATGATAGGATACAAGGCTGGAGATATACAAAGGTAGTTTATTCAACAATATCCTGACAATGAATAGCAATATAAATACACCTATGACAGATTAATGTGAGCCTGAACACGGTGCCCGAATGATCAATAGCAAAACTGTTCCCTATAAGGAAAGTGGTGACACCAAACTAGGCAGAAGCACTAGCTTTTTACAGTCACTCAAAGTTAAAATTATTGTAACTTTAACCTCGGTTGGAACTGTCAGAGCAACCATTGAGATAACAGTTGTATGTGATGTGGCCAGAAGTGACACATCCTAACAAGGGAAGTAGCAATTTTTGGAAGAAAGAAAGAGTTTCAATAAATTCGAATTAAATAACACAAAATCAACATCTGTCTATGCAAGGCAGACATGTTGACAGGGGCTATGATCATCACAAGCATGGCTCTATAATCAGTCAGTGACCAGAAAACGTTGGCTTAATCAGTCAGTGACCAGAAAAACCAGTGTATATAACGTCACTAAACAGAAATTCTGACTTATTTTTGCAGAAGAAAATGTAAGAAATCATGACATATGCAATGCACTTTGCAAGTATCTGCACTGTGTTCAGCACCCTACTTAAACAAAGAGCAAATACTTGATCATCTGAAAGTAGTTTTATGCAGCATCAGATGCATAACACAGTTTTTTAAAAAAGCATTTTCAGTTGATTGGCAATATGCATACTGAAAAAATATGCCTAGGTATTCGTAAATAGTCCATACATGTGTCATAGCTTCCTTTGAGTGAGCAGGAGTAAAGATCAATTATAGTATTTGGTCTTTTGTAATTTAGGACCAGTTTTAATTTTAGTGGTGAGAGCTGCAGTGATTAAAATGCACCTTCCAAGAGCTTTATGGATTGATTCAAAGAGGGTGCCCCTCATATGAATTGACTGAGTTACCTTAATGACACCTTGATGAGTTTTTCATACTCATATTCATTATTTATTGATAACAATACACTGATTACACTCTTTATAATTACACTGTTTATATTGTTACATATTATGTACATACAATTTTATTTCTATTTCTGCTCTAGCTTTTCTTCTTAGCTTTCTATTATATTGTTTACTGTTATCATTGTTTATTGTTATGTTGAACTGTCCTTTGGCTGTTGTGATGCACAAATTTCACAGTTTGTGGGACTAATTGAGGAATTTCTGATTCTGATTTGTAAGTGAGAGTAAGGTTTAGTTTTCTACCAAGACACACTGAGTTTGTTTTTGTTTAAATTATAACATTTTAAAACCAATTTAGATCAATTATGTAATAAAGTTATCAGTTTGGGATCTACAAAGTCTAATGGATAAGACAAATCAACAGATAAACTGCTCTTTGATGTTTACTGTCTAAGCATTTGTTGATAGCAAAAGTAACATAGCATAGAAAAAACCTGACTGACTTACGTTCACTGGTGTGGACACTTATGTTCTGTCTGTCCACCCACTCTGTCGTGACCACTTAGCAGACCTGATGAGAGATAAAGTAAACAGATAAACAACATTAAGACTTCTTGAATCCGGTTTTGCAAACAAATTACAATGTGCAGTTCATTAATCAGTTTAAAGAGGAAGCTTCAGAACAGAGTTAAAAAATTTTGGAACGAGTGATATCTGTGATAATATCAGAGGTTGTGCGATCATTTGACTAGCCATAGTGTAATTTTGGAAATGGTGACAACTAAGAAGCTTGTTGTGCAAATAAAAATACTTTCAATAAAATCTGTCTGAAAAGAAGACTCCAGTCAGATGTGCAGAATGCTCATTAATCTTTTTTAGTCTGAGTGCTAGAAGAGGCGGAAGATACAGTACAGCAGACGACAGCAACACACACAAAAACACACATACACATGCCTCCAGACTGTCTGCAGCAGTTGTTTCTTCATCCGTGTGTTTGTGCTTTCAAAGAGCATGTCTCTACGCCAGCCACTGCCCTTAGGATCATAGGATGCTCTTTCCCTCGTTCTTTTTGTCCTTCTTGTCTCTGTTGCTGCTGCAGCACACACTCACACAGAGGCACACGCTAACACACAGTCTGCCTGGAGGTCTGTGGAATGCCTCTATGGTAATATAAGACATGCTTTATCTCCAATACAGTTAGTGCAGTACAGTGACAAAATGTCTTTGTTAAAATCAAACCATCTACTACTGTGACACTTTTCACACAAAACTACCCCTTTACTCACACACTCAGCTAAACCAAGAAGATACTAGTCTATTTTAAGCATACATGTTATTAGGTGTTCAAATTCAATAAAAGAACTTCATAATTACAGTAAAGCTCTTACAACATTTTCAGACTACGATGGGTTGGTTATAAAGAGGACCAAAATTGATGCAGCACCACCAAACATATCACATTCTTCCTCCTGGTAAAACCTGGCGATACATCTATATTACCCATGATGCTGAATTGGTCAGAGATTCAGGTGTATTATGCTAACAGCAGCTAATGTAGCTTGAGGCCTGAGGTAAGTGTGAGGAGAAGGCTAGGGAGGTCTGATAAGTTTGCTTCTTTCTAACTACACAACCCCTGGCTTGTTTCATTTTAAACTCTTCACAGCTCACTGGCGATAGTTTGAAATGCAACACACTTGACATTAAAGTTTACAGCAATAATATTTGTCTTCTTAAAAAAAAACTGGCACTGACTTTAGAGCCGGCTGCTAGCAGCTGTGCTCTTTGGTGCCTGTCGGGGCAGCATCCTAAGAACCCCGCTGGGGGTTAAGGATGCCATCAGCACAGCTGTACAGTGGTTCGCACTTTTGCCCCACAGCAAGAGGGACCTTGGTTTAAGATTGGGCAGGGCCTCTCTATGAGGATTTTGCATGTTCTCCCCGTACCTGCGTGGGTTCTCTCTGGGTACTCTGGCTAGCTCCTACAATCAATATTGCAAATATTATATTAATCGATTACTCTAAATTGTCCGTAGGTGTATGAATGTTTGGGGTTTTTTTGTCCCTATATATCAGCCGTGTGATGAACTGGTGACCTATCCACTGTGTCCCTGAGATGCTGAAGACTCATGACGCTGGACACTGTCTTGGTTAAAATGTGTCTTTAGTGTCCCATGGATGTCATAGGACAGTACCTTTGGAGTGGCAGACTGAGGTGGTCATTCCCATCTTTAAGACGGGGACCAGAGGGTATGGGTTGCACCAGACCATCCTGGTGAAGGAGAATCTGAGCTGTCAATTTACCAGTCTATGCAAGTTCCAATCCTCATGAGCTGTGGGTAGTGACCAAAGGAATGAGATCGCTGATACAAATTGTCGACAAGCACCTCCTTCTGTAGGGTGCCGGGATTCAGCCTGAGAGACAGGGTGAGGAGATCGGACATCTGCGAGGGACTCAGAGTAGAGTTGCTGCTCCTTCGCATTAAAAGGAGCCATCTGAGTTAGTTTGAGCACCTGATTAGGATGCCTCATGGGCAACTCTCTTTGGAGGTTGTCCAGGTACGACCAATGAGGAGGAGGAGAGACCCATAACCCGTTGGAGGGAATATATATCTTATCTGGCTTGCCCCCAGGAGGAGCTGCAATACCCTACCGAGCCTGCTGCCACAGCAACCCAGCCCCAGATAAGCGAAAAGCAATGAATGGATGATAAATAAAGTTCTTTCACACTTAGTCCACTACTTTTCCTCTAAAGCAAATTGCATAAAAGCTTTTCTTTGTTTTCTGTTGGTTTTGGTTTTGTTTTCTCAGCTAATCATCTATTCTTAGGTCATGCACTATGGTCAGCCCATCCTTACATGAGAAACAGCCATATAGGTAATTTGTGCTGGTCGCTAATCACCTGTGCTGGTTGCCCTTATTTATATTTATTGTTACGCAGCGACCTTTAGTGGGTTTGCTAATTATAAAGCGAAAGTTAGTAAGGTGAATCAGTATGAGAAGGGCTTCTGTGCAACTAATGTACTTATATCAGCACAAACCATGATCTTTGATGACTGTCAACCTAACCAAACAGCAACCGGTTCACAAAGTTAATCATATGACCACAAAGGTTTAGTATGTCGCCTGTCACAGGACTCCTACAGACGGGATCATTGGCAGACAACCTATTCCGTTGTTAAGGTATGAGAATGTGTTGATCATGGCACATCGTTTTTTTGCCTTTGAAATTCATTGACACACTCTATGTTTGCTCTTGGTCCAGACACTGCACATCAACTGGATATAAAAACACAACACAAATACAATCTCTGTCTATCATACAATGTTACTGAACATTAAAACACATGTTCTCTGTATATAGATACTGGGGGTCTATTTTAAGTCAATCTCAGTAACCTAATGTGATAAAGATTTTACAGATGTGCTACTGCTTTGCCATGGATATGGTTTGAAATCGGACAATGTTACTTCAGTGGCTATTCAGAGCATCTCAGTATTTCAGACTAAGATTTCTTGCTTCTACTAGTTCAATTTAGGATTAAAGTCTTAATACTGTATGCATGTAAATGCATCACTGTAGCTGGGATAGAGATTAAACTTTCAAAATATCACTACTAGCTGTTACATCATCTTTAACTTGATCTGATGACTCAAGAGTTCATTCAATATGCGTTTAAGCAGAACATTGCCTCTGACTACAGTATGGCACGTACTGAGCATCTGGAGGAGAAATGTTTAACTGGGTTAAGTGCATTGCCAAAGGGCACAGTACTATGCCCTAGTTGAGGAGACAGTGTATGTGAATAAGACTGCAATGCTATGTACGACTGGCATGCAGAGCAAAGACTCTCCTAGTCATCTTGTTTAGCGGAAGCAGTCTTTTAGCTGCTTGGGAACAAGCCTGAGGTTAGGAACCTAATCCAACTTCACCCTAGCATAAATGTCTTTGAGGCAAAACTGACCTGACCACTGCAGCAGAACAGTATAAAAAAGATTTAAAAAATGAATGCATGTTTTTAACCATGATATTTTTAGCTTTTCAGTCCTTCATTTTAATTTCTAATTCCAGGCATCTTCTGTATAGGCTTTGTGAATTTGGTAAAGTTAAAGTAACATATAAGATCATTTTCAGATTCATTCTTTTATTTCAGGTGTTCAAATGTTTTAACGTTCATAAAACACATTCTTTTTTTCCTGCTGTCCATTACTGCCGCACCTCTATTGCCCCTTTCTCTGAACGCTTCATTTTAGTGTCTGTCTCTTTTAAGGCCTGCCTCCCACAAGTCCAATTTGCTCTGATAGGTTATCTCTCACAGGAATGAACAGGCACCTCCCACTGTTTTTCCCCCTCAGCTCTGTCTGCGGTTTTACAACCAGAGCTGCACCTGAGAGTGCTGACTATATAGTTGGGACACCCCTACGTTACAGTCCTGACAGCTCATCAGGGACATTGTGTAGTTTTAGAAAAGAAATTCCAAAGAATTTTAAGAGTTATAATATAAATGAGGTAATAATACCACCTCAGAAATATGTATTTTTACATAAACAAGCTGTTCTCAGAGCAAAGTAAGGTCCATAACACTGTTTGAAGCTAGAAAGGTGGCAGGGTCTGCCACATATAAACAAAGTAATACAATTGTGTTGTCCAATGTGAGTTTGTTCATTTTGTTGGTTTAGGCAGAAAAAAAGCAGTTAATGAGGATCTTTATCAACTGATTAGCATTTCTTCTCCACAACTACAGAGTGCTCCTTTGAAGGCATTCTTCGGGAGGATAGAGCGTTTTGATATTTTCATGGTATTTACATAGTACCTAGACCTGCTTTATAATCAAAAGGGATGTGAAAATCTCACTTTCTACAATAAATAAAAGGTATTTATTGTAGAAAGTGAGATTTCAGATGTCAGAGTGCTTAAAGAAGCACTCTGACATTTTGCTCTTTTATCCACAACTGAACCTCTGTACCAGATTCACAGATGTTAAACAGAATTACTTTTCATCTAACTCTGAGTAAGATAACAATTAATATGTCCTAAAATATTGGGGTGAAGAAAGAGAGAAGGCCAGAATGCAGGGACTGTCTAAATTAAACATCTAGCAGTAAACAGGGTTTGTCTTCCCACTAGTGTGTGTGGGGAAGAAAGGGGACAGACAAAAGAGATAGAGCACTCTGTACCAGATTCCCCCATCCCTAGCAACCAGATCCACACCTCGGACAGTGCAACAGGATTTGTCTTATTCCTCAGCCTGAAGAATTGTGCGGGTTGGGCTGGGTATGGGCCATTGATTAGTACATACTACAATGGGTGGTGCGGGACTGGTTGGCTCTCATAACGGGATGAGTGCTTGTGGATCATAAAAAGACATGACACGCTCATTGCTACTGTTCTGAATAAGTGAGGAGAGTAAAGAAACAACTGATGTTGTTGATGCTCTCCATGAAACACACCCCAGTGTAGCTCTCTCTGACCTGCTTTCAACAACCTCACGGGACAACAAGGAGAGTGCGTAAGTGTGTATGTGAGTGTAGGCACTTTGATGTCCAGTCTGTCACCTGCTATTCCCTGCTGATCTATAACATGTCAACTACACATCAATTCACTAATGACTGTCCTAGAGCTGTGTGTGTGTGTGTGTGTGTGTGTGTGTGTGTGTGTGTGTGTGTGTGTGTGTGTGTGTGTGTGTGTATGTGTTATGTTCACCTCCATACATGTATACTACCTCCCACAGACCAGCCTCCCTTTCACCCTCCAGCTATGGCCTTTGAACCCAGTCCATTACTGCCCCCCAACACACACGCTCACGCTGAGAGGTCATGGCTATGAGGGGCTCAAACATCATTATCTTGTTATATATCATTCTTAAAGGGGTTGCCATGACAGCCACTCTCACAAGCTGCTGGGATAATTGGAAAAAGCATGGAAGGTGCTGGGTTCATGAATGTGTATAATGACATAGAAAGTCATTCAAAGTGCAGTCAGATTAAGACCTTACCATTTGTACTTCAGTTCATTTATGAGGATGAGCAGTAATCCATCAATCCATCATGAAAATATCTTCTGATAACATCTGTGACATTATTCTCCATGAGTGGTGACATAGTAATGATCTTGCGTTAATGCATTCAGTGTTGGTGTGGGGCTCTGAAATCTGAGATATGAAGGCTGCTGAACAATTAAAACCAAATCCAGAAAACACACAATAACCAAACTTGGACTCACAAGGACTCTCAGGAAGAAAGTGGGCCATAAACAAAAGCCACTAGATGATCCTTACACAAAGCTTTGTCAATCATTAATGACAAATCACATCCCCTGCTCCAGAATACTCCGAGCAAAGAAACTTCAACATAGGGTCTTTAATCTTAAATGCAATCAGTGTGGTCAGCCTATGACAGTAAATAGGAGAATGTAAACTGTACACACAGTAAGTATGAACACAGTGACTGTTGTAATCTGGAGATCTTTGTTCTGTTAATGTGAATTTTCTAATCTTATGGACATTCTGTGAATATTTTTTTTAGCGGAGCCCAACTACAATTTTCCTGCATTGGCTGGACAATACATTTTATATTATTCATCTCTCTTTTCCTGAAGCTCTCACCTGGATCTCAACATTTGAACCGCCCATTAAGGAAGACCTTTGAGATGCAACTGAATGAATAGAAAGAGCTGGTAAGTGGACCTTTAAAATGAACTTGCTTGTGCAGCTTGAATGCTGCTGCTGAAACCACATTTTATTTCATTACAGTAAAAACAATTATACCTTTCAAAATGCAATTAAAAACTTTGTTTACATCAACAACTCATCAAAATAATAATATCAAAGCAGACAATTCCCTGCCAGGAAATCGTGAGAGTGGGCTGTGTGCTTTGCCCCATGATGAAAAAAACTATGAAAGCTACAAAAAACTTGAATCCCACGCTGATATTTTGGACTTGTATCTACATTTTAAAGTTTGAATTGTGTGTCTAGGTCAGAAGTATGCCAGAGATGTCAATTTTTGAAATCTTTTTTTCAATCTTTTCACCTGGTCTCATTTTGTGTGTGTGTGTGTGTGTGTGTGTGTGTGTGCGTGTGTGTGTGTGTGTGTGTGTGTGTGTGTGTGCGTGTGTGTGTGTGTGTGTGTGTGTGTGTGTGTGTGTGTGTGTGTGTGTGTGTGTGTGTGTGTGTGTGTGTGTGAATGGTGTTTCTGGGTGAATATACGCCAGAGCAGGAGATGTTTGGAGATGTAGGAAGATGAAAAATAAGAAGATGCATGATGCACAGCCCACAGAGGTGTAGAGAGGTGTCCATAGTGGGCTGGCAATTCAATCAAGAAATCTTTGGACAAATTAACACATATTAGTCACCCTTAATTTATTGAATGTAGAGTATATTACATAGTACTATGTACTATAGTGTATAAGTTTTATTAGCAACATGAAACTGCTGCCAGTGATCAACATAATGGCAACACGCATGGTCTTTGGTTCCAAATGTGAACAATTTGAGGGTGAAACAAAACAAATGATTCACAGTTTGGTACACATGGACTACTGTTTTATTGACTGTTTGAAAAGTTCTGATAATGTGACTTCAGTGTTGAACAATGTATAAAAGCAATCGGGATAACAAACTAAATCAAATTCAATTTGTCACAAAACATCAATATAAGTTATTAAATTACCTGTCCTTACGAACATTAGAGATCATATTGATTTTTATGTAGACAAATCATTTTGAGCAATAATACATCTGTAGAGCTTGTAGAAAGGTGCAGAATAAACACATTTATTTTCCTTCAAAACATTATTAAGACAGTAGGTTCCAGCTGAAAAGGTTTTTCATCCAGTAGTATAACCACATTGGTTTTACATGGTCCCCCTCATCTAACATCAACCATCCTGGAAATTTCCAGTATGTGGGAAAAAAACTAAATAGAAATGGCAGATGAGCATTAGCTATTGTTAGTGACATACGCATTAGCAATATAAGCATTGGAAACGCTAGCTAGCTACTATTAACAAAATCAGCTACAACAAACTGGGAACCACTTTAGGGGGCAGGGTATTGGAAGAACTGCAGCGTTGTGGTGTGAATGCAATTATGGGGAGAGATGGTATGATGGGAGATGGAATGATGGGAGTTTTAATGATGGTAGATGGAATGCCACATTTAGTGAGTGAACATTATCAATAACATCCTTAATTTCTCATCTCAACTCTACAACAATTGGTTTAGTTCTCCTTAAAATGCTAAGATTAGATTCAGTGTTGTTAATGTTACTCAACCTTTCCACTAAACATCTCTAGACATTGTGTGTGCATGTCCAAAATCAACCCTCCTTTCCTCAACAAAGCCCAGATCAATTAATCCTCAGACCCTCTATAGATACAAAGCTGGGACAAAACAAAGCGGCGTCAGATTGCAAAACCACACCTCCCCCAGGGAAGGTAAGATGGAGGAAACTAGGATAGAGGATGGAGGGGGCTTTTGGGTGAATGCATGGTTGCCAGGCGATACATGTGTACATGTGGATGTCATGCTTGGCAGGAGATGTAGCTCGATGTTGCAGAATGACCTACTTTTAATCGAAAGGGAAAGACAGAGCAAATGGAAACAGTGGGAGAATGGAGGAGTGGGGATGCAGTGGGAAGACAAGCAGGTTCACCAGTTGTATTTCAAAGAAACACAGAAGAAAAGAACAGGAAGGGAAGACAGAGACAGACTTAGGGAAAGAGAGTTGATAAAGACTAAAAAAGATGTCCCAGAGGGTCAAATACGTGTGTGCATGTGTGTGTGCATGTGTGTGTGTGTGTGTGTGTGTGTGTGTGTGTGTGTGTGTGTGTGTGTGTGTGTGTGTGTTGTTTCCAGCTCTGAGGGGAAGCGCCCTGCAGGTCGATTCAATCCCAGAGTTCCCTAAACGATAGGAGCTGAAGCGCCGGTTTAGCCTTTTTCACGAGGCTTCTTAATAAATGATGACTGCCACGTGGAGCAATGACAATATGTGTATAATAAGCATTGTAATTAAAACTTCTTGAGGACACAAAATGAAACACTCCATAGATTAAGTTATTCTAATGTGGAAGAGTACAATAAAACTTGACAATCCTAACACTACTTCTACAGTACGCTTGATCTTATCAACAAGCTTGGCAAATGTAACAACCAGTAACCTTTACTTAGGGAATGACATGCCTGTCTCGCAGAATGTTTACATCTATATACAACTCATTTGTAATAGCAAATAGAGTAAATATTATGCTGTGCATATAAGATCTTGCATTAACATGACGGAGAAATGTTGTTGAACGTGTTGTCCACAGACAATGTTTTTTATTAGTTTTTTCACCAAAACATCTGATTGACAGATGAAAGACAATTTAACAGAAACCCTTATCATTCCCGAACCTTAACACAAGTGCTTTTGTGTCCTATCTTTAAGATAACCTTAACCCTCTTGGAGTAATCATATTGGTCGAGGCCCTAGTCCTGATCGTTCTATAACCTAAGCATTTGTTAATTATTCTAATCATATTGATGGTCCTTAACAATGTAGTTATATTAACACCAACCACAGTCTTTCCCTAAAACTAAATGAGTTGTTTGTGTTCCTGAACTTAAACCTTAACATAGTGGTGTCCCATCAGACAGCAGATTCATTTGACCGTGATTTGTAACAATTTTGTGAGTGAACTAGCAATTTTTATGATGTCATTTTGAGTACTTGCGCTGTAATTGAATCACTGACTGCCATGATGCATTTTGCCGTTTCCTTTGAAAGTTGGGTTATTGATTATTGTCTTGTTCCTGGTACACCAAAATGGAACAGGGCCATCATTAATGTTGTTTGTTACACCTGTGCTTATCTTTCAATTGTAAATGATGTCATTTTGACAACATCTTGTAGTTTAAAATTACAAATTACACCACAGTGGTGTAAGGCATATGGCAGCTTGAACATTATAATCACTGGAATGATAGTTATCATATCAGATGCCAGCGTTTGATAAAAATGTATATCATACACAAACCATGATTCCCCCTGGCCCTAATCAGCAATATATATTTCCAGTGATACTCAGATGACCATGCCCACGATAGTACCATATGGAGTATATACACACAAAAGCACCTCACACACAAGCAGAGTAGACATCAAGACCACTTCAAGCAAAGCCATCCAAATTTTCTGCAACTCTTCCAGAACTGTGAACCAAAGTCAGCTCATACTGAACAGGAAATACAAGAGGCTTGGGGACTCCAATCAGTTTGTTACCCCCTGTCAGTTTCTACCCATCACACCCTCAAAGACACGGTGGAGGCAGGCAGACAGAGGGGGAGGATGGGATAGGAGAGATGAGGGAAAGAGGTTAAAGATGTTGACAGCAAGAGATCAGCAGACTAGACCAGAGAACAGAAAAACAACAGTGAGACAGAGAGGATGTGGTGTCAGAGACGAGAAGAAGAAGAGAGTTGAAAAAGAAAGATGAATGAATGAATTCATTAATCAAATTTATTTTACAAAAAAATTATTGTGGTTTTTTTTTTTCATCCTAGAACAGAAGAGAAAATTGAGAGCTTGAATCTTACCCAAACAGCATTGGCAGTGCACCAGTTGTTGTTTATCAGCTGTGGCAGATTCTCGTGGACTTAGAATGGTTATCCACATTACTCAAGCTCACATAATACTTCTACCTTCTGAATGCCAAATACAAATGACCGACAAACTATATCTTCGCTGCTGTGCCAAAAACATACCAAACCATGAACTTGAATCTACTACATGTTAGGGCTGCACGATTTATTGTTTCAGCATCAACATCTATAGAAGCACAAGCACAAAAGTCACATCAGGATGTGCAGTTTGGTATTTCAACTCAAATGCCTCTTATTTGCCCTGATCTACAAGAGAGGACTGTTTGATAACATAATTTACTCACTGCCCATATCTCAGTTGCTGGTGTTTTCATATGCCAGGTTTCCTTTGCCAAGTCCTTGGCTTTGTCCCCAGATCATGTTTAAACATAAGCCATGTCTTCAGAGTCTGTGTCAGGAGGAGGAATAACCTGGTGGATGTGCAGTGCATGGAGTGGAAAAAACTGTATTGTTTTGGGCAGGGTGGCTGCACGAATTTCCCAAAGAACCTGATAGCAAGTCTTTCTGGCAGCTTCCTTATTTTGTATATTTCAACAGGACAAAAAAACTGTCTTCCTTCAACTGAAATATTGAAGACCTCCAACTGACACTCAGTCACACACCCTCTCACCTTGGTCACAACATCACATATTCATGACAAACAAAGAGGCCATTTAGTATCCCTCCAGGCACACTGTTCACAGTCAAACACCACACCCACCCACTGGGAGCTGGCAGCCACTAAAATAGTGTACCTTTTAAAATAGCCCCGCACACTATTGGTATATATATTAGGGGTGGAACAGTTCACAAAATCCACGGTTCGGTTCATATCACGACTTTGTGGTCACGGTTTTCAGTTCGGTTCAGTATATGCTGATCGTTAGTAAAAAATCAATTATGTCTTGTATAGTCAGGTTAAAACTGAAAGAATGAGGCAGTCTGACATTTGATACATCATTGTGACAGTCTTAAGTTAAAAGTAGGCAAGATTCTGGCACTGCAAGAGAGGTGATATTGCTAGTTCCAACATGCTTTTCATTTATTTAGCAAAGAAAGCTATTTTTAACAAATGCTAGGAACAAATAGTTATTCACTGTCACTAATTTAGTGTAATGAGCAGTCACAGTCAGGAAACTTTCAGTAGCCCTGGAGTAGAGCTGGTAAATACACTTCCTTTTAAGGATTTGAGTCATTATGAGTCATTATGAGTCGCTCACTAAACTGAGTGCGAGTCACTTGAGTCAGTATGGCTAATCACCATGGAAATTCAGTCCTAGCCCATTGTCTCTTAACCAATAACGTAGTAAAAAACACAATGCAATAAAACATTATGTACATGATTGGAAAAATAAAAGAGATACTAAAATAAAATAAAACAAATAAAAAATAGAGTACTGAGGTAGGAACGGTGTAAATTGATAAAGTTCCCAAATAGAGATAATAATAGCCTACTTACAAAAATAAATTATTTTATTTTTCAAAAATTGATCGACCTAATGTAATTTTATTGTGCTACATTTGTACACCAAACCTACTGTAGCCTCTGGCTACCTGCAGAACATTGTGTAACATTATGTTATTTCAGAAGTGGAAGAATGGCTTCTGTTGTACACTGACAGGTATGTGCTTTTCACGCTGGCTGTAGGAAGTCTAACCCAGAGACTCGCTCGTCTGCTACTCATTCAGAACGTAGCCGGCTGTTTGCGGCTGTTTCTGGCATCGCGGCTCACAAGCTAGTGCTATGACGAGTCAGCTGTGTTTCCAGCATCGAAGCTAGCCCGCGAGCCGCGATGCCGGAAACACAGCCGACTCGTAGCTCTTCTTCTTGTTTACTGGCGGTTGGCATCCAACTCTGTACCGCCACCTGCTGTTCTGGAGTGTACATGCTTTGCCTCCTTAGTAAATGAGAAAAAGAAGTTGCGCGTGCCTATGAATCGAGCGGTACACAAGCCCCCAAAACCGTGACAAGCGTACCGAATAGGACATATTTTTTTGATGAACCGGTCCACCCCTAATTTTAACCATATTTCCATTTTACTTTTAAGTGACCATGAGTTAATTTTTTATTTTGAAATAATGGTCTTCTGCTGTATGTCTTTATCTTTGAATCTGCACAACGGGGCTACCAGACAGTGCTTGTAGTGAGTCAGTGAGCATGCACTGTAGCCAATGAGAGGACTGCAGCCAGCTGGAGGTTAAATAAATGTTAGGGCAGCTCTGAGGGCTCAGCTGGAGCCTTGTGACAGAGCTGCTGTGTGTGTGTGTGTGTGTGTGTGTGTGTGTGTGTGTGTGTGTGTGTGTGTGTGTGTGTGTGTGTGTGTGTGTGTGTGTGTGCATGCGCCTATGTTCTTGATGAGGAGTTAGTGTCCTTCAAAATCTTGCCCAACTAGGAGACCACAAACATATACAGGCTGATTCTTACACTGATATAGCCTGACAAATGATGTTTAAGATCATGGTAATTCCAGACTGGTCTGCTCAAAAAGAGCAGGTCAGTGTGAAACGTCACCATGAATGACATCATCTTGTCGTTTACAGGGTCTAAGGGTTCAAATATTTTGCAAAACTCAGTTTTACAACTGCAAGGCTGTGGTTGTGGGTTTTTTCTACACAGTGCATTTACATGCACAGCTTAGTCGGATTACAGTCATAGTTCAACTATGCTACTCAACCAGACAACTGCAATTGCCCGAGTATACATGCCGGAGAGAAAATCGAATTACTGGGCAAAGCGTACCCTGGTACGCTAAGTGGCGGTGGTGGCCCATTTCAACTAGTGGTAATAGAGCCACCTCCGCTGACCTCTTTACGTCACCATTCTAGAAAGATGCTGTTCGAAATTGTTTGATCAGCATGGGTGTCTTTACAGTTATGTAACGCTATGGATCCCTTTTACATCCAAGGATTTTTCTATTGTTTTCGATGCGTGTCTTCGGGTATTATTTCCCTTTTTAAAGATTTTAATGTAAATAATAACTTGCCCATATCTTTAAACATTACTGAAACAGCAATGGGGAAAGCTTCTTTCACTGGTAATAATAAAAACAAGATTATTTGGCAATTATTTCAGCAGGACATTGTGAGTTCACCCTCTGCGTTATCCTACTGGTCTGCATTTGTCAGAATTATTAACTGGGAAAAAGTCTGGCTACTACCTCATAAGTTTTTTTTAACCAACAAGGTCAAAGAGATATCCTTTAAAATGCTTCATAGATTTTATCCAACTAATCATTATATACAAAGGCTTAAGAAGGACATTGATGTGAACTGTACCCACTGTGACTCTGTCAACGAAAACTTGGTTCATTTATTTTGATCTTGCCCACACATAAAGATTATCTGTCTCATGGCCGATCTAGAATCGAGTCCTCCGAGCCAGAAATATCGCGTGATCAAACGTGATCTACAGTAACCATCAACCCCAGCGTCACCGGGCTCTTCATAAATGGAAAAGTGCATAGACTGTATATAAAAAAAGAGTAAATAAATGTTTTAAACCATGAAAGACATGGAAGACATAAAAGGGAATGTGAGCTTTTCTGACAACACAATATTTGCATTAACCACCAGTATGACGGTTAACATTAGCGCCGACGCTAATCCCAGTAAAAACATGTCATGTCATGTCATGTCATGTCATTGTCCGAACCGCTTATCCCTTTCCATGGGGTTGTGGGGTGTTGCTGCTGGAGCCAATCCCAGCCTTGTCTCAGGGCGAGGGCAGGGTACTCCCTGGATAAGTCGCCAGCTCATCACTAGTGAGCAATGTGGGGTTCAGTGTCTCGCTCAAGGACACTTCGACATGCAACTCAGCCCTGCCCGGAGCTGGGATTTGAACCAGTGCCCTTCCGATCACTAGTTGACCTGCTCTACCTGCTGAGCTACAGCCTCAGATAAGCAATTTTGAGAACTTTGCTGTACAGGATAGACCAGAGCAGCCTAAGTTTGTTGTAGTCCTGGATAATTTTAGTTTCCATCGTGCTGCTCTGGTCCAGAACTGGTTCACCAACTATGATCAATTTGAAGTTGTGTACTTGCCCCCTTACTCCCCATTTCTAAATCCTATCAAGTAATTTTTTTTCCACTTGGAGATGGCGTGTATATGACTGCCACCACATGCCTGTATGCCTCTTCTGTAGGCAATGGAACATGCAGCGATGGGAGATATTTTCCTCGATGCTTAGCGAGAGAAGACAGCGAAGGCTTGTGATGTTGATGAGATCCTATGGCCAGACCCCAACAGACAGCATGATCCATAAGCCCACTTGTGCACGGTTGTGTTTTTCTGTTTACAGTAGTGTATTGTTTGTTTTATTTTTGTTTTATTCTTGCTTAAACTGAATTTACTGTACTGTAAAATACACTACTGTAATGTAATGATTTTGAATGGAGTATTTCATTATTTGGTTGTTGTGAAAATGTGCCTTCTGTGGAACTGAATCAAAACAGTGAAAACAAAAGACTGCAGTGTTTTATACAAAGTAGACTAGTGTGTTGCTGCTGATCTGAAAGTGTATTCATATTACATATTGTTTTGATTGTAGAGTTTCAACTTGACGTGGATATGAATGATTTATTTCCCAGTGTTGTGTCTTATTTGCTTGTGTGTAGAGTTTTGACACAATGAGCCAAGTTTTGCAAAACATGTTCAAACAACGGGCAAAAACTGTAATGTTGTATACACCCATCTCATCTCTAACTGTATTCAATCCTGTGTATACTCTTTTTGTGTGTATACTCTTTTTGTGTATATATATATATATATATATATATATATATATATATATATATATATATATATATATATATATATATATATATATATATATATATATATATATATAAAAGATGCCATACGAAGAGTATGGTGGTTCGTATGGTGTACATGATAATTGCACAAGCTAGATGCACGATGATGGTGTATACATGCATCTTAAAAATCCGATCATAGTCGGACTAACTCAGTAATTTGGTTTTCTTGAGTGTCATGTAAAAGCACTAACAATATCATGCAGTCCTACTGGGCAGACAGAGGCCAAGATTGGCTTATTTTTTGTATTTTGTGTAATTTTTGTAATCTGTGTTTATCAGTGTTACTGTAAGCCAGTGTATGCAGCCTATAAAATCTACAATCTTTGATGTACGTCTTTGATGTATCTTCAGTTTAACTGATTACATTACAGGTTAATTTAAAAATGCAAGTTTTATTGTATACTGATAATCATCTTTTTTTTTTTTCTTCAGAAAATAGCGTAAATGTGATCTTTGTGTGTAAATGATCTGTCTTCAAGATATGTGTACGATGAAAAAACAGAAGGGCAAATCCTCACACTGAAGGAGCTAGAAACAGAAAATGGTTTTTTCCTTGAATGATTTAAATAATTAAACTAATTATCAGAATTGATAGATTTTCTGTGAAGTTAATAACAGATTCATCGACTACTCTCAAAGCACAACGGTATACCAAAATTAATGAATATATATCATCTAAGGGTTTAAGAATAAAATTAGTCTTAGATTAAGGTTAGGAAATGAGCCCTCACATACATAGTGATACAAGAATGTGTGTGTGTCAGTGTCTGTGTGTGTGTGTGTGTGTGTGTGTGTGTGTGTGTGTGTGTGTGTGTGTGTGTGTGTGTCTGTCTGTCTGTCTGTCTGTCTGTGTGTTTGTGCGTGTGTCTCAGTGGTAATGTTCCTTTGTGCCAGCCAAAATAAGCCCCCCCCCACCCCCACACACATTTAAATTACCTATCCTGCTCCCTCCCTTTATCCTCTTTCTCCTCTCCTTTATCTCATCCTTGTCAATTCTTTGTTATCTTCATTTCAGTGCAGACATGAGCTCATCATATTTGATTGTTGTTAGTCTCCATCTTATACAAGACTCACTCACTCTTCACTCTCTGTGTTTTCAGCTCGTTTCATCGCTACATTTTCTATACTGCATCATCTCTCCACTTTTCCTTGTATTTTCCTTGTAATACTTTACCTCTTTCACTCTTTATTTCCCTCTCCTCACATTTTCCATCCATCCATCAATTTATCCGGCCTATCTTTTCTTCCATGCCTCCATTACCCGCTGTGGTGATGTCAGTTCACAATGCCACCTCATTAGCACATCGGGATCTTACTTTGCACTCCTCCTCCAACCATTGGTCCCTCCAGCAAGCCCCCACCTCCTTCCCTCCATCCCTCCTCCTTTTTCAACTTCCTATTTTCTCCTGTCCTCCACCATCATTCCTCCTCATCCAATGAAATAACTCCCCGGTCACCAGGGCTGCTCAGCAACAGCCCCACATGGGGATAGAAGTGGGGAGGTGGGGAGACATGTGGGGGGGGAATGCAGAGAGTGTGAGGCTGCAGGTGTGTTTACCATTATCAAAGCTTTGTATCTGTGTGTGTGTGTGTGTGTGGCAGGGGGAGAGGAGGCAAGAACAGTCAGAATTGGTCTGAAAGGAATCGAGCAAAAGTGCAATCACTGTGTTTTATCTGTGTGTGTGTATGTGTGTGTGTGTGTGTGTGTGTGTGTGTGTGTGTGTGTGTGTGTGTGTGTGTGTGTGTGTGTTTTAATGCAACACAGAGCCAAAAAAGGGTACTGAATGTATAATCCATAGGGCATCATTTCAAAGTTTAGCCAACAGCTGGATTGTGGTTGTGTGTGTAAATGTGAATGTGTGTGTATGCATGCATCCTAAACCTGACTTAGGAAGTAGGTGCAGCCACCAGTGATACCCTATGGTCATTCTTCACTTCCTGGTTTAAACTCTTTCTGTATGAATAAAACAAAATCCTTTCATAAATAGACAGTGTTCCTACTTTATATTCTAATTAATTTGATCTAGTCAATAACAAGAGGGATATGAACAACAAGCAGGTGCAGCCCCCAAGTGACTTACGGAGAAGTGAACGAGTTAACATGAATATAACATATGTCCTATTATGACTATATACCAGCCTAAGCAATTAATAACCTGAGCAGTTCACTCAGATAGTAAAAGATCTTAATGGAAAGAGTCATGATACATGATAATGTAACTAAACATAACAGGGACACAAATGTTAATCTTTCATGGCCTGACTGTTCCGTCAGGTAAAAGCTGTTGATAGAAACCAGCCAACATCGATACAGTAGACCATAACATTTTATTAAATAGACTGAAGAACCTGGTCGGCCTCTCTGGTACTGTTCTTAACTGGTTCACCAAGGGTCAATTTTAGGTCCAACTCTTTTTAGTCTGTACATGCTTCCCCTTGGGGACGTCATCAGGAGGCATCAGCTTTCATAGTTATGCTGACGATACGCAACTGTACATCGCTGTGTCTCCTGATGACACAGGGCCTATTGATGTCATTTTTAACTGCATTTTAGATATCAAGACATGGATGGCAGAAAATTTCCTACAGCTCAACCAGGACAAAACAGAGGTTTACTCATTGGTCCTGAAGGCCAGAATGAGAAACTTTTACCAAAGTTAAATGATTTTAAACCATCACAATCTGTAAAAAATCTGGGTGTGATTTTTGACTCTGAGCTCAGTTTTATTCCTCACATCAAAAATATAACAAAGACAGGTTTTTACCATCTTAAGAATATGGCCAGAGTCCGCCCGTTTCTCTCTCAGGCCAGCACGGAGAAGAACAGTCAGTATTGGTCTGAAAGGAATCGAGCAAAAGTGCAATCACTGTGTTTTATCTGTGTGTGTGTGTGTGTGTGTGTGTGTGTGTGTTTTAATGCAACACAGAGCTGATGCATGCTTTTATCTCTTGTCGTTTAGACTATTGTAATGCCCTGCTCTCTGGCCTTCCCAAAAAGAGCATTTCGAATCTACAATTAATACAAAACTCAGCTGCACAAGTGCTGATGAGGACCAGAGGGTGGGAGCACATTACACCGGTTTTAAAGTCCCATCGTTGGCTCCCCGTGTGTTTCAGGATTGATTTTAAGGTTCTAAGGTTATTTTAAATGTCTTAATGGTCTTGGGCCTTCTTATTTTTTTGACTTGCTTTTACTCTATCAGCCCCCGCGGACCCTGAGGTCCTCCGGCACCGGCCTTTTAACCATACCACAGGTTAGTTCAAAAAAGCACGGGGAGGCAGCTTTCAGTTGTTATGGGCCCCAACTGTGGGACAGCCTGCCAGGGAGAGCCTCAGTGTCGCAGAGACTGTTGAGGTTTTTAAAAAGAGGCTCAAGACCCACCTTTTTAACCAGGCTTTTAATTGAAATTTAAATTTTTTTAATTCCTTTTATGCCGTGCTAATCAGAGCACTTGTGGTTATTTATTTATTTATTTATTATTTTTTATCCTTTTTTACAGTTTTAATCTCTCACATTTTAGCCTTTGTGCATTTATGTTTTAGTCTCTCGTGTTTTTAGCCTTTGTGCTTTTATGTTTTACTCCCTCGCATTTTTAGCTTCTACGCTTTTTGCCTTATTTTACTGTTTTAGTCTGTCAGTTTTTAATCTCCAGTGTTTCCTCATGGGGGCCTGCCAGACTGGGGGTGGTCTCTGGTCTGGCCGCAGGGGGTGCTGTCCCGTGGACGGCTCCGGCCCAGGTGACCGCACTAAGGTGCAAAGCCTCCTGTCAAACATAATTTTATTGTTTTGTCACTGCCTGTTCTCAAACTGATGTCCATTCTGGTCCAGACACTGCTAACAACGCGAAGCAATGGAATCACACACATCATGAAACCATTCCCTAGGTATTTGCATGCATTCACATTCAATGGCTGCTCTCAATTCAGCGACTGTTGCAGGTCTCACGTATTCAACAAAATCCCTCCGTCCAATCCACCTGTTTGGCAAGATCTCATCAAGGAAGGATCTAACATTGTCTAACATTGTGATGGTAGTGTGGGGGCGCGCCATCTTGCTGAAAATAAAACTCCTCATCTTCAAAGTCTTCGCTAATACTTGGCATGACAGACTGTTGCAGCAACTGAGTTATCAGCTGCTAAAGTGTGTATACATGTTTTGGGGGACACCCTGTATGTATGTATATATATATATATATATATATATATATATATATATATATATATATATATATATATATATATATATATATATATATATATATATATACTGGAAGCACAATTCATAGTGACACTACTAGGTTGTTTAGACTTCCTCTTTCCTGTGAGGTCTTTTTGTGTTGTGTATAAACAAAAGTGATTTACTATAGTTTCAATCCATTTCATGCCAGTGAAGTTAGCCTCAGAGTCTTACCATTCTACTATAATCAGCTTTTCTGTTTTGTTAAATCTTACACAATCAGAGGAGCTAAAACACTGAAACAGCCTCTTAAATCTGCCACTTTTGTATGTGTGAGACACACATGTGCCTGCGTGTGCGTGCCTGTCTGTCTCTCTGTCCGTGTGTCTGTTGCTGCACTACAGGCCTAATTTGCCAGCATGGGCCCATCTGCCTTGAGGTTACCACAGTAATTTCTAAGTAATTCTGCCATTGGCTGGTCTGGCCTACAACCGTACACACAAGCACACAGACACACACAGCCGTCTTTTCCAATTTTTCTGCCATAATTATACCATTACCAAATGTAATTTCCCCTGGTTTCTCTCCCCGTTTCCGTTCATTTTCTTCTCCTTTCTCTTCACAGACATCTGTACAATTACATTAAGTCCATTATCGGGCATGTGTCCACCTATAGGGGCACAGTGAACAGAAACCTCCCTGTCCTCAATCTCCTCTCCATTCATTTATTATGTAGGATGATAGTACATCAATCCCTCACATCTCTCCTTCATCTCTTCCTATGGAAAACACAGCTGGTCTGAGTTCGGTCTCATATATTGGTCTCATATATTTTCAAACCATCTAGAATTATAAACATATTTTCTGCCCTTTTCATGATAATATCTTTCCCTGACATGTTGTAATGCCTTTTTTAATCCTGTTTTTAAATGTGGAGAAGAACCACATGTCTTCTTTGTTCCATCACCTCATGTCCTTGTTTGGAGTTTTCTTGACACAGCTCAACGTGAGTATGTGTGAGGGTGTTTGTGTGCTTGTGTATTTGTGGCCAAAAGTGCATCTGTGCGCATGCATGTTACACACACATACACACACACACTTACACACACCCCTCCCATGGGGTCCATGGTGTTAAAATGACTGACATGTCAGTGTGTGCATAGTGATTACTGCTCCAGTGGAGTGGTTAAAAGGTGTGATAAAGTGTGTCTTTGTATGTCTGTGTGTGTGTGTGTGTGTGTGTGTGTGTGTGTGTGTGTGTGTGTGTGTGTGTGTGTGTGCGTGTGTGTGTGTGTGCATGTGTGTGTGTGTGCACAGACACACATTTAAGGGGATTAAACGGGCTAATGGTGTGTGTATGTGTGTGCCCATGCTTTTGTAAAAATGTGCGTTCATGCGTGCATGCGTGCGTCTGTGAAAAAATTGGCATGTGGGCTAGTTGAGTGTCAGAGCTGCTGACAAATCTAATTAGCACTTTGGAGATATCTATCAGGTACAAAATGCACACACACGCAACATAAAAACACATCTGTCCCTTAAAGGAGACAGTGGTCTTTTCATAGAAGGCATTTAAGCACGGAGTATTAATTACAGAATTAAGTAAATAAATAACTACATTTACAGTTCTCTGGGAACAGTATAAAAAAAAACAGAGAAGGTTGTATAAAGAACACTGGCATACTGAATTATATGTTCAGGAAAATGCAATTGATAACCAAGTGTTTTACTTTATTTTATTAGGGCAATCCTACAAAAAACTACAATTAGCTCAAGAACTGTACTCAAGCACATTATTAAGGTACAAGTAAATTAATTTTCAGCTACTTCCTCTCAGAGCTAAAATAGTGCATTTTTAAATTTATTTATTCTATTGACAGTTGGACAAAAAAAGGTATGTCTTTCTAACGAACAATGTATTTTCATCATGTTCACTCTCAGTTGTTTTAGGAGTTACGGTAAATTACTTCTGTGAAAACCCAACACCTACTGATTTTGCTCCTTCATAATAAAAACTTTAATTCTACTATATAACAGTTGACTTTTATTGTAAAGAATTTAAAGGAAATTACATGTGTTTTTCATCAAATTAGTTGAACTTTGTTAACAGCTGTTAATACTGCAGGGAGGAAGAGTATTTACACCCACTCCATTGACTACTTCTCATGATAAGAAGGGTGTAGCCCTTCAGTAATTGAAATGTAAGTCGAGCTGAGCAAGCACGTACTGTATTTTCACGACCATAAGGCGCACCTAAACGTCTCAAATTTTCTCCAAAATGTGCGGCGCGCCCTATAGTGCAGTGCGCCTAATGTGTTGTTTTTTTGTAAGGCAGATTACATGAGAATGTTGAAGGGTGAAGTGTGAGCATTATTGTTGTTGTTGTAAGGCTGACGTAACAGAGGACTAGATGAGAATGTTGTGCCGGTATGTGCGTCATTGTTTTGGCAACCCCGATAATGGCAAAGAGACACGCTTACGAAGCACAGTTTAAACTGAAAGCTGTCAGTTACACGGTGGAACATGGGAATCGAGCAGCCGCGAGGGAATACAATATCAATGAATCCATGGTTCGCAAGTGGAGGAAGATGGAAAATGAGCTGCGACAGGTCAAGAAGACGCAGCTGAGTTTCCACGGACACAAGGCGAGATGGCCCGAGTTGGAAGACCGACTCGAGCAATGGATTGCCGGTCAAAGGACAGCTGGAAGAAGCGTCTCTACAGTCACCATACGACTAAGGGCAGTAACGCTAGCGGAAGAAATGAAAATGAAAATGAAATTTTCAAGGAGGTCCGTCTTGGTGCTTTCGCTTCATGAAACGGTGCCATCTTTCCATCCGGGCCAGGATTTCAATAAAGCACAACCAAACTCAGTTTTGCTCCCGCTGCCTTTTTAAATACACACACTAGCATGCATGATTTACCGGTGTGTTTTACCATGCCCGCGCCCTATGGTCCAGTGCGTCTTATGTATTTGTTAAATACAGAAAAAGCACCCGTAACTGAAACCGCGCCCTATAACCCGGTGCGCCCTATGGTCGTGAAAATACGGTATATTTCAAAGCCCCAATAGTAGGTTTGAGGTGACAAATGCTACTTTAGTAAGTACCATGCAGTTGGGATGGTGTCTGACCAAGCCTCCAGGAGGAGCACCAAGTTTTGAAGTCAGTTGCCAAACCCTGAAACTGCATCATCATGTTATGCACTGTGGCCAAAAAAAGCAATGCTGGAAGATAACATTTCGATCTTTAACTCTCAATGACAGCAAGCTTATCATACTCATTAATGCTAAATGTTTACAGCGAAATATCGCTAAAGATGACATGCATTGATAATTAAGAAAAGAAATACCATTTGGAGTAAATTTCATTGAAATAAATTAGTAACTGTACTTGTAAATGTAGCTATAGTCACTCATTATTCTTCAGATCAATATTTCATACATACCATATACGATTAGTTAAAATTAACTTAAAACCTAAACCTGACATTGTTGAACAGTCCACACCGAAAAGGTCTATTTTCACTTCAGCTCAAAAATTCATATTTGCCATACCAGGAAATCTGTGGATTGGTCTCAGAAATCATTAATCGGTCAGGCTTTATTGAATACAGCTGCATAAAAGGCCAAAATACACAAATATTTTCACATTTTGCCCATTTAATGGGAAATACCACACACTTCAGGAGCTGCTAGACACACAAGGACATCTCCCTTTCTGACAACTTTATAAGACTATCAAGAAAGATACCAGACTCAACAATGTTGAATGTAGCACTGATAAACACTACAAATCACTTGGTATGGATGTATAAAATAATCATGAAGCATTTACAAGCTGATAAAATTTAAACAAGAGAAGATCAAACAAAGGCTATCCCAGCAGCGTTGGTCACCAATGAAAGAACCATTTCACAAGTGAGTGGAGTAATGGCTAATGGCAAGCTGAGCCCTGAAACCAAACCAATCAAGAGAGTCATTGAGTGGAAAACAAGTCACCCGCAAATTGCATTTTGAGATTGAGGGCAGCCATCTACCCATTTACTAAGACAGATTTATTTTAAAGAGAGCTACATACAAATTGCCTGTAGGACTGATTTACTGTTTCATTATTAACAGGAGTGATCCTCAAGTTCTTGCACTGTGATCTGGTCTCAATCTTTGGTTGGATGCACATGCGCTGTGGTGCATTTTCAACTGCATGTCCCTGGCATCACCTCAGGGGTCTTGTTAGTCATAGTAGCTACCAATGCTCATGCTAACCACCATGTGTCCATTCAGTCAGTATGCCCTAATCCTAATGCATACCTGTCAAATTCTGAGCAGACCAATGGTTGGAATTATCTTCATTGTCCTGCCTTAAACCTGTTCTAAAAGCACTGACCTGAGGAACCACATTCCTCTCTATATATCATAAAAAAAAACATGGACTACAGTGTTGCTGTGAGCATTACATGCGTCCAGATACTCTCAGTAACATGGCGTTTTTTCTAGGTTACCATCTCCTGTTCCACAACATTTGTGTTAATCTATGACTGTGTGCAGTTTCACTGATGGACTTGTCTCCAGGTTTTGTATCACAGACAGATGGACGCCTGTGCCGTAATATAGGTTAAGTACCTTGCTCACGGGCACAACATCTGTATCCCTTGGCTGGAATCAAGCAAGTCCAGCACCTCTCATTCACCTACTTTCCTCCATTTTAACCTGCTTTTTGTGATCACTGACTACATTCCCCTGCATATTTATGTGAGGAAATATATAATTGTTATAATGCCTTTCATAAGACAATTTGTCCAACACAAGTGTAAAAGTGTAATAGTGCTTGAATTACCATTCCAATTATGAAAACACACATATACTGGTTCTCAAATTTCTCATATATTGCCTGTTCTGTATTCTTGGTCAGGCTGCTGACAGCACTGCCGGGTCCACGTTCCACATTAAGTAAATCAGCTTCTGTGTTTAATCCCGTCTTCCAGTGTGTCAGTGGTTTGTTTTTTTAAGAACTTGGATTTCAGCTGTATTTTAATGTTCAATTTTCAGGTACATTTTCAACAAGTTTAACACCACAGTGACTGACCACCTGTAGGTCCCTGGGACTCACTATATCGAAAATCCAACATCACTGATTCAGTATATTATTCCCTGATCCTGACATACAAAGCAATAGAATTATAAGGTGAGACAAAAGTGACCAGTAATTCTGCATACTGATAAAAGTTAGCAGTAGGGTAAAGATGTGTCATCCAATGCATCTTCTATTTTGTTCATGTGAGACGGACCGTTAGCACACAAGATGATCTTCAGCTCTTTGGCTCTGTTAAACACACAGTTTTCAGACAGAATATTTCATGACATGAACTTGGTTTCTGCTGCATGCAATGCTTTTTTAATTTGAAATTTCTGCTGATAAGATGCTATCTAGCTACACACACTTGCATATGTGCAGAAGAAACACACACAAATGTGCACACGCATGTACACTCACTCACACACACACACACACACACACACACACACACACACACACACACACACACACACAAACGTACACTCTTTGAGCCAACAGATTAACTAGACATGGCAGAAGAGGAGTCATCTGCAGCTAAATCCCTACGGTTACGTAAATATAACCATCTAAGCAGCAGCGATGGAAAAGAAATACAGAGTGACAACAGATGAAAAAATATGTTTCTGTAATCCTACTATTGCTTCTATTTTTTAGTAAGAATAGATGATACAATGGTAAGTGGTTCACTTAAATCCAGTACATCAGTACATGCAGACTTCAATAGAAACACTTACCCCTGGCTCACAAACAGCCAATCATATCCATGATCATGGAGTATGCTATGAATGACAGGCAAACAGCCAATCATTTAACAGGTGTGTTATAGGGTTTCACCATCAACACACAAGAACAGAGCATCTAGATGGTGCAGAAGGTGAAGACAATGTTAACAAAAAGGATAGGTTGTGAAAACAAAGTGTGGAGAGGTTAGCAGCTAGCTCAGCTAATTTCAGAATATCAGGGGACTGTTGGTGGTAATATTGCAAGCAGGGGAGATCTGGACCACTGAGAGAATGAGGTTTTATATTCAGGGCACGGGGGGCACACTGAGGAGTGCTGAAAGCAGCAACTGACTGATAGCAACGAAACAAGACTTACATATTGCACCTTTAAACATTATATTTGAATGATGAATAATGACTTTTCATCATCTCTCTATAGAAGCAAAAATAAAAATTAAATAAATAAAAGTCTGTGTGTGTGTGTGTGTGTGTGTGTCAAACATCTCTGCGGATCAGGATCAGACTGACCTGAGATTTTCAACATGGCTGCTGCATCAGATTTGTTTGGACTACAATGCTACTGTTAATAAATTATTTCATAAATGATTTACCAATTCCGCTAGCATTGTCAACCATAGCCACCATAGCCATGTGCACACCAGAGCCAATCACTGCAGAGCCCACACTGTTCTACTCCCTTTCCTATTGGTGGAAAAATGCACCACACCAACCAATCTCAAAATTATAAGGCAAACCACATGATTCGGTTGCTGAGGTACAGTTGTGGAAAGGACAGCGGAGAAAGAGTGAGGGCGACAATGACGGTGATAGAGACAACGATAGTGATAGTGAGTTTTGAGAGTTGAGAGATTTGTGACATTTAGCATGTTTGGAGTGTATAGTTAGTGTGTTATGTAGTGTTTGGTGTAGTGTGTTTGGTGTGTAGTGGAGTCATTTTTTTTGTTTAATGAGTCAAAACAGTGAGGAGACTGCTGAGCGTGGAGCAGGCAGGGAGGAGCTGAGGACGCCCTGAGCCTGAGGCATTGCTTGTATTTAAATGTAAATAGTTACATATAACTTTGTAAATTTCAAACACTTGGGCACAAATTTAGCAAACTATAATTTATATTTGCATTATAAGTAATAAAAATGGTTTGTTAAACGTATTTGTGGTTTTCACAGTAACAAATCAAACTTTTTCCTACTCAGATTTTATGTTTGTTGATGATTTTAGGTCCATTGTGTTAATACAGTATATTAACATGAAAAATAACTGTTCAGTCACACATGTGAGGTTGTGCTGAAAATAATGACATTAAGCAAGGCAAGGTAAATAGTGTTTAAGGTGAAATATAATGACAAAATCAAAAATAATCAAAAATGGCCAAACCTAAATATCCCTGATGTCCCCCCTTCAAACACGGCCTCATTTGGCCATCCATGAAAAAGCTACTTAACCTAACCTTTTCTATAGGAATACATACTTCCTACAGGCAATGCACTAGTAACACAAAAATGTTAAATAAGGTGAAAACATTTTTACATTCAAAATAAGGGAGATGGATTATATTTTCTCTACTGGTCATTACACAAAATTATCAATATTACTTTCTCTTTATACATTTTTACTTTACATATACATTGGTTTCATAGTTAATATACAAGATGTCGAGGAGCTGCTTATAATTTCATTTCAGTTTAAGGGAAAACAGAGGAGCATAACACATTTTCAATATTTATGGAACAAAGAAACTAAATATTAGAAATGTTCATCAAGTTTGTGCTACATATAATAATGTCTCTTACTGAAGTAAAACTGATTCAAGCTCACAATTCAAAAATTCACATCAGTTCCTCTGCTTCCCAACAATAACATGACTGGCATCAGATACATAGCCTTGAGGCTTGTTCTTTCTAGAAACGAAACCTTGTAATGTGGGTAGATCAGAGAGTGACAATTTGTTCTGATCTTTTCCCATTGGCCATGAAGAGAGCGGGAGGAGGGAGAGACAGAGGGAGAGAGAGAAAGAGAGAGAGAGAGAGAAAGGGGGATGGGATGGTTAGTGTTAGACCTCTCAACCAAATATTTGCCGTGAAAGGCCCGTCCTTGTCCATTAAGCTCTCTCTCTCTCTCTCTCTCTCTCTCTCTCTCTCTCTCTCTCTCTCTCTCTCTCCCTCTCTCTGTTTTCTGGGTGCATTAACCTCCTCTTCACTATGCTCCTGAACAAAGAAGGACTCTGTTTGTGTGTGTGTGTGTGTGTGTATTTGATGTTCTGGCACTCCCACTGCTGTCCACCCCCCTGCATCCCTCAACAAACACTCATCCACAGCACAATGCAGTCACACACCTGCACATGCACTTGTGAAACACTTGTATTCATGCAATAATCCTCCCACTTGCATATGCAACATACACGCACACACACACAAAATAAACATCTGTGCGCTGTGAGAGACCTGTCTCTGAATGTGCGTAATGTGTTCAATGTTAAAATCCTCCTACGCCTAAAACAAACAACATATTCAGGCAGCTCTGTGTCACTCAGAGGAGGTCAAAGATCAATATAATGCACTCATGGTGCTGCTACTGCTGCAGAAGAGAAAGGCAAATGTCTCATTCTACTACAGCCATCCAATGATACACACACCATAAATAAATTAATTGTATGTGACTTTTTAATGCCCTTTTCTAAATATAGGCACAGACTTGACACTAAATTGTACTGAAGGACAAATTCCAAGAGATTCCTTGCTGATATATACATAGACTAAACAAATATTCACAACCTTAATCAATTAACCTGTCCACATGAACATGAGTGTGAATAGTTGGATGAGACACTGACTGTAGTGTGCTTTGTCTGTTAAGGTAAACAAAAAAGTGGGATGTACATTAAGTGCAGCCCTTTAACCATTTTACCATCACTGAAATGTCTCACCAATCCTCATAACTTCTGAACCTTATGATAAATAAAGCTACAATGAGCTGTTCAGACAACCAAACAAACATGAAACGACAACTGTAAGGCCAGTTTCAAAACTTGAGAGGACCATTTCATGAGAACAGAACATGTTGTTGCCCCAGTTCAAAATGTGGCGCCACAAAAGTGCTTGTTCAGTTGTTATTCATCGATATTACCCAAGACTAGAGGTGGTATCACTCCCAAACAAATGAGTTAATGTCTATTGAGCCATGTCAGACCACACTAAGTCATAATAGCAACTGGTGAGAGACTGTAGTCACTCAGTAATGGTATAGTAAATCAAACATGAATGGCCTGATACATGGCATACATAGTGTGATATCAGATTGTAATTATATATGATGTAGGTGTTAGCTATTTGAAAAGCAGCATCAATGAAAGAAGTAGACACACAGACACACACACAAACTAACAGGCCGACAGGCTCTGTGAAGACACTTGATCAGCACAGTAGCAAATATTATCCCCAGTAGTAAAGCAGGAACTGAAGTTAATTCTGCAGTTGATCTCACCGTAGGTGTCTCAAAATGACACTGAACTCTGAATACATGCCATTTTCAAATGTAGAAGAGCCAATACCGCAGACAGGCAGGCAGCTTTTAGAGTGATTGTGGCCAATGAGGTAACATGCACACAGACATAATCGATATTTTTCCAATCAACTGTGGCAGACAGACTAATCACAATGTGTTTGTGTGTGTGTATGTGTGTGTGAGAGAGAGAGAGACAGACAGAGACAGAGAGAGAGAGACAGACAGACAGACAGACAGACAGACAGAGACAGAGAGAGAGCACCTAGCGGTGATGACAGCTGAAACCACATTACATTTCTCTTCATTTCCAGAACTGAATAATCACTGAAACAGCCAAAATAAAGACATTTAAAAACAAAAGCTGAACAGAATATGAAATACCTAACATAGATTACTGATCAAACATCTTAAATGATCAATGTGTGAAATAATTAAGCGCAACAGCTCACATGCTCCAATATAATAACAGTGAATTTGGTAAAGCACATGATGAATGAGTGAAAGTTTAACAACTGAGAGCACCACCAGCCTGATGATGCTCTGAACATATTTTGCAGTGGTTTCTATTTTGAGGGTGACTGGTTGTGACCCACAACCAAGTACTGTAAACTGCACTCTGTTTAATCCACATGGACAGTACACTGCTGTCCATAAAATTCAATTAGAGTTCTCAACAGAGAAGTGTCTTTGTGAGGCTTTAAACGATTCTAGTTGTATATCATCAAATTATATCGCACATGCAGTTAATAACTGCAAGTGTCTCTCAAAAAAATATGATTACATTCTAATTTTTGCTGTAAGTGCTGCTAAACTCTACTTCTGCTGAGAAAATTAAAATAGAAAACTGAAAGGTTCATTCCCCCCTCCACAATCACACAGACACACACACAGCAGGTATGCAGACGTGCATCAGTACCTCTGTCAGTGCAGCTCTTGCGTCCAGGTGAACAGTAGTGCCGGGTGACTGTGTTGTATGTCCATCCCCATCAATCCCTCAGCATCCAGGAAACCAGACAGAAAACAGCAAACACAAAGCCTGAGTGTCTGGTCAGTCTTAACCAGCACAGACAGCAATAACGGAAACGCTACAAAAACACTACAATTAATCCCTCTCTTTCATTCACCATTTTCGACTTCTTCACTCTCTCTGTCCCTTTCTCTTCCTCTTTGCTCTCGCCGTTTCTCTGTCCATACACTCTCTCCCTCTCTCACGCACACTGATTCTCCATCTGTCACCGCCCCCTCTTCTTCACCCCTCCCACCTCATACATTATTAATGAGCCTCAGGCACACATGCTCCACTGCTGTCAAACACACACACAATACAATTTATGCACAAATGTTCCACACACACGCAAGACAGTTACTGCAAACATCCACTGCCATGACAGACACCACAGAGGCATTTTTGTTTGACTTAAGAAAAAATACAGTTATTTGCAGACTTCACCAGGATGTTTTTATGGCAAATTAAACAAAACCATGACTAATATTGCCAGCAGCAATCTTGAAAAAAACATACAACCACAAGAATGATTCATTCCATATTTTCCTTTTTTTGTGAATCAATCAACCAATCAGAGCACTGTGAAGGCAGGATTGATGACATTAGTTTCCTACATACCTATCTCTCTGCTGTAACCACACAAAAACATGCAGGAAATGCTGACAGTGTAGATATGACTGAAAAACTGTGCATGCTACTTGAATAAAAAAATAATACATTTAATTAGAAAGTAGGGTGCATACTTCTGCCAAGGACCAAGAGTCCCATTTCATTTCATCAAGTGTAATCCAGTATCAAATTAAACATATTTAAATCTGCTTGAACTGGATTTATTTTTATTTTTTTTACTCTTTGAATTTTTTTCATTAAGATCCATACGCTACTCACTGAAAAATATACCAATATGTCAAAAAATGTCAATGTCAGTGTCAATGCCAAAATTTCATGGGGACTATTCTGAGCTGAGACTCATCCTCCACCCAAGTTCCATGGAAATCAGTTCAGTAGTTTTTGTGTAATCCTGCTAACAGACCAACCAACCACTTAACAAACATACTGACACAAGCTACAACACAACCTTCTTAGCATACTGTCATCTTTACATCTGCTGGCCGGGCTCTACTCGGTTAGACCTAGCAAGGCAGCAGAGTAGCACGTCATCCCAGGGTTTTGCTCTTCCACCACAACTAGGCTATCTGCTTGAAGGTGTGTCTTGTAACAGGTGGCTCGATTTGACTCGGTGCAGCCAAAACTGCTAGTGGAAAAACAGCATAAGAAGCTACATCCCAATTTATGGCATTCCATCGAACATTTGATTAGACAATTCACTTTAGACTAAAGTGGTGAACCAACCAACTAATCATCAAACTCAGTGCGGACCTGTACCGGCCTGTGGGTAGCTTGATACCGGGCCTCAGAGAAATAATAAATAAGTCATTTTATTTCCATTGTATTGACGATCACGCTCTGAATGTTGTCCGTCTGTTCCTATTGGCGTGCTTGCTACATTCCTGTTTCAGTCATGTTATACCCAAAAAAAAGGTCTTCAGAGAGCTACTTTGTAAAGGAAAAAGGAGAAGTCCCAATGTTGAGACAGAAGAAGAGCTTACGATTGCTGAGAAAAAGGAAGCTACATGTGGGGAGACTGACCAATGTCTTCAAGTTGGCTGAAACAATGGCTGAACTGGAGCTATGGGGACGGCGAGTGGACAACTGCTGGAGACAGCAAATGATGGTGGCCTTAAAGTATGTTACCTTAGTAAGTTACGGGGTAGTCTGGACATAAGGAAGATACTTTGGGTGGCAATAATTCGTTGTATGATCGTATTTTACTTTTACTTTTACGTTAAATAATGTCTTACATGAAACTGGTCTGTGGTGCAGGAAAGGTTGTGGACAGCTGATCTAACTGACTGGCATTAGCTTCCTCAGAGCCCAGCTACAGGTGTATTGACTTACTCTTTACAGCAGCATTACCTTACACCAATAAATGAATATATGAGAAAGAAAAAACTTTGGATGGGCAGGGGTTGATAAACTATTCCTTACCAATTTAAACAAGACATCATTCATCATCTCTGATAAACTAATGTCATGCCACAAATTCAAAAGCAAACTTATTTAAAGTGATGATGATTAAGTATTTGAAATCAAAGCCCAATCACAACACACCCCTTGTCCCTACAACTTAGTTCACTTCTAGTGTTCTGATTCTTGTCGTGATAGAGGGGTAGGGTGAAGTGTGAGGGTGACATGACCCTCCAGATATACATTTGTCAGGGAAGCACTTGAATTATTTATAACACATTAAAACACTTGATTATGAGACCTCAATGTCTTTTTCTTTACAATAAGCATAATACAACTGCTACATGTTTGCAGATGTCTCAGTTGCTAACTAGCTACCTAGCTAACCTTGCATTGTTCATGCATATTGGAAATGTCTAGCTGTGGCTGAGGAGGTAGAGCGGGACGTTCCTGATCAGGTCAGTACCTGACTTACTTATTATAGATTGTGTGCTAAACAATTGAAAAATAATTGTTCACAATACTGTTCACAATACTGTTCACAAAGGTAAGTTATTTGAAGACATAATTTGAATTCTGCAGATTTTAAGTCCTTCACTGGTCCTAAAAACAGACTGGTATGATCTGATGACACACAGCACATAAGTACATGCATCCCATAAAAGTTCAAACACACACATCAGTCATGCATGAACTCATTCATATGCAAAACATCGCAGGTCACAGAGAAGACATAACCAATCATGCATGAACACAGCACACACATGCACACACCAAAATCTCTCATACACAAACACAGCGCTGTCATACATGCAGAGCAGGCGAGGAAGCCCCCCTCAGCTGGAGGCTATCAGAGTTTTCTCGTGGACGAGACATGGCAAGGTCAGTCAGAAAAAGGGTATGTGTCAGTGCGTATGTGTCAGTGTGTGTGTGTGTGTGTGTGTGTGTGTGTGTGTGTGTGTGTGTGTGTGTGTGTGTGTGTGTGTGTGTATCTAACCCAACTATGAGGACAGAATCTTTAAGATGCTGCATGCATTCACTGCATCCAGCTGTGGATTACAGTTTTCACGTTGGCCAGAAGAGAGATCGAGAGATAGAGATAGATACTTTATTTATGCTGAGGGAAATTCAAGTGTCCAGTAGCATACAAAACACAAAACATTTAAAAAAAAACATACATTAAAAAAAAACCTAGAATAATAGAATAACAGATAAAATAAAGTATCATATGTGTGTGTGTGTGTGTGTGTGTGTGTGTGTGTGTGTGTATATATATATATATATATATATATATTTTATGTATAAAATGAACAGTAGCTACAGTAGACAGTAGACAGTGCAAATGAAAGTGAAACAGTGCAAATGGATATGCAAATAGAGGTAGAAATTGTCCATTATCTATTATTATCTATTGTCCTCCCTGCCTTTATTGAGAGCTGTTGCACAGTCTGATGGCCAGGGGGACGAAAGAGTTTTTGAGTCTGTGGGTGGAGCTGGACTGGGACAGCAGCCTGCCACTGAACACACTCCTCTGCCTGGTGAAGGTGTTGTCCAGTATGGACAGCAGTTTGTCTAGGGTCGTTCTTTCTGCCACTGTCACCAGAGAGTCCAGCTCTGTGCCCACAACTGAGCCAGCTCTCCTCACCAGTCTGTCCAGTCAACCAGCATCTCTCTTCCTGCTGTTTCCTCCCCAGCAAACCACAGCATAAAAGAGGACACTGGCCACCACGGACTGGTAAAACATCTGCAGCAGTTTTTTGCAGATGTTGAAGGACCCCAGCCTTCTCAGGAAGTACAGACGGCTCTGCCCTTTCCTGTGTAAAGTGTTCACATTTGCTGTCCAGTCCAGCTTGACATCCAGCTGCAGCCCCAGAAATCTGTAGGTCCTGACCACCTCAACATCAACCCCCTCGATGGACACAGGTTGGAGATGTGGTTTCTTCATTCTGAAGTCCACTACCATCTCCTTGATCAGCTCCAGATGGTTGGACCTGCACCACCTCGCGAAGTCCTCGACCAGGCACAAGACTCATTTGTGAGGGTTAGGGTTAAGTTGTTCTGTATGTCACAGACATATTTAGGGCCGGAGCAGGTCTTGACCTGCGAGGTCCCGATTGTTTTTCAAATAATTATTTTATTTTTTTCCCCTGCAAATGATCGCATTTTTCACTGCCTGAACATATCCCAAAAGTCACCAAACTTGGAATATAAGTCACACCTGGCAAAAAATGTTATAATCTATTGTCGTCCTGAATTTCCACCACTAGGTGGCGCTATAATCAAGGAAAGCATGTTTTGGCTTATAACTCCCATTTAGTTTGTGGCACATTCAAAAACCTTATATCCACGAATTGTGCTGATGGATGAATTGTGGTATAGGCCACTCCCATTTCTGCCTACCGCATTTTTCACAAATTTGCAAAATGTCGCAAACCTACCTTTTCGAACTCTTCGATTTGCATCAAACTTTGCACACAGCATTTTTGGACCCTCCTGACAAAAAGTTATTAAAAGAATTTCGATAGTCGAAACAATACTCAAGTTATTAAATAACAACTTCCTGCAGATTTGGGTCAAAACAGGAAGTGCTGCATATCTCCACATTGGTGTAGTCGAATGAAACTCAGGTTTCTACTTCCCCATGAGCCCCTGAGGCGTTATGCAATATTTTGGCTGATGACCATGAGGTAGCGCTCTTTAAATTGAACTTTAAATCTTTAAAGTATTTTATATCTCAACATCGGTTGTGCAAAACCTGGTGAAAATATTGTCAATGCTGTCCTGAGGATATTTGACTAAGGACTCACCGAACTGCTACTAGGTGGCGCTCTGGTAGCGCTCTGGTAGCCATCTAATTTAATATTTGGCACTGTGCCCACACCATAACACTTCTGGAAATAAAACTGATAGGGGTGCTATAGACTGGCCCCTGTAACTCACACACCAAAAATTACCAGCCAGTGGCCCTATTTTCAACACAAAAGTGTTTTTGGCAAATAACTCACATAATATGTCACACATTGCAAAACCTAATATCTACGTGTTCTCTGAATTGAGCTTAAATATATGGTGTATATGGTTTGCAGTAACTTTCCATTCGCAAAATCATGACAAATGAAAAATGTACTTTTTCGAACTCCTCCTAGGCAATTTGAACAATTTGCACCAAACTTTGCATGAAGCATCTGTGGACCCTCCTGACAAAAAGTTATCCAAAGAATTTTGATAGACCAAAAGACTCCCAAAATATAAAACCAAAACAAATTACTGCACATTGCACCAAATACATTCTGATTACCACAATACTTTTGCTGATTGTGTTGCATGGCCTGATGAGGGTTTGTGCAAAATTTGGTGCAAATTGGCCCATAGGTGGCGCTCTGGTGGCAGTCTAATTAGTGTCAATGGAATTAAATTGGGAAATCTTCAAATCCTCTTCAAAACTCATTAACCTCTCCTTGTCCCTCATACTTTGAGCTAGAGACACCATACTATTAAAGACAACTATTAAAGAGTCAGAAGACTTTGAACTATTGGGCAAGTATTCAATTTTTAAAAATCTTTTTCGGTTTTCAAATCATCAGTTTTAGTTTTAAGGATTTTTAGGCCTTCTTCTGATTTTACAATGGGTGTGTATTGTGTGAGCTAGAGGGAGTGACATCATCTCTAGAGTTGAGAGCAGCTGGAAGACCTGTACAAAAAATTATCTTCAGCTTGATTTGGATCCCACATCTTTTACTTCACATAGACAATATATACATAGAAATGTAGGACATTGTGTTGGCTTTCAGCTGATGGTCTTATTTCAGGTGTAGAACTTACACTTTTGACTGTAGAAGTCCCAGAGCGACAAGCACTCCAGCAACTCCCCCATAAGCCAAAATGTTAATTTGGAGCTTAAATTTCTGGAGGAGAGAAGACAGTACCTGTTTTGTCTCTCGCTCTGGTGCCCTCATTTTTCACCCTTCTGAATATAAAAGATCATATGTGCAGCCAGAGAAACTTTTTCAGCTCTTTCAGCCCTCTTACTTTTCAGCTTTTCTGCCTTTTCAGCTTTTTCAGGGCCTGGGTCTCTTTGCTCTGCATGTCACTCCCCCTCTCTCTCATCCTGTTTCCTGTTAAAGTGTTCACCTGTTCTATCAATAAAAAAAGGCCAAAAATATGTATGTAAAAAACATGTACTAAAGTGAACTAACACTATGGAGCTATTTCTCAGGCATTATATTGATATTAATCTTGTTATCTAACTCTGGGTAGGACACCAAGTCACATGTACTAATGAGTGTTCCTTTGAGATGACAGATATTTCAGATATTATTTTAAGTCTAATTGGTGAGTCTCTTATCGCTTTGGACAGTAGCCAAGCTGCTCGAGGTAGCCATGTTGCTAACATTGGCTTTGCAACAGGGGTCCAAACAGTTGAAAGTTGTTTGTCTCCACAAAATAAATTGTAGCGTCTTAAAGGTCATGAGATTGAAAAAATCATGTTACAAAACAGATGCAGAGGCACAGAGATACTAACAATAACTGCAGAGGCAGAGATGTTTCAGATATTTCTGCATTATGTCACATTAACATGTGTCACACTGTATGACAGCTGCTGTATTTACCACTTATAAATATTATTTAAGTCATCATCCAAGTTGTGGAACTCTTGATATATGTGGCTTGGAGCAAATGAAGTGGGTCCTGACCACCTCAAAACCAAACAAATTTCAATTAATCATTCAAGGTAATAAAACCCAAATTTAGAAGTTATAGTGCTTTCCTTTCAATGAAAATTATTTAAAGCCTCACACAACCAACAGAAATCACACAACAAAATTGAGTTGATGTTAAATGGCAAAGATTCCTTTTTCTGCCTTCCTTGACACATGACATGATCTAAAAAAATGGGTGAGGCAATAGTGGAAAACTACTATAACACAGTTAATAAAGTCCCGCACAAATATGGGCAACAAAACAAACAGGTGAATAGGGGAAATGTGAATCAGGCATATGCCAACATTTGTTTTATTGTAATTGTTGGAAGAAAAAGATGGAGAGGAGAAAAAGGAGAGAGAGCTAGAAATCGAGAGAGAGAGAGAGAGAGAGAGAGAGAGAGAGAGAGAGAGAGAGAGAGAGAGAGAGAGAGAGGAGGACAGTGAATGGGGGTCGGGTGGAAGATTAGGACGTTAAAGACAACCCCCTCCTGCTGACAGTAAGCCAACCTAAGGCCTGCTGAGACACAGAGACAGTTTCGGTTTTATGTATCTTGGTGTTTTGCACTGGTGAGGTTTTGTGTGTGTGTGTGTGTGTGTGTGTGTGTGTGTGTGTGTGTGTGTGTGTGTGTGTGTGTGTGTGTGTGTGTGTGTGTGTGTGTAGGCTTGACCTCCTGACGTCGGCCAGCATTTTCTTCTCCCTTCTGTCTCCAGCCACACCCCCAGACAATCAATAACCCCCACACCCGCTGCCGCTAGCTGTGAATTGCAAATGACCTGTGCATATTATTAAAACAAATGCCCTGACAACAATAGGATAAACTCAAGCCCCCCTCTGCTTTTTCTTAAGACATGCACCAAGACGTTCAAACACACACACACACACACACACACACACAGTGCACAAACAAAAGCAAAGACAATCAACTCGTGCCCAGATGGACTCGAGTCAGTTGACCTGTGCTCAGATTTGTAGCAGACGAGCAAACAGACAAAGAGACATTGAGATAAGTGCACTTGAGCTGCCCTCATATTTCAACGAACACACACACCTCATCAGTCATCCTGGTAATACCTCAAAACTGAAGCTTGCAGCTTGGACTTATGCTAGCATCCAATAACTCCCACTTATTTACTGTAACATACTAACAATTTATATGATATATACTGAGGTCACATACAAAAAAAGTCCATGAAATATGTGTTTAATGTCTTATATTATAAAAAGGTATGTAACATGTTGACGTAGGTGATTATGATTGACATCAATCAAATATTGACACCAGAGCTTTGGTCTTATATACCCACATTTTCAACATATGTAGCTTACACCTGTTATCATGTGAAAGAAGCTCCAAACACCTGAGATGTATTGGATGAACTGCACCATGTCCATGACAACTGAGAAGATTCTAACTATTCCTGATGAAGACTAAGATGTGCAGTTAAAAACTCAGAGATACTGCAAAGTGGAACTAGAAGTCAAAACCAGGACATCAGTCCTATAAGACAAATCTGTATGAGGAGGACAGAGGCAGAGGTGGAGCTGGAGCTTCTATGGAGGAATAAACACCAGAATCACATCAGACTCTGCTCAGATCCCATATTATTTACATGTTTATAATATTCACTTTTGTGATTCATAAATTGCTGAACACATCATTTGTTTGTCTGGACTGTTCCTCTGTTCCATTGCTGGTCTCTTTGTGTTGCTGAGTAAGCTCACTGAACAAGTCTGTTGCTGAGAAGAGGCTCTCCCTCAAAATTTTGGAGGCAGGCCATTGAATTATGAAACTAAAACGACAGTAAAAACTCAAATAAATCGCTAACGAGGCTATGTTGAACTTTAACTTTTTTTTATTATAGTGCTTGTTATGTTCACAAGGCATAATGACCAAAGAGATTTCTTATGTAAAATTCAACAGAATTTCCAGTTAAAAAATAATACACTGGTAAATGTGTAGACAATAGAGGTAAGAACTTTAGCCCGAGCCCGAGCCCGAGCCCGACCCGGCCCGAAATTCGGGTCGGGTCGGGCCTAAAATGTCAATCATTACGTTCGGGTCGGGTCGGGCTCGGGCTTCTCTCTCGCTGACTTTTTAAAAAAATAAATATATGTTTATAAAAATGTATACTAAAACGATGTGTGGACACTAAACTAAGGAATACTTATTGGAAATAAATAATTTGGATAAAACAGAGAAGGCGGCGCTGTAAGGTAATTGCTATATAACTACTACTAAACAGGAGGCGCAGAGCAAGAGCACGCTTTGCGCACGGCTTTGCGGACATTTCGTGAACGTAATCTTGAAATTTCGGGTTTGCTTCGGGCTCGGGCCTGCAAATCAAGTTAATTGGTCGGGCTCGGGCTGGGTCGGGCTTTAATGCCTGCGGGCCTGGGTCGGGTTGGGCTGGATTTTTTAGGCCCGATCTTACCTCTAGTAGACAAGACCTTAGTGAAAAATACTAATAGAGCCTGACGATATACAGGTTGGCTCATCCTAAGGCTATGATTGGCCTATCACAGACATACTGATATTGATGTATATGTTGCCTTATATGTGCCAATATGAAAATGCTTTTTTTAAAAGATTATTATAAAAAAAAACAGTCTTGTGTGTTTGATAACAAAATATTAGGGATCTTTGCAGAAAATTCTGTTTATTGGCCAATATACTGATGTTGGAATTTTCCACTTCCAAATATCAAATCAGCCACAAAGATCAAGTATTGGTCAAGCTCTAAATATGACTAGCCAAAGCTAAGCTTTGGAAGGAAAACATTCAAACTGCTATCACAGTCAGCATTCAAAGACTTAGAGGACTATAAGAAGGTTACACCCAGTAGAGTAAAGTATCACTTTGGCTTCACTCTGAAACAGTGATGAGTAAATAATAAAGGGAAATTAAAACAGAGAACATAGAATAGAATAAATGAGGACACTGTCATAGCTAGACAATAACTGGACTTACACTTATGTGGGGGGATGTTAATTAATTCTGCAGATGACCCTGATGCACCCCCACACCCAGATGCACAGTACATCCATGTCCTGTGATTATTGAACCTGGTATGGGGGCAATTTTCACCCTGGGTACTGGGAGAGTTTGGTTTTCCAATTGAATAACAACAAAACACACACACACACATACACATTATAGAACACATGTATGACTTGGGAGAAAAGTGGTTTGAAGGTCACACAAGTCACAGAAATGGGGGAACACGCATTAGTCACTAGACTTTGTAAAGTGACGGGGGGAATTCATGGTTGTATGAGTGTGTTGTGTGTCCGCTACCTGCATACATCAGACTGAGATCCACATCATTACTAACAAATGTCATTCATCTACACACAGACAGTCACATTCTGTTAGCTGTGTATGGGTGTGGGAATGTCAACTTTTTTTCTTCATTTTCCTTCACATTCTGATGTCAGAATTTCTGTGTGTGTGTGTGTGTGTGTGTGTGTGTGTGTGTGTGTGTGTGTGTGTGTGTGTGTGTGTGTGTGTGTGTGTGTGTGTGTGTGTGCGTGTGTGTGTAGTTTAGAGCTGGTGGGCCATGGTAAGTAGATACAGTATGGGGGCTAGTATCAATGAGGCTTTGTTTGGTGGATGGAGGACTGTGGATTGAGCCAAATAACATGAAGGACAAACAGACTGGAGATATTGTACAAACAGTGCTCCTTTCCCCTCTAAATTACCCAAAGAATCACACTGTAGTACAAAGGAACAGACCGAAACAAGACTTTTCTACGCATCATGTAAAGGTGTTTTAACATAAAGGCATTTTACAATGGTCACAGAAACAATTTCAGAGAGAGTAAATGTGGTTTCAGCAGACTGTAATGAGCAAGGGAAAATACTTATTATCAATTTTTTAACCCTATTATGTGGAAACACATTCAACAATAGGTGACTTGAATAAAAAATAAAAAAAAGGTGGCCAGCTAAGGAGACCATTTAAAAACTCCATGTCTCTGCGTAGAACAACTTCTGTCCTCACACCACAATTTAAACACGAAACCCTCAGCTGTGTTTACTCAGTTTTAACCTCCTTTTTTCATGGCTTGCAGTAGTCGTCATATGTGCTGGTTAGGCATGTCAGATATTGTAATTGTCAGAATAAGTTTGGCTACTCATAAATACCATCAGTTGGCATAATTATTGATTAACTATAATCAATTTAATGGGGGGTATCCCAGTTTCCTCACCGTCACCAATTGGGTGACATTTGGTTCAGCCATAACTTGGATTCTGCAATACCGTCATTACCGTCACAAATGTGATAACAACAGTTAAATGGCTAAACATGATCATAGAACTAAAGTTACATCTAGCAACTTCTGGTTTCTTTGCTAATATTATTTTGCAGGTTAGCTTGTTGAACTAAGAGTTAGCATGTCCCATGGCAAATGTAGATATTGTCTATTCCAGCAAGCTGCAGCAATGTTTGAGCATTTAATAGTACGGGACACTGTGTTAAGCCTTGTTTAAAGCTGATTACATAACCACACCAATAGGTTCGATGTGAAAAACTGAATAAAAACAAAAACTCTGTAGCTCTTATCCCAACACTCTGTTTTGTTTTTTTGGCTTTTGTTGATGAAACGTAATGCCTATGACAGAAATAAATTCATCAGCATTGAAGAAGAAAGCACAGACGAGCAGTGGCCCTTGAGATGACCACTGCCCATGACATCTTTCAAGAGTTGGGATAAGAGTCACGCTAATCCATCTTGGGTTTAAGGCTGTTCCTGGCTCCTGTCAGGTCACAGGATGTGTGGACACAGGTTGGCCAAACAATGGGAAACAATGCCCACATCTTTACAGGGACCTGTCTCCACCAAAACACATAAAGTTGTTGCACTTGATGGGCAGAAGAATTAATTCCTGGGTGTACAGGCCTACGCATTAATGTAGGATATACTGGTTTATAGCCTAAATAACTGTACTGGCAAACTTTAATTCCTTGCACAATACTGATCCTGATCCTCACCTTGCATGGCAGCCTCTGCCATCAGTGAACGCCCTGCCATGAGCTGGCGACTTGTCCAGGGTGTACCCTGCCCTCACCCAGAGACAGCTGGGATTGATTCCAGCAAAAACCTGCGACGCCATAAAAAGGGATAAAGTGGTTACAAACAATGGATGGATGGAGAGAAACTGTTTTGCTTTTGACACTCCTTTTCACTTAATAACAAGATCCAGATAGCAAAATTGTGGCACACATACAGCGTAGAATGGTAGCACTTGGCAAGTGTGTTTTCCCCATTGATAAATCTTTCACAAGTCAATCGGGAAAACTTTCTTTTCATTCACCTCTCTCCCTGCTTCCTCCACTCAGCTGACATGGGCGTTTCTTCATGTACTCTCTCTCCATTTAACCAATCAGATTCTTCCACGAACACCATCAACTGATCGTGTCTCTGCTGTTAAACTAAAAACCACTCTCCTCTCTGCTGTCAGCTGTCTTTTTCAGGCATTTGTGTCACCCTCCTCCACCCCATCCTCCTCCAGCTCTTCATCCAGTGGCTCACTTCTACTCACCAGAATCAACTCCCCCCATCGTCAGATCACCAGGATTCTTTTTCCTTCACCACCACCACCAGTGTCTGATTCCATCTGGGGGTTTCCTATTTTAGGCACAGGTTCATCATCTCCCGAAATATGACTTCATATAGGGCAGGTCTTGCCAGATGATCCATAATAACACATCAAGATCTGCTGTTGTTTTACTTATGTTGTGATGTGGTGACTTTGGCATTCATGCTTTGACTTTTTATGTCTTATGTGTAATATGAAATGTTGGGATAAAAAATAATATTAAGTTATGAAAAGAATGGGTTGAATGTGTCATGGATGAAACAGGATTTGTTGTGTAAAAAAAGGCTCTCCTAACATTAACAACTTTCAGTGAGAGGCAACAAAATATTTTTTTTTTGTTATCATGGCACCAAGGCATTTTTAAATTGAATATGGAGAAGCTACTTATTTTTTAAATTGACATTTTCTGTTTGTATGGTCATATCTGTAATGATCCTCTCAACATTAGCATTTTTTCAAGTCCTGTAAAACAATCTGACGCCGCATCATCTGGCATAACAATGCCAACATATACAGCACAGACATTCCCAACACATGTGTGGTCACACATGAACAGCCCCTTCATCAGGATCAGGTAGCTCACTAATTGAGCTGTTCAAATATTTACAGTGACAGACAAATAAAGGGAGATGGTGGGAGAAGGTAAGGCATAGGAGCATACGATTAAAACTGCTTGTTCAGGAGGTCACTGTAATATTTACACACACAAATACACACACACACATACACGTTGACTATAATGATAAACTGAAAGTTTATTTCACTCTGATCACGCGGCCAGTGAGCTGCTTCATTAGAGCACACAAGTTTAGGATGAGAGCCAAAATGTGTTATGATGTCAATGGGTTTGTGTGTGTGTGTGTGTGTGTGTGTGTGTGTGTGTGTGTGTGTGTGTGTGTGTGTGTTAGTTAAGGAATAACGGGGGCCGGTGTGCTGGATGCGGCCCGGGGGCCACCTATTGAGGACCGCTGCTCTAGAGACTTGAATGGTTAAATACTTATAAATATGTTTGGGGGGAAAATCATAACAAATTTATGAAAATGACCTCTTTCCAGGAGGATTTGCATCTGCCATGTCTTCAGCCAGAAGGAGCAGGAAGCAGATGATGTTATGTGATAGGAAGCTCTTGGAAACTATGTTCTATAAATCAAAACCCCTGTCTAAGTTGTCTACTAGCATATAAGTGGAAAAAGTTGCATTAGTATCTTTGAGATTTTTTATTGTGAGTAGAAAATGACAGTGATACACTTCGGCAACAATTGTTGCCAGTGGGGTAAAACGGGTTAGTATTATTCAGTTGTTAGGCCTTGTACCATCTAACCCTGACCCGGGGAATGTGTGATTCCTTACAAATTGTAGCATCAAAATTGTGTTTGATGTTGTATAGTCATAATCATGGCTATATATCATATGCTGTATCTGTAAATCAAACAAATAAGAAGCAGATGAAATCCCAATTCTGAAAACAAAACACTGGCACATCTGCACCTGTCCAGTGAAAGTTGATGAGACAGTCAGTCAGTGTACATTACAAAGATAGGATAAAACATAAACGCATACAAAAATGAACCATACATATATTTTTATGTTAGCTGACACATTAGTTAAAAAAATCCAATTGACACCATATGATGGCAGTTAAGAGATTAGAGAAGACGTAATTTAGGGCACCGAATCCGAATCTTACTTCCACAAAAGTTACACATAACATCACTGACTAATAGACCTGTACTACATGACCATAACAAGAGTGACTGTAGGTGGCAAACTAGATGCCAATGCCAGTTGGATGAATTACCTCACGCTGCTCTTCCTTGGGTGATGTACTGTAAATAAGGTACAAGACTTACAGTGAGCAACATGAAAGATGAGGAGCTTATGGCAAAAAAAAAAAAGCTCCATCAGGTTTCTCATCTGTAGAGAAGAATTTTGGTTATTCAGTGGAAGCAATACTGACAGTCTGGTCTTTCCTCACATTGAAATACATATTTTTGCACAAGTTGATTTTTTCACATGAATCTGTATCTGTTCATTTACAAATGTTGACCTACAGACTGATAAAAGCTTTACTCTGTTTTGTCATGTGTAAAATACAAAATGAGGGCCAGAAAAAAGTTATTCAGAGAGAGAGATAAATATAGTGAGAGAGGCAGTGAAAGGGGGGGTGAGAGATGGGAAGTAGAGAGGTAGCAGCTGTTCCAGGAAGAGACAGAGGCTCGCTGTCTGGAGGTAAACAAGATACACACCGGTAATTAAGCAACTGTTGCCATGGCTACATTGATGCTGAATATCCAACCATACACACACAATAACAACAATCAGGTTTAATCCAGTGCTTTGACAGAAGCTCGAAACAAAGTCAAAACAACTGAGAGGCTGGGAATTTTTAACACTGAAAACAGCCATCAAATGAGCGTTTCCTTATTAAATAGTACATAACAGGACAGAACAACCAGCATCATACAGTACAGAGACAAATATGAAGCAAACTATGAGCCAGTATTTACAGGACTGGCATTGTTAAAGGTTTTATGTTGTATATAAAAGTGTCATGTTATCGTGCACATAAAAGTTGTATTGAAGCTTTAGCTCATTAATCCTCAAAGATCACTTAAATATTCTGCGCTAGCTGAGCAACACACTCTAACATCACTAAAAATGGAATGGGGCAGCTTTAACGTCATACCTGGTGAGGCTATTTATCTGGAGTCATGCATTGCATTGAATGCATTTATTATGTAAATGGTTTGCATTTGGCTGTTGTCAAGACTGCATTTTGATTTTCTAAGGTAATTGTATATATGTGTATATATGTTGTTTGTATGAGTGAGAAATGTGAGCAGACCTGAAATATCTCTAATATTCCCTTATTACGCAAGAAAAGAAGTTGGTCGGTGTATTGTGATGGACAGTTGACCTCTTCTGTCTCTACCCTGCCAGCCCTTGTTGTAAAGGTGCTGCTGCATATCCAGATTCCAGGTATAAAGCCTACGGCATTAAAAAAAACAAAACAATACAGACATAATTGATATATATATCCAATCCCTTCAGTGATAAAAACTAGTTTTGAACTGTTCTTTTCTACATATCCTTCAGGCTGCAGGGTGTATACAATTGAAACAAGTAAATGTTGCCACTGGAATCCAGACAATATAAAAAGTCATGAAAAGGTTGACCAAAACAATGAGGGGGCAGGGGTCCACAGAGCCCACAGCAGACACAGTGACTGCAGGGTATGGCAGCAGTGTGTGTGTGTGTGTGTGTGTGTGTGTGTGTGTGTGTGTGTGTGTGTGTGTGTGTGTGTGTGTGTGTGTGTGTGTGTGTGTGTGTGTGTGTGTGTGTGTGTGTATGCAGAAGGCATTAAACACATCTTCCCTGATTGTCAAGTCAAACAAAGGTTGTCGCGCGCCAAGCCTAATGTCCATAAATGACCCCCAACGCTAAAAAAACCTGCCACACCACCATGCCTCACGCCCCAAAAAACACAAAGACTTTAAACCCCCATGTCTTCAGAAACAGGAGCTGTGGTCGTTTTTACATAGTTAATGAGTTGGTGGGGCCATGAGGGCCAAGCAAAGGCACGGGTCACTCATTCATTTAGCCTTTAAAGCCGCCTTTGCTCCCCACCCCCCCGCCACACACACACACACACACACACACACACACACACACACACACACACACACACACACACACACACACAGCTAACACAACTGTATACATTATAGCAGAGAAAACACACACACTTTTTTTCCAAACGTCTACAAACACACACACACACACACACACACACACACACACACACACACACACACACACACACACACACACAGCCTACACACAGCAATATAGTTCTGGCGTCTGGTGACACAATAGCTTCTGGTAGCAGGTGGCCAGCAGTAGCCAAAGGAGTCACACACACACGCAGGCAAACATGCAACATGTACAAGCCCCTGCATGTCTAATGATGTGCCAAGACAACATAAGAACAAGAGAAGACAACTTGACTGGCCATCTGTGGCATGGCGGCCATGTGGAACATCTGCACCAATCAATAACACACACACACACTCACACACACTTGCCTTGATGAACGCATGCATGAGAAAACATTTTAACCCATTCAGGCATGTTTGACAAAGGCACATAAAGATACAGTACTGTATTTGCATATCTTTAAAGGGAAGACTATCTTTGCAGGATTATGTGTCACTGTATTCACAACTTAATTTAACCTTGTGTACAAGGTTGAATAAAAAATAAATAATAATTTTGACATCCTCCATGTGTTGCTGTTACTAATGTCATATGCACACCATCAGCATGTTGACAGTGTGCATAGTTACAGTTGCTAACATATAATTGGACAGTCAGTGTTCGTGGATGTATTTTCACCAAGTCATCTGTGCTTGATGAAAAGAACCTAACCAAATTGCCACTAATGCACTCGGTGGGCCAGGAACTCAAGAGGGCACTCGATACTCAATAGGCACTTCCACCTCACCAGAATGACATACTAGCACACTAGCCAGCCAGCAAAGTCTGTGTTGAAAACAAATGTACACACTCACTTTTTTCAATACTGTTCTGTTGACTTTCTTCATCAGCAATAATTTTTTATGTGAATCTGATAAACAAATAGAAAACAACAGTAAGACTTGGGACAATCTAATGGGGTTTTTCCACTAGCACTTTTGGCCATGAACAGCACCAAGTTGAGCTGAGCCGTGCATTGTATGCACCTTCTTTTGAGTAGGGTCAAAGTGTACTTGCCACACATCCAAATGGGCCATGGTGACATCTTGCAGCTGTGGCCTACCAGTGACAACCCCTGTATTCCCATCAAATACGCTTGTTCTTCGTGATTCAACTCATGTCAGTAGCGCCATTCACACTGCCCTTTGAGTGATCGTCCGCCAATTCTCCACACCCTCTTGTGTGTGAAAGTTTCAGATGCGACGAGCAGTGAAATTTCGCTGCAGCTCTGCTACGCCTATGCCATCAGTAAGGGTCCTGCGATGAGCTGGCGATTCGTCCAGGGTGTACCCTGGCCTACACCCATCGAGTGAACAGGATTTGGCCCCAGTAAGCCCCGCAACCCCTTAGGGGGAAAAATGCGGCAACATCCCGCAACCCTCACGGATTAAGCTGAAAGAAACGGATGTCCCAGAAAGCAACGTTACAGGACTGAAAAGTAGCGTAGTAACTGTAACTGTTTTTGGCAACGTATATGATGAAAGAAATACTGCAGTTATACCTGAAGAAGTGTCTGTCCTCCTGTCTGTCCTACTGACAATTCTGCCCAAAAAACAGCATCTATCACCGGCAAAAAACTTTGTCTCCTTCCACTATAGTGTTGTTGTAGTGAGTATCCGTCACCCCTCCTGACCGAGACTTCAGGGAACTTTCCCTCAGAAAACAGCCTCCTTCCCCACCAGTCAGACAGCGTCCAGTTTACTGATGGTGATTATGTAATTATATAATTTAGAGGATGGTTCTCAATCAGGATCTCAATCACAACACATTATAACTGCATGTAATCACACAATTAAAATTTACAGATAGAAGATATATATGTACATGTGTGCTGCTTGTAAAGACATCAATGGTTGGCGGACACATGCACAGATACAGACACACAAACACACATATAAAAAGACACACACCTCCCCCACTTCTGGGAAACACCGGCAGCCATGCTTGTTATTCTGGCGAATAGAACACATGTGCCAGGACAGAGTTCACACATCCCTTACCCAATTAGACTAGAGACAGCTCACAAACTCTCTCTCACACACACACAGACAAACACCAAAAACATCACACGTCTCTGCCGATACCGCTTATCCGCTTTAACAAAACAACATGGAGAGCTAAAGTCTAAAGTCTTGCTCCATTCATTAGGACTTAATTAACAGATCCAAGAAGCAGCTGAGGGGGACACGAAGACATTTAAGATGAAGTGCAACTGGTTTTGGAAAATACTGACACATGATATGATTTATGATTATAATCCCGTGATTAATCAAGGATGATCATGGTTGCATCACTATTCATGTTCTATTAATGAACATTTTACATGTTCAGTTTTGTTAGCTGCAGTAAAACAACATTAGAGAAACTTGGATCTAAACAAGGCTTAAAGCCTCTTGAGGACTAATGATCCCCTCAGGGTGTAGTTTTCATTTAGCCAGCGAAACAAAAGGGTTGGACACAGAAGAAACACCATACCAGTTAATTTTCTATTCATAAAGTCAAGCAACTGTGCTTCCAAAATCATGTAAAACTTGTCCTGAGGGTGGTCTTACATGGAAATCAGATGGATTCCTCCACTGGGGAGCATGTGTTTAGCCACTTACATCTAAACAGTAGAATATGTGATACAAAGATGAGATTACTTTTTTCCGAAAGGTCTGATCATTAAAGTGAAACTCTCGCCAAAAAGCAACCGGCTTTCTTTGCGATTGAATGTGAGTCAAACTTTCGTGTAAAAGCATAATTACGATGAAAGAGGCGCTTTTAAAACTTACTGTAGTTTCGTTTTTTGGCAAGCTAATTTTCATGGAGTGCTGGGGCACTTTTACGCTAGCATCAAAATCACTGTTTTTAAAACACTAAGAAGGCTTGACACAACATGGAACTTTGCTCATAGTATCACCGGGGTCTCTACACATGAACACGAGCATTGAGATCATTGTTTCTGTACACAGAGTTTACTAAAAAGAAGATTTCTGGACAACTCATGTTAGTAGCTGCATCTCCGGCATACCGCTGTCATGGCCGACAAAAAGTGTCAATCCCCGAGTGCAACCTAACAGGCACGCTTGAAGAGCAGTCCACCATTACTCTCCTGCCTCGCACTTTGAACTAGCAATAGACAACTTTTTGCTGAAGTTGTCATTCTGAAGTAAATACTGATTGCAAAGTATTATGTCAGCCAGTGGACTGAAGGATGATTTACGGCACAAAGGAAGCATGTCTGCCATTGCTCAACCAAAACAAGAAGAGTCATTGTTCTCCCTGGTTGTTGTCCCTAAGTAACAGTGGAACAACTGGAATCACTGTTAAAACAACACTGCAAAAGAAAACAATGTTATGTCAAAGTCTGTTCCAGTGTGTTTCCTCTTACCACCAAGACTTGAAATGGTTCAAAAACAAACCTTCAAACTTTATTAGAGCTGGGTGTGTGACTCTGGATCTGGATTTCTAGGTCAACTTATTTTTACAATGTTTTTTGCTTTGGAAGTAGCCAGGCTGCTAGTGGTAATTATGTTGCTAACACTATCTTCACAACAATAGAGTGGTGTAGGGATGTGTAGTGGAAATTCTCCTTTGTGAGGTAGAGAGTTGCAAATTCTCAGAAGAATTTTAGACTCAGCGTGATTAATCAGATCCGTTTAATACATGCCGCATGGAGGGAAGACCCACAGTGTTCTCTGCAGTCCTCCAAATGTTACTGACTGAAAACACAACAGAGTAGGAGTAGGGCTCACACACTTCTACAACAGTCAGTATTTACTCTTTCCCAAAACAAAGATCGGGTTTGGGTTGATCATGCTTTCCCCAGGACAGTGACCATTTGATGTTTTATTAGGACAGTAAATGTCATCGTATCTACCTTCTTGTTAACATCTCAGGCAGAAAGAATTGCCCCACATATGATTTTCTGACCCTTAACGCCCCCCACACCGCCCAGACTCAAACCAACAGCCAACTGCCTTTATCCAACCACTCTCTTGCCTCTTGTCTGACCCGTTCAGCAGAAATTTGCATGCACTGAACACACCGCTTTGACGTGCTGCCAACTATACAGTAGCATGTACGTTCTGCGCTTGCGCGAGATGCAGTAACAGGGTGGTGCTAGTCTCGTGCCAGTACTCCAAAGAGTCCATAGAAAAACAAAGCGCAGACAGTATTCTCCCCCTCCCACACACCATGCTGATTTGTTAGCACACCGCCAATCAGAATGGTCATACAGCTAGCACATGACCAATCAGAGAATCTAATTGCTCCGACGGCCAACAGCCAACCTTCTCAGACTTCGCATGTTGAATTGGAGCAGACAACATCTGTGCAGTTCCTAAAGCTTCCAACGCAGCTTGACACACCGAACAGATGTGTTCAGTGTCTCGTCCGAGTCTCCCCAAACGCTTCAGACGCCCAACGGTTGGGCCAGTTTGTTCCTGCCTTTACGCCTTAAAGGGGAATCTCCGCTCCTTTTCTCACATCCTCCATCCATCCATCCATCATCTGTACATTATATGTACGCCGCTTAATCCTCTGCAGGGTCGCGGGGGGGTTTCTCACATCCTGATATGGTCTTTACAGTATATTGATTTCTGAATGGGGAAAACTGTGTCAATGTCCTTTCTCAAAGATGACTAATTAGGCCATCCTGAAGTTAGCATTACTCTGGTTCCCGCTGTGGGATTTTGATTTGATTCAGGATTATTACTGAAAATTGCTGAAATATTCTACTTATATTATTATGATTTTGACTTTCCATACTGAATTTGACAGTACTGAGATCAAATCACATTCGCAGACAGAAAGCGTAGTCATAAATTTGTGGACTGAGGAAGACATTGATGTGGGAGATCAAATAAAAGGCAGAAAGAGGCGAAATGACATGGATACTGGAACTGTGTGTGTGTGTGCGTGTCTGTGTGTCTGTGTGTTTGTCTGTGTTTGTAGGTGGCTGGATGACCTATATGTGTCAGTGCTGTGTAGGACACCCCTAGGCTTGGGTTATATTTGGCTATCACACATGTTAACTCAGCAAGCAATGGAACACACACAAACACACTCACATCTCTCTCTCATACACACACACGCACTAAGGGTCAGAGATAAGATTATGCGAACCCACTCTTTTTCGCTCACATCCACACACATAAACACATATTCTCCAGTCCAAGGCCCCGCTAGTTACACTGTTTCACCCTCGTATCAGAGTGGTTGTCAATGTTTTCAACTTTCGCAAAACTATCGTTCTGATTATGAAAAGAAAAACAACACCATGAAAAAATACTTACAGCAACACATATCAGGTCTCAAAAAACAGTAGTGTTAGTTAATCCACGAGCTTGCAGTTCATTGGCATTTTTCCATTACAGCTGGCCTGGCTCTACTCCCTTTGACTCGGCACGTCAAACCAGCACAGCAGGGATTTTCATTTCCATTAAAACAGAGCTGGCTGCCTAAAGATGTGTCTTTAACTAATGACATGCTAGGCTTTTGTAGTGGTCAGTTTCATTTCTTATAAATTCTTTACAATAATAAATTCAATATAATAAAATCTTTTATTATGAAGCAACCAACATCAGGATATGCTGGGTTTTCACCAGCAGGAACCTAACGATTTCTGCAACAGCTGAAAGCAAACACGATAAATACAGCAGAGGTCTGAAAGGTCTGGGACACTGGAGAGAAACTAACCTGAAAACACCTGTCTGTCAGGTTTCCTGCACACACATGAGTTGAGCACAACACAGGCTCATTTAAAGGAGAGCAGGGGGCCACCATGAGTGGGCCACAGTGACGTCTCATCACAACCACCTCCCGCTTGGATAAGGGCAGGTGCAACTTTGGACCCACTCAGGAGAGTTTTTATCCTAAAAATACAAACTCCAAATCAGCGGGCTCGGTTTGATTTGGCTATTATTTTACTTAGTCTGTGTTTTATTTTCAGTCACTTCCAGCACTGTGTTCTGCAACTTTGTGCCCAACAAACATGAGACTGAAAAACAACTAATGCTATTTCTTACGTTCATAAATGATTAGATAGAGGGCAATGATGATAATGAACTACACTTTCGGAAAAGATAATCACAACACTTGTGAACATATGCATGTATGCATGTGCACAAAATTAAATTGACATTTTCTAGCAGCTTACTCTGTAGGGTCAGACAGAAAATATATGGATGTGATGACATTCCTCAAAGGGGAAACAAGACAATGATTATATAGTCAAGAAAAGGACTGATTGACACCTGACTTATACAAATGTAGTACAAATTAAAAAATAAAAAAAACTTAAAACTACTTGTTTTTGGCAAAAAGTAAACATCTTTATTGACCACCTCCCTGTATCAGCATGAAATGGTACAGTTCAGCACAGAGTTCATTGTTGCATTTTTGCGCGGTAAGCATGAAGAGGAGCGTCATGGCCATGCTCCCTGGTTTCCACAAAGAAATAATGAAAGGCAACAGTATGTCACCCAAGAATTTAACCAGTTAGCTTGAAGTGAAATAAGCAACATTTCACAGTTACATTTCATTCCTTTCTAACCTATATTTAATCAGTGCGGGTAAGTGTTAGCAAGCTAATTACACTAAAGTTGTCCCTGCCCCTCCTACCAGACTCAACAGAAGATTCATCAGCAGCCGTGCCTCAGCATACCCCTTCTTGTTTTAGTATTACAAAAGAAAGAAAATTAACCCTTTTTCAAACACCATTCATCCATTTTCTTCTGCTTATCTCGGGCTGGGTCTCAGGGGCAGCTGTTTCAGCAGGTACACTCAGACTTCCCTCTCCCCGGACACTTCCTCTAGCTCTTCCGGGAGGATCCCAAGGCGTTCCCAGGCTAGCCCAGTAAGTCTGGTGTCATGGGTCCAAGGGGCATCCTATACAGATGCCCGAGCCACCTCAGCTGGCTCCTCTCGATGTGGAGGAGCAGCGGCTCTACTCCGAGCTCCTGCCTTGCAGAGGAAACAAATTTCAGTCGCTTGTATCTTCCGGGATCCGGGATCTTATTCTTTTGGTCAAGACACAAAGTTCATGGCCATAGGTGAGGGTAGGAACGTAGATTGACCGGTAAATCAAGAGCTTCACCTTTCAGCTAAGCTCTCTCATCACCACAAACAGACAACAACCACATTACTGTGGCCGCTGCACCTGTTCCACCCATCCTTTTTCCGGTCGAGAACCATGGCCTCAGAGATATATATATATATATATATATATATATATATATATATATATATATATATATATATATATATATATAAAATATATATATATATATATATATATATATATATATATATATCTGAGTCCATATAGAGCGTGATGAGGACTAAATTATTAGCCCCCCTATGAGGATTTCATTCTTTTCAAAGTTCTTTTCCCAAGTGCTGTTAAACGGAGCAAAGAATTTTTAACACAGCTTTTTCATACATCCTAGTTTTATTTTGGATGCTTACATTATTGTACTTTCCACACAGAAATGAAATTATCTCATAAAGGGTCAAAATTATTAGCCCCCCTGATGTTAATATTCAATTGTGTATCCTTTTTGCTTGAAAACAGCCTGCAGTCGTTTGTTGAGGAATCCCAGCACATTCTTCTTTGACAAATCTCCAAAGTTCCTCACATAATACTCCCACCACCATGTTTCACTGTGGGGACAGTGTTCTTTGGGTTATAGGCCTCACCCTTCTTTCTCCAAACATAAGCAACGTCTCTATGGGCAAAGAGCTCTAGTTTCGTCTCATTCGACCAAAGGACATGCTTCCAGTATGCATAATCTTTCTCCAGCTTGTCCTTTGCATACTTCAGTCTGGCTTTAAGGTGCCTCTTCTGCAGAAGTGGAGTTTTTTTTGGTCTGCAACCTCATAGTCCATTCCTGTGCAGAGCTCTAGTGATTGTCTTCTTTGAGACTACAATTCCCGACTTGGCTAAGTCATTCACTAGTGTCTTGGCAGTTGCTCTGGGGTCTTTAGAAACATCTCTCACTAGTTTTCTTTCTAGGGTCTTTGAAATGTTCCACTTCCTACCTCTTCCAGGCTTGTTCTGTACAGTGTGGCTCTCTTTGAATTTCTTGATGATGCTCCTCACTCCAGTTCTTGATACTTGGAAACGCTGTGATAACTTTGTATATCCTTCTCCTGCTTTGTGAGCATAAACAATTCTCTTTCTCAAGTCTACAATTATTTATTTTGGTTTTGGCATGATGTTTTCTCAAGTGCCACCTGAAACCCTTACTGAAGTATTTATACTGTGTGTCAATTGGGAGATAACTCTTAATTTTAACTCAAAGCACATCATTGCACAACAGTGGTTTGTGCTAGTGCTCAGTAAAAAGGTCAGTTCTTAAGGGTGCTAATAATAGTGACCCTGGTAAAAAAAAAAACATTTTTTTGAATAATTCTGTTATTCGATGCAAATAGAAATAATTTATACATTCTAAAGAAAACTAGCATGTTCAGAAATTATATGTTGAAATTTCCATGCTCTGTTAAAAAAGCACTTGGGAAAATTCCAAAAAAACTTTAAATTTCATAGGGGGGCTAATAACAGAGGTCGCACAACCCATCCAGAAACCCGGCATCATCACTTCCTCATCAGACATCAGGTCTATGTTGGCACACTTCCAAAGGTCCACCTCTCCTCAGCTAATGTTAGCACACTCTGTCTCGCTTCCAGCAGCTGTGAAAACAGTCAATAAAGACAATCAATTGGGGGACCTTGGGGTTTAAAGGGTTAATGCACCTGAAAAATAGTCACATTGACCAAAATGGTTCTAATCTAATAAGTACCTTCTTTCTTCTCGATCGAGTCCGAGCTGAACTCCTCACAGCTTACGCATGTGATGCAAGATCTGGTTGTTTTTACCTGTAGCTCCACACTGGCCCACCCCTAACCCTAACCCTAACCCTGGGGTAAAACTCCCCCTGATACCTTGATTTGCATTTGTTTAGTTTACAGCATTTTCATTTACATGTTAAAACCTCCCCAAGATTTAGGTGGAAGGGGGGTCATGGGGTGACAACTGCCAAGCAAGGCCCACGTCAATTTCCGACAATTCACGGCAGATTTTGGTGTTGCCTGCAAATTGCCGTGTGTTGTTGTAAACCTGAACTTCCACAACAATCTACAGTGCCGCTTACTGACAAAAATCCCACTTTTCATGCAGTGCCTGCTCCGGTCGTACAAGGAATGTACAGCCCTTAGCAGAGGGCCTCTGACCCCATACTCCCAAAGCACCCTCCCACAGAATGCCACAAGAGACACGGTCAAATGCCTTCTCCATGTCCACAAAAGACATGTGGACTGGTTGGGCAAACTCCCATGAACCATCGAGCACCCTGCAGAGGGTACATAGCTGGTCCAGATTTTTTTGTTTGTTTGTTTGTTTTTTTTTGTTCCAAACACTGTAATCATTTTTACATATTGATAATTATATGGAGCAAAAACAGCCTATAGTCTGTATTGGAGGCTGGAAAGTTTGAAGCATTGAGTGACTCAGTCTTTCTTAAAGTAACAGCCAATACTAAAATAATCCTTCAAGTCAGATGCTTTGGTGCAGACTGAATTATGGCCCTTTAATAACATACACAGATACACACATACACTACAGATATTGACTTGATTAAACCCCTGCAGGGCAATGTGTTAATGCCTTGCTGAACACATATCAAAACAAAAATGGAGTGATATGCAAACAAATGTACCAAAGGTGGTCTTTAGCACATTTTTTATACAGTGTATTTGCCTTGCATCAAATAGTGAATTCCACCATATGCAGATTGTTGCATGTATGTCTACACAGTGTTACATTTGCACAGCTCACTGGCAGTAAGCATTATACTGTAAATATTGGACAACAAGAGACTTTGACAAGTTTGAATGGGTTTGAATGGGTCGATTAGGTCCTGGAGATGTGGTCAGAGCAATTGCATAGGGTTTGTGTGGCCTTATTGGGCCCAATGTGTTATTTTTTCATGCAGCCCAAAGTCCGTGGCAGCGCCCCTGTACCTGGCTTTAGCTGATTTAAAGTGGTGGTCAAATAATGTTTGAATTGTCCCATTATGCACCTTTAAGAGACACTTGTAGGCCGCAGTATAACCTCTTTTGGGAATAACATATTATATTACATTGTATTGATTTTCCATGAGGGTTCCATATACAGCAGTGCTGAACTTAGAGTCATGGTACTGTATATGAGATGGTTCTAACACAAAATATTCCATATGTATACTTGACTGAGCTGTGGTCACCAGAACACAGCCTAAAAATCACTGCACAACACAGAATTACATTACAAGTGTTACTCTGAATGTTATTAGATGAAAGATCAATCTATTAAGGCTGACCTCCATCACTCACACACTGTTAAGCTGTCCACACTGGGCCATAGCTGTGTGTGCATGTGTGTGTGCATACGTGTGTGCATGTGTGTGGTTGAAAGTCACAAGCTGAAGTGATTGGTCTATTGGTTTGATGTCCTTGACTCCTCTCTAATCCTTATCTTGGCATTCAATTCTGACCTGCCATGCTCCACTGACTTCAGATTACTGTACACACAACACTGGAAGCTTGCACACACATACACACGCAATAAAGTCTGAAACTGATTACCTTGTCTATACATAAGAGGCGTAGTCAAGTGTGTGCTGTATGCATGTAAGTAGAGTGAAAAAATATTTTCTATGAGTCACAGAACACAGTCTGTTCAGTAAATCTGATACATGGATTTCTAAGCGATTTGATCTCAGTATGTACTAAACAACATCAAGCTTTATTGAGTAAAGCTAAAACAGTATCTGGCTGAGTATACCTGATTAAAAAAGTGAAGTGATTACAAACTAAGGGCTAATGGGTGACAAAGGAAAATTGTACCTTAAGTGAGTCAGTTAGAGACTCCAGAACAGCTTCAGTGCCCATTTTCTCCTCAATTCTCCAATTTAAAGGAACAGGTGGTTGAGAACACTCCCTAACACGTCATTCAAAATTATCATTATACTTATCTTGAAACTGAATTCTAACCATCATTTTCTCATATTGCACCTGCAGGTGAGAATCACTTCTATATTGATCTACAACTGAAAGTACTGCATTGTACTGTTTGTGAGAAATTATGACAAAATGGTGACTTCTTTAGACCTTCTTTAGAATATTCATCTTTAATCCAAACCCACTAACTTTCAACATTATGGCCATGAACTTTAATTAGGTTTACCACAATACTACCATATACCATGACCTTCTAAATCGCTACAATCACACATTAATCAGTGTGTGTTTTCACTTCAGCTCATTTTGTATGTTGGTCCTGTCCGTCTGTGTATTCTGATGTCCCAATCATCACTGAACCAAAGACAATCCTGGGGACCCATTTTCCTCAAGAGTACAACCTTTGAGGGGATTGGCCATCCACCCTGACTGAGACGGGGCCCTGTCCAATTAAATTGGTGAATGGCCTGGGCTGGCTAAATTGAGCGCATGGAGATAACGAGATCCGGGGAATAATTGGTAGGCGAGGACCACAGGAACAGACGGGTGACCTCCGGAAAACTCATCTGCTTTCATCTCTTATCTCTTCCTCCATTCATCCTTCACTCTCTCTTTTCATCCCTCTCTCTGTCACATTTTTCCCATTCACATGTCACATTAGATTTTTCAGCATGTCTCTGTATATTGTCAAAGTAAGACACGTTAGGGCTGCGATTTCTTCAAGTTCAAATTTTAAACACACAGTATGTCATTGCTGGATCAAAGGGTCCTTCAATGAAAACAATAACAACAGATGTAATATTTATGACATGGATCATGGGAGTTGTTGCCCTTATTGTACAAATAATAGTAAGCAATAGAGTGGCCAGCTAGCTCATTCACCAGTTTTCTTCCTCACTCTTTGATGTGTCATCTGATGTTTCTAGAACTAATTACAACTAGAGGAGTTAGAGGGGTTTTGATGCAAATAACAATTGACCAAATTAAACAGACAGTAACCTTGAATAACACAGACTGTTTGAAACATTTGGGACAATCTGAATAAAAACTCAACAAAATATAAGGGATGCACAATAATTTCACAATAACTGCGATTAGCTGGGGACTCATCCAGGGTGTACCCTGCCTTTGCCCAGAGAGATCACTGGGATTGGCTCCAGTAACATAAACATCCCCACGATCCTCACGGAGACAATAATTATTGGCCCACTAATGGTACATTTTAAATTATTTATTATTCCGATAATGAGAATGAGCCAAAAAGAATATTATGTATGTTAGAACTGATTAAGCCTCTTTGATGAGAGGCGAGATGTCTTCAAGAAAATGAAACTGGTCCAGTTGCCTACAAAACAGCACTTGTATGACTGAGAACCTTTATCAGCAAACTGGGTTACTGAATGCATGCTGTATACATACAATACAATACACATATACATACAACCATACAGAGGACTTACCACTCAATTCTGACTCGCCTGATGTTCAGGCTGGTGAGAGTGCATGATGACTGAATTTTAAATTGAGGTGACCAGTTCATATAAACCAGTTTCACCCTGAAAACTCAGCCTTAAGTAGCATCACATCATATGACTGCACTCTTGAAAAATCTATATTTTGAGACCTCTGGAACCGACCCTGATTGCCCCTAAATGTGAACCATATTGCAATCACAATGTCTGCAAAAAATAATTACAATTGCTTTTTTTCTAACCATATTGTACAGCCCTAAGATCCCATATAATGGTCTAAGCAGCTATAGTAAAACAGACAAGAAATTACACATACAAAAAATCAGGGATGTCCAGAAAGTGGACTTGTGGAACACAACACAATACTGTTTCATGAATAAATTGGTGACAAGATATATAAAATACAAAGTACGAACCACTTAGCAGTAAAAGAGGAGATAAAACAAAATCAAGAGGGACATAAGGATTACCAATTTCAGCATGAAACCCAAAGTCCATTCACACAGATTGCCATGACAGCTCACTGCCTGGGGGCAGACTGAACGCCTGTCACTCACAGTACTGATACACTCCCTGCCACATATGAATACATAATGAAGAATATATGAACATGAAACACACACAAACACTGCAGTCCCCTGTGACTGACAGCACATCACAACAAAGGTGACAGATTAGTCATCAGATTAGTTGCGAAGTGAACGAACCAACCCCAATTCAAATTAGCTCAATGGCCTCTTTACTGTGTATGAGGCATTTCAGTAATTATGCACAGGGCTTAAACTGGGATTAAGACATTAATTAATCATAGAATCATTGTTTGGCCTCCATGTAGAACTTGGTGATTGTGGCTCTATAGGGAACATTGTGGTCAATGTGTGTTCAGTTGCAGTAATCAAAATTAGGGGAAAGCGCCGCAATTCTCCTTTAAAGCCTGTTCCTTCTATGAAATTCTCCATAGAAAAACATGTTAGGCCCAGGCTAACCACAATAATGAAATGGAATGTGGTGTAGTGCTTGTGGTAACAAGAAATTGCAGTACAGAAAAGCAAAAGTTGTGTTTAAGAAACTAAAGAAATAACTGATAAGTTTATTTTCAGCATTTGAATTGTAAATGTCACACTCAGTACCTATCTTAGTGACAGTCCTGTAAAAGGTTCAATATGTAAAAGTTTCTGTTTAAAAAACAAAAAAACTGTCAGCAAGTAGGCCTAAGAGTTTTGGCTTAATTTAAAAAAAAACATCTAAATATTGTGTTTAAGAGATATCCACTGCATGCCAACCATCTTTCCACAGCTTGTGTCACTACTCCAAACTCCCAGTTCAGACCACTAGCTACACGGCTAACTGTGCTAACAGGCTCACAGCAACTACAGTGAGCCGTTACAAGTATTAGGCAAATTATCTTCATTTCATAAATTCATGTTATAAAAAATGGATGGGTCCATATTTTATTGATGGATTTTTAAACATTGGTATAAGCTTTAAAAATATTGTGCCTACTAAGCATAATTATTTTCTGTAAGGCACAAAAAGTTTGCAATGAAGAAGATGTTACAAACTGTGTCAAATAGAGTCTGCACATCTCCACTTAGTTCAGAGTTCTGTCATTGTGGTCAACTGTATCCCCCAGGTGGAAAAACAAATCACCAATCAGAGGTACAGTATGTGTGCAAGGTTAAGACTGTCATTATAATCAGTCAAAAATGGAGAAGGTTAGAGGAGATTTTAGAGCGACAGCAAGGGCAAGCACATGTTTCTTTGATTGCCATTGAACAGTTTTCCACTATCACTATTACTGTAGCACTATCACATGCCCATTTTGAAAGATACAACAGCTGAGCACACAGCAATCTGGGGAGCATTAAAGCCTTTTTTCACAAAAAGCAACCTTGAAATTAGTTGTGAAAGAGCTGTAAAGCAGACTCACATAAATGCAGAACACTATTACACTATAAACCAATGGATGTCATTTTCTGACCAGGAATGACACTGACTCTAATGATTGGTAATTTACTCTTAAAATCAAAGCAGACATGTCATTTGGTTTGGTTAAGTGTTATACTGAACAGCATGAACAAAAAACATCACACACACACATACACACACACACACTTAAATGCAAACTCATACATTCACTGTGGTGCTAGAGTCAAATGAAAGGCAAATCAAGGCATACAAATCAGGTCTGTAGTGAAAAGGCATTCAGCCTGAAAGACAAACTGAGAGCTAACAAGCAGAGACGGGTGTTTGTCTGTGTCTATAGTGTGTGGTGTGTGTGTGCATGCACACATTACTTAACAAAAACAGTGTGAGCAGCAGTGGGGAGCCAAGACCTACAGTATCGGTTATATTATTCTGTTGTACCCTAAAAATGTTGAAATGGGGAAATCTGAGCAATGACTACATTTTGCATGTTTCATTGTGTATGTGTGCATTTGCTCCACAGATGGAGTTTTGTTGAATTTGGCAGGTTTTTCTTTTTAAATGTGAGTAAAGTACATCTGTGGTCTGAACAAAGCCTGACCTGCTTCCTGGCAAGACATTTGTGGTTGTTTTCAGCATTCAGGGGCAAAGCACATGGGGCCACATGGCAGACAGCTCTAGATACTAGCCATGAGTCTCGGCTGATGTCACCATGGGGATATATCCACTCAGAGGTGTGTATCGGAACTGAAGTTAATACAAAACACTTTGTTTTATGCAGTGGTTCACAAAAGATTGCCCCATAGTTATGACATTTTAACCAAACCTTTGCTGATTTAAACTGCATATTATAGAATCAACAGCATAATTTGTGGATTCCAACCATTCAACCATTAACCATTAGTGGTACACCTGACAGAATTTTAAGAACTGAGATTGGATTTTTATTTGTTGAAAAGCACCTTGAGAGGTAACTTCTTCCTTCATACTCATCTTGTCAAAGCAAAGATCTCAGAATAACTCAGTTGACCAGGAAGCACACTCCAGCCTTAAGTCTACTCTTCACAGTAGCTCTACTGGTCATTCCAGAGTTGTAAAATTATTCCTCATTGTATTATAAACCACTCTGCGGTGTCTTGTTGTCTGATAAGCCTTCAGAGCAAAAGCTATATTACATAAGCTGGACTTCCTGGAATTGGGTACAGGAATTGACCAACAAACCACCTTCTGATGTCTGTTACCAGAGATTTATAGGACCTGCCCCTTCAACTTTTCACCAACTCCCTCCATTTTTTCATTAATTTCCTTCTGGTATCCATATCTCATCTCTCCCCTTATCTGAACGCTTTTTACAAATCAACCCTCCTCACCTCCCTTCCCCCACCATTTCATCATCTCTGTGTCTTGTATTCATATAATCAAACACCTCCTCCCCTCCATCTTGATTTGGTCATTTTTCCTCTCCCTCTCATTCACCCTTTCTCTGTGTCTTTTGATAACTGCCCCCATCCTTCTCAGCCGTCTGTCCCTTCTGTCCACTGCTGCTGTCTTTCTTAACCCACTTTCAAGGCGAAATAATGGGAACAAAGGGGAGTGAGTCCCTGAGGCGATGGGACGGGATGTAGATTGCAGGGCCAGTACAAGTATCAAAAGACTGCTCCCCACTGAGTGAGAGCTACACAGACAGAGAGGGAGCACTACTGCCCATCTGCTGAGGTGCTGAAAGGAAAGAAGGGGGGCTGTAGAGGATGGTGACAGACTGCAGAGACAGAGTGAGGTGATTCTGTGTGTGTGTGTGTGTGTGTGTGTGTGTGTGTGTGTGTGTGTGTGTGTGTGTGTGTGTGTGTGTGTGTGTGTGTGTGTGTGTGTGTGTGCGCGCGTGTGTGTGTGTGTGAGATAGTGACACACTCCATTCTCCCTCTCCCACTGTCTGTCTGTCTCTTACGGTCTATGTCCACTATGCAGATGCACACACTGAGTAGGGGTGGGAAATGGGCGGTTCCAGAAGTACTGATTACGGCTGTAAATGACCTTTCAGTGCCTTCTTTGAATTATAACCTCAGTGTTCCTCAATATAGAAACACTATAATTAAACACAATGGGTTAACATTGTGTCATAATATAGTGTATTATTTTGTCATTTAACAACAACTTATCAAAGGAAGGAAAACAGATGTTTTTTTTACAAAAGACAGAAAGTGCAAAAAAAAAACAAACAAAAAAAAAAACACTTGGTGCGGACATGGTCTGAGTTTCTTTTTCACTTCCAAGTCATTGTTACACATGGAGCATATCACCCCAGTCTCACACTCACACACAATCATACACACACATAAAATGTCTTCACTGCTCACTTTTCTCTACATTATGTGGTTCTTTCAAATGGCTGCATTGTGCCAAGAGAAAGGACCACAGTATGCCTTGGGGTTCAGATTTATTCTGAGAATTGCGCTCTGCACATCTCTTGCATGTATTGTGAGTGCACTGTATGCGTACTGTAGCGTATCTAGCCACACATAGGAAGCTACAGTAGCACAGGACTGCAGGCTACTGTGGATGTGGTGTTAATGTATGCCATAAGGCTTTCATTGAATGTAGACACTGACAGTTTGTTAGAAACATTCATGGCTCAAGACTACATGTTTAATGGAGATTTAAGTTTAGAATGAGCCTTATTTTATGAGACCCTTGCTGCATCAAGCCCCTTATCTGAGGTCCTTTTGCTGATATATGACTGTCAGTCTTTCTCTAATTTAGTCATATTAAGGCAAAACTGCTGACAGTTCAATGAAATTATAAGGAAGAGAACAAAGTTGCATGTTCCTCTTAGGAGAATGAAGTCTTATGCTAAGAGTTTGAATATCTGTGGCTTGTGATTTAGTGAAAAAAATCCGATGAAGTATAGCAGCAAATGCATGACAGTCACTCTGCTCCAGACTATGGTTGTTATAATTGGAGGAAAAAAAGGAGAACTATCAGCATTGTCTCATAAACGTGTGTGCATGTGCGCATGACCTCCAGGCCCTGGTTGGATTAATCACAGGGATCATTTAACTAATAATGATGGAGTGTCTCTCTTTAGGAAAAGCACTTTTATAGAAGATAACACACACATGCACACACATCTACTCCATGCTAACACGTGGCTTAATAATGGTAAAGCAGAAAGCCTCTGACCTTATCCCATCACATCCATTAACACTGCCTGCTAATGGACTGTGTGTGTGTGTGTGTGTGTGTGTGTGTGTGTGTGTGTGTGTGTGTGTGTGTGTCTGTTGGGGGATTAATTTAATTTCCATTTTTTCCATTACAATCACTTGTTTTTTCCAAAACTTCCACATTAAGATTAAATGAAGTTAGTTACCAAACTCTCTCTTCCAGCACCCTCTATGCCGTCTGACCTACGATTTTCACTATTGTAATGCACTGCATTCTGGCTTTAGTTATGGAGCTGTAGGTCAAGCTTTTAGCCTACACCACTTTTTAAGATTCAGCTGTACTGCATGTTAAGAAAAATACCAAAAGCAATCATGAATGAACCATGAAAGTTTATACCTAAGTAGTGTTTATATCAAACTCTGATACATCTTCTTCCTCTGTGCCGTGGAATTACATTGTTGTGCAAAGACTATTAAAACACATCACTGAGCTAAACTATTACACTGAGTGGCATGTTCCTTCACTACCATGGACACAATCACACTGTTATTAATATCTTTATTTATCTAACCCTGTTGACAGCAGGACAGTCTGTGTAGGATTGAGTCTACATAGGTACATATGTGTACATATACATATAGGTACATATAGGTTTTGAATATATGCGACATACATAAAATTGGCCAGTTTCATATATCATATGTACATATAGGTACACATATGCATATAGGTACATATGTGTACTTGTACATTTATGTACATATACATATGTACCTATGTATGTACCTGTTTGCCTACATACGCACAAATATATGTACTTATATGTTCGCTTGAATATGTACCTATATATGCACCTATATATGTACCTATATGTGATGTACAAGTTTCTTTACATGTAATTGTATGTAAATGATTAAAAATGATAAATTAAAGATTTTAAAATTATTCAAATCCATGGCTGCATAGCCTACACAAACAAATAAAAACCCAAAATGTAGAACTTTACATAATCTATTCACATTAAAACAATCAAATAAAACAAGAACAAAAATAATAAATAAAAAGTCAAAAAATGAATGGAAAAAACAAAAAAAATATGTTTCTCTCTCTGCTCTTCTAAAGTTGATGAGCTTGGCATTAATGGATGCGCCAATCTGCCCTCACATGGCTGCTGGGTTAGTGCATTAGTTATAATATAAATTGTTGTTTGCTAAATTTGTGCATAAGTTTTTGAGGCGTCCCTCACACAACTTCCCCTGTTCCTCACCAACCAAACTTGCTGCTTGCAGACACTTTCATGACAAAAGCCTGTTTTTACCATTTCTTCCTGCACCAGACACAAAGCAAACATGACGGCAATGTTCGCGAAAAAGCATCAGTCAGTTTAGATGCACAGAACGGGACCGAACCGCTGGCAAAATCCCGGTCCAGCTCACGCCACTGCAGGTATAAATCCACTCATTTCTTAAAGTATGTCATGGAAGTGAGCTCTGCAGTGATTGGCTCTGGTGCGCACGTGGCTATGGTGTGCAGTGATTGGTTCTGGTGCGCACGTGGCTATGGTGTGCAGTGATTGGTTCTGGTGCACACATGACTATGCTACATTTAGCAATGCTAGCGGAATTGGAAAAGCATTTATGAAATAATTTATTAATCATTGAAGTATCAGTGTAGTCCAAACAAATGCGATGTTGCACACCCTTGAACCACACAGCAGCCATGTTGAGAATCTCAGGATATCTGACCCACACATACACACACAGACAGAGAGAGATACCTCATATCAGGTGGCAGGCTCTTAACAGTGTTATTGATCCAGCAATGGTTTAACCTTGATCAATAGCGCTGTGACAGCTAGTCAGAGAGCAGTGGGAAACCCCTGCAGGGTTACTGCAGTGAGCAGGAAGGCTGTCCTTGGTTAACAGGTTTAGATTGGTTCAGCATCATAAAGAAGAAAGGCTTTTGTTGCGGACTATCCACACCTGCCTGCCAGACGCAATTCATCAACTAAAGGATGACACTCCCTGCAGTGACAGATGGCATATATGGTGGGAACAAGCCTTTAGGCATTCAGCTTTAGTTACACTCACACAGGTTGGACACCTTTGTTCAACAGATAAGACCGTGTCCAACATACACTGTCTTTTTCAGGTTCATTTCGATTGATATATTATATATATCGTTTTATATTCCCAGGTGATATAAACTATTTTATTCTTCTTCAGTGTGTGTCACAATTGTGAGACAGAAAGGTAGAGATTAAAAAAAAAAACACACAGCCTGTACCTCTAACACAGCTCCTATAAACAACCATGCAAGTTTTTAGTTCTGTGACAGACAGAACCAGTGAATTTACCAGCTTCTGTCAACAACTACACTACACCATCTATTACTAGTCAGATAACACTCAGGAAAAAATCAGAACAACAAATTAAAATAAAAAAGCTTAGTATTCATTACACCTCATGAAACAGAAGTAGCTTGAACTACTTCTGTGAGACAGTTAGAAGTCTGTCTATATTGTGCTCAGTGCATTTCATGATTCATCTTCTCTTAATGATGATCAAAAATTAAACACTTAAATCTGTGTAATAAAGAAGAAAAATGCAATATAACAACATTTTAGACCAATATTATTACCATATTTGTGTACAAAAAATTGGAGAAACAGGTAATTATAGACAAGACCCAAACTCTATAATAAAACTTGCTAAATACATCCATTGAGGACTAACTACAACCATTAGACTACTGGAGGTCATTTAGTTAGTTTTGATGCTTTCTACATTGACATTTTTACATGTATTCTATTTAGGTGGGGCTGCCCCTACAATCTTACACTGTGGAAAACCCTGTAATATCAAGACAAGCATTCAAGTAGAAAAAAGAACATTTACAGTGTATGTGGGCTACATGGTCTGTAAATGGTGTGCATGGTATGTAATAGTACTCTCTTAATTAGTGTGGCAGCACACAGTGACTAAAGAGAACACAAACTGATTGATTAGCGCAAAGTGGAGCAAAAACTGAAGGTGATAAAGTGAGGTGAATGAACTGAGTTAATTATTAACCATACAAGCTTTAGTGGGGCTCATCTCCTCTGCACAACGTCAGCATCTGCTTCCTCTTTATAGCCACAAGCAGACACACAAACGCATATATACGCACACACAAACACATCCTCATCATGTCATGGTAACACCTGGCCTGTTTCCCTGTGGTACCGCTCAGCCTCCCAACTGCTCCCTGCACCTCTTTTCATGGATGACACATTGTAATAATGCCATACCTGTCCAGTTACCATCATAAGACATGTGTCAAGTCCCTTACTTCATTTGAACGCTCTTTGCTCCTTAATCCTCTAATAGCCTAATTTCTGCTCTGGAGGGTGAGGCGGCTACCTGAAGGCGATATCGGTGAGGACCTCTTGGAAGTCTACTGAGTGAGTGGATGCTGCAGCTGATTGGACCAATCTGCAACTAAATCACTGCACTGTTATACACTGGAGCATACAGACAAATCACGGCATGATTGTAACAGATGTATGTATTTTCAGATTTGCTGTCACCTGAAGTACAGTTACACAAATACTGGATGCAGCTTGTTATCACTTGCTGATGTGTCCTTTTTGGAATATTCAATACAGAAATACAATTAGAAAGAGGGCCTCCTTCTTTTGTTACCTAAAAACTGAGCTGTAAACACATTAGTATATTCCTGAGATCAGGGAATGCAGTCATTCAAACAGAACTTGATGAAAAAGTCTTGAATTTTTTGACCATTGGTTTTGAAGTGAAAACCATGGTGAATTTTATTCCCTACAAACAGGACAAATGAGCCACAAAGCTCCTGTTTAGCATTCATGTGGAGTTATGTGGAAAATTATCAGACAAGGGTTTCTCCTAGTTTTTGTCCTTATCATAGCTGAAAAGGCCATGCGTCACTTCTGCCCTTGATGCATATGCATGGCCTAATGTTGAGTAGGACACACACACACACAGAAAGAGAGAGAGAGAGAGAGAGAGAGAGAGAGAGAGAGAGAGAGAGAGAGAGAAAGTAAGAGAGGCAATACTGAGACAGAATCACTCTTGATTAATGTTAAATGGGGCCTGCATAAACAGCATTTATTACAGTGACACAACACATAAACCTAACCATTATACTCCTACTGTGCAAATATCTATTCCACCTCTGGATGAAGCAATAGTAACACAGAGGGTATGAAGAGAGAAAGCAAAGGGAAGGAAAGGGATGAATATGTTAGCTCTGCAGCGCTGTCTTCAGTGCAGCAGCACTTCAAAGGACCACTTTAAAGGCCACCATGTTTCCACTGTATGCACATGGCAGATGCAAAACTAAAGACCAAATGATGAGTAGACATAGCATTCTAGACAAAATAGCAATACAAAGACAGAAAGTGCATTAAAGCATTAAAACAAGGAGAGAAATTAGAGTGAGACAAACAAAGCTTTACTTGTCCTTATGACATCTGTCTGAATAGCAGTTTCTACCAAATCAGACGCTTTGTCTCAGAGGATCACATCTGCAGACTGTATTTTAATCTTAACCATGGAGCAGCGAAATTTGGAAAGAAGCCCATGGCAAAGCTGTTAAAATATCGTCAGTGTGTGCATCGACTGAGCAGAGTTATGACCTTTGTCTTCCATCAGGCTTTCTTTCTACTCCTGTCTCTGTCTCCTCCAGCAATACACTGATAGATGGGGCCAACACTGGGTGTTGAAAAAAGACATTGACTAGTCGGTGCGCTGGTATCATGCAGTCTGACTTATTTTGGTAATAATTTCAGAACTGATCATCTTCAACTGGCTAAATCACACCAATTAATGTTTTGTTTTTTTGTTTTGTTTTTTTCGCATCCATTTTTGGAGACAGTGTAAAGACTACACAGGCAACATTAGCACTGATGATATCGTCTCAGTGAAAGCTCACCAAAACCTATAACTTATACATTGTAGAGCTGCTATGGTATATTAGCAGCTGACAGAATTTATCAACTGTCCTTCCACATAAGTGCAGTTGTCAATATGAGCAGATTTATCTTTTGTACAACCTTTTCTGAGCAGAGATGCCGATCATGTTGGTGTTGGTGACATGTGTTGAGTGAGAAGATGGAGTTCACTGAGCAGTTCCACACCATTCATATTTTTTCAGACATAAGGCCCCATGGGGTTCACCAGAAGGGGTTTGACTTTGGTAAAATAACAATCACAATGGAAACCTTCCCAGATAAATTATCTGATCCATTTCATCAATACATATGTTACACAGCAAATGTGTTACTCTACCCACAAGACTGGATCTGGCATTTAAAGCAGTTTAAACATTTGTTATCAATGGAGATTTCACAGCCCCTCTTAAAAAATTTTTTTTTGGTTTTTTGGTTGTTTTTTTTGGGGGGGGGGGGGGCGGTTTGTTGTTTTTTTTTAGTAGGAAGCATCAGTGCTACCAGTGGGAAAGATTTGCGTGGACCAGTCTGTGCTGCTTTTGGTGTCTGAAAAGTCAGAAACCTAGTAGATCTATTGCTTACAATGGACTTCTTGCATCAGTTCTTTATCAAGGGTTGGATTAAAGAGTTAAAGACTTGGCAAAGTATAAGAACAAGTAGAAGCATCTTGCAAGTTCAGAAGTGACACCACACCACTGTATTGTAGCCTTTAAAATCAGGAAAAGTAAAACACTTATGTTAGATCACAATATCCAGAATCTAAGACGAAATATACAGGACATTCATACCACAATAAAAATATATCAATATATTGCCCTTCACCAGCACCTGGACACTCTTTCAGTCTGATTTCTAAATCACTGAGCTCTTAAAAAAAAGAGCTTTAAATGGTTGTAGTATTTCCTTCGAAAAATCCATGTCTGCTCTCTATGAAGATGGTGGTTGATACATTGATTACAATGTTAGAATTCTGATTTCATCTTTGAAATCCTCTGGTATGTGAGGGATTGTGTTTCAATATCCGTTTTAAGCAGCATTAATCCAACAATATCAGCACTGGAATCCAATCGGTCAGGGGTTTCAGTGGAGACTGAGGCCTGAAGCAGTACCAGACTCCAGGATGCTTCCTTCCCCTCCTCCCCCATCCCTTTCTCTGTTCTCTCCATCCTCTATTTATCCTTTCCACCTGGGAGCCTGCCAGACAGCGCTGAACCATCGCCCTTCACTACAGACACTCACAATCTCTTTCTATTTTCATTCCTCCATTTTAGTGTGTAGATCTGTCTTGCTTTCCCTTTCTTATTACTGTTTTTCCCATCTATCTTCTTTTTCTCTCTGTTTCTCTGTTACTCTTCTCATCCCTCCCTGCCCTCTGAGGAAACAGCAGCTTCTGTGAGGTGTTTAAAAATAGAAGCTGCTGAAGGGTGAAAAGTGATGGACAGTTGAAGGCAGGGCTCAGGTAACCTGAGAGACAGTTCAGACAGGGGGAGGGGAGAAAAGGTTTTCCACTGAAGGACGGTTGCAGGGTGGGATGATGTGGCACATGCAGCAGGGACCAGCCATAGCCACAGAGATAAAGACTCATCTGTCTGACTGTCAAGAAAATGTGGGATGGCGTTTTGAAATGTCAGAAAATGTAAAGCTTAAAGGTCCCATATCATAAAAAAACATGTTTTCTCTGGTCTCTACATATATAAGCTGGTCCTCCCTGAGCCTGCCAACTCCCAGAATGAGGAAAACAAGCGATTCCTGCATGGTCTCTGCAGCCCACCCACTGGTACCACAGCGCTCCTACAGGCTGTAACGAAAGGAGTCATTATCATAGGCCGGCCTCCTCTGCATGGTGATAGGAGATATCTGAGAGGGGGGCGTTCATCCCCGAGGTGAAGTTCGGTGTGTCCAGCAGTGAGACAGCAGTGTTTCACAATGTCGTCGCTCAAAGCTAGACATGCAAATAACTCTGTTGTTGGTTGTGCCTATATTTTGTCCCAGCTACAGAACAACAGAAGAGACAGTGGTTGCGTTCCATATTTTAAGACAATGTGCCGGCTGCGGTTCGTGTTAGCTTGTGTGTGTGTGCTAATCGCTTCACATCGGACTGCTTCAGTAGCGACAGTAGTACAAAGCTGGCTTTGCCTCGACACTGACCCTCGTAAAAGGATCAGTCCCAACCATACCGGACCCAGCAACTGCACCCAAGCCACCGAAAAGTGTTGCCGCGGTTTAATAGTATTTATAGTTGCCTACGAGTATGGTGAAGTCTGCTGGAAATCGGCAAACTGGTTAGTTCCGCTTTGGTCTGCTATGCAATGGAGTTTGAAGCAAGTTCAATGGTAATAATATTACGATGGAGCTTGGTTGTCACAGTAAAAAGAGGCAGAGACGATGCGAACAGTGTGCAAGAGTTTGGAGACTGAGCTGGAGACAAACATAGCTTCATGGTGATGAATGTAACAACACTTGAACAATGAACAAACTAACATTATACAGACAAACTAACCATTCTGAAACGTCCTGCTGCAGCCACAGAGTCTGTATTTCTTCACGAGCCTCTCCTTCTGGGTCCGATTCTGGGTCAAACTGGTATGGTTAAATGAAAAAAATCTCTGTGAGCCATAGTGATACATATATACATCCACCGTAAACATTAGTGCATGCTACTGCTAACACATGGGGCATCCTCTCCCTGAGAGTGATGTAGCAGGAAGGGCTCTCCAAGTAGGTGTTAGCATTTAGCATTTAAAGGTGCAGGCACAGAACCAGACTGCTCTGAATAGAGCTCTGTAGAGCAACTTTTAGACAGCTGAAATTCAGGACCACGGATGGGTTTGGGGCAATGCATATCGAATATAGAGCTGTTAGACCTCTGACAGCTGTGTGAAATTGATGAAAAACAGTATAATATGGGACCTTTAAATTAAGAATTTATATCGTCTTCTATTGTCTTATGTACACTTTAAAACATGCCCAGATACATGCACTATGCATAAAGTATGTTATATATCAAATAGATTTCCATAGCTACCACAAACTAACATGCCAAATCAAGAAGGAATCAGTAAATATGGTAGTCTTATAAGCGCTGGGATTGACAAAAAGAAGTCATCAGTTTCATCAGTTCAGACTATGATGCCAGGTAAAGAATTAAAACATACCCAGGGGGACAATTCCTCGGAATCCAATGCCAGGTGAGCAACACGTACACACACACGCACGCGTGCGCGCGCGCGCGCACACACACACACACACACACACACACATACCTAGACAGACACACCATGCCAGGTGATCTCAGTGATGCCAGCAGGATTTCCTAATACTGAATTAATTCACCCATCATCAGGCACCGCTCTATTTTACCCACAATCCACCTGGCCTGGCTGTGTCCCATCTGCACTGGCTGCTCCATTTAGCTGAATGGGAGCCAGGAGAGGGGATCACTGGGAAAGCAGCCATACGGCCTACTGAGGCTGCTGCTGCTGCTGCTGTGCACTCCATATTATGTCCTCTGCTTTCCGTGCTTGGATTAATAAAGGCTGACATTTATTTGTTGTACCTGTATACCTTATACAGCGTGAGCAGTGCATTTGCATCTCTTTATGTCTTGCTTTTCGTTTTGGCCACACTGTTGGCATGAGTAGCGCTTCTCGTGTGTGTCAAGTGAGACTGCAGCAGTGCTTCATCTTGAGATTTGGAGTCAGACCTATTTTGACAACAACATATGCACAGGTCTCAGTAAAAAAAATACCTGATTATGACCTGTAGACAGTCATACTGACATCATTCCAGTGTTTCACTTGCACTTTTAATGTCTGTATCTGTAGAATATGTCACACACATGAAGAGAATACATATAACAGATGAAGAGCAGTTTCCTGTGCACTCTCTTTTTCTTGCTCCCCCTCTTTCTTGCTCTTCCATCGGGTGTAAAGTAAAATCACATCATCATATTTATTGATAATTATCAAAGGCAAACTCCATGTAAACACATAGGGCAAGCAGGAGCTGCACTGCAGCAGCAATACTGCCTGAGTGGACAAACAAAAGAGAGTGAGCAGTAGAAGCTTAGCAATGCACCTGCCACACACTGAACAAGCAGCCACTGTAGACAAAGGGAAAAAGTTCAAGAAGCTGGAACCAGTGAAGTTTGATATTTTTGCTTGATAAACGACTGAAAAAATTAATCGATTATCAAAATAGTTGGCAATCTTTTTTTAATTGACTAATCTATTGATCAACTAAATGTTGCCACTCTAGTATACTCATAGCAGTGTGTAGCTGCAGACAAAAGATTTGGGATGGGCTTAAACACAAAGGCTCATGGTTAATTGTGTTGTTAGCTCTTTGATGTTTTATCTTATCTTGTGCATAAATGGAGATTATTTTTAAGATATCTGAATGCAGGACGACGTGGAACTCTGTTTGCTTGTTCTGTATGTACTTCACTATCACCCCACAGAAAACATACTTTCCAGTCATAAGGCATGTGCAAACATTTTCCAGTTGTTTTTAAAACACTTGGGAATGCATTGTAAAATAAGAGTGTGTATTTGTGTCTTTGTAGGTACATGCAGGAAACATGTATTGTGGTACAACACTGGCATCTGCTGACAAAAAGCTTAACTGCAGCACTGTTTAATTAAACAGCTTTCAGCAGGAGGGTTTAGGGTTTCACACAGAGAAGCTTTGGGGAAATAACTACAGGATTATGGCTACTTAGACATTTCACGTCCACACTAAATCTTTCTTTTTCTGTGTTCATAATCAAAGGGCACTAAACTTAGCTGATGTAAAATGATTTAACAGCCTGTGGGTCGGTCAATTCTTCTTGATCATTTTGTCATTTTGTCAGAACATCTTTCCTCTTTTTCTGTGGTTTCAGATTTGGTTCAGTGATGTTAGACAAGTAAACATATTCATCCATTTCTGAATGCTTCTAGGTGGCATTATTAATAACTTATCTCTGATTAGTAAAGCACAGTTATATTCAGTTTGTTTTCAGTTGCAAGGTGGGATGATGTGGCGCATGCAGCAGGGACCAGCCATAGCCACAGAGATACAGATTCACCTGTCTGACTGTCAAGAAAATCTGGGATGGAGTTTTGAAATGACAGAAAAGGTCAAGCTTAAATTATGCAGACAGTTATTCCGTTTGAACAGCATTTAATCAATGTGGAGATACTATCCAAATCAAAATAGACACAGAAATAAAATCAATTTACATGCTGTCGGGAATTAGTAAGTATAAAGGAGGGGAGAAGCCGTTTTGCTTGCTCTGTACTTCTTAATAAAATGTCACATTGTTTGCTAGTTAGCTAAAGAGTAAGCTTAACTGTGATTACATCATGCTGGTTTCCAGCTGTTTCAGGAGTCTTGTTAACTGCTGGTGAAAACTCAACATTTCCTGACTTTGTTGCTACATAATAAATGCATTTGAAAGCCAATTACTTTACAACGCCACGTAAAGGCTGTGCCAAGTCGAGGGTTCCTCCAGATGCAGCCCACAAATGTGGCCATCTTTCCTCTCTTTTTGGACGATGCACCGCTACTATCCTTCGTGGCCTCACGTATCCCAAGGTTCTTTGAACGCCCAAAAAAGAAGAAAGAAAGATAGAAATTGGCGAAATCGCCTGGTGTAGATCGTCACTTTCGTGGGCCTGGGCAGCAGAAACGTAACATAAGGGTGAAACATCTGGTGATGCAACCAAGAAATGCTCCAAAGGCTAGACCGACCCATTTAACAACAGCTGATGCAATTAACAAGGTCTCTCCAAAGGACTCGCCTTCAAAAGCCGTAAAGGCCGGGTCCTTCAAAGGATGCAGACCCTGAATTGAGACACAGCACTTGAAGCAGGTAGCCCTGTTATCATGGAGACTACTCCCAGCTGCACTGGACTGATGTGCCAAGTCAAGCCAAGCTAGTACATGTGGAATTGTCAGTTATGCGGATTCGCTGTCCACACGAGAATGCAAGGGCAGTGTTTTCGGAAATTCCACCCTTAGACCCAGTTTCAGGCGCTGCGTGAACCCCGAGATGTCTCATAACACCAACAACAACAGCGGACTACGTGCTTGTGTTCATGTTTCTTGCAACTTACTCGCTTTGTAGTTGAGTATGGGTCACAGCAGCAGTTTGACCTCATAATCGGTCCACACAAACGATTCTGGTTTCCTTGCGGTAGCCATTTTCGTCTTCTTCTTGTTGTGTTCGGTTTCTCCATCTACTGTTTGTCTGTATACGGCGCGCAAGCTTCATGCACATGAATTTCAAGCGCCACCTATAGTCCTGGAATATGAACTACAGCGTTTTGAGACGTTTTCAGTGGATCCGTTTGGATGCAAATATTCTTGAAACAATGCCGAGGAAGACAGAGGAAAAAAAGTTGTTTTGGTATGTGTGGACTAGGCCTAAGTGTCTGGCTATCAGAGATCTAGCAGGCCCGACATGTTTGTGAGTGGATGTCCATGCCTCAAACTGCTGACACCAGACACCATGGGGTGGATCTCTTAGTACAGGAACATATAAATGTTTTGTGCATGTTAAAGCTGTTCACAAGTGAGGGAAGGATGGAGCGTAAGATTGACAGGCGGACCAGTCGGTCGGTCTCTCCCGGTGAAGAGAGAGCTGAGCCGAAAGGCAAAGGCGAAGTAGAGCCGCTGCTCCTCCACATCAAGAGGAGCCAGCTGAGGTGGCTCGGGCATCTGTATCGTATGGCACCTGGATGCCTTCCTCTGGAGGTGTTCCTGGCATGCCCCACCAGGAGGAGACCCCGAGGAAGACTCAAGACACGCTGGAGTGACTATGGGAGAGGGAAGTCCCCCCGATTAAGTGGAAGAATATGGATGGATGGCATTTTAAGGCCCCCGCACACTGGCCAGACGTCCAACTTCCTTATCCAACCACTCTCCGACCACTCTGTTGCCTCTTGTCTGACCCGTTTGGCAGAAAAGTTGCATTGAAACACACCGCTTCGACATGCTGCCTGCTGCACAGTAGCATGTACATTCTGCGCTTGTGCAAGATGCAATTAGCGGGTGGCACTCATGTTGTGAGATGTAAATAAGAGGTTTATCCACGCAACTCTCTTTACTTTCGATCAAAATGAATCTTAATTATTTCAGATAAAAACAGCTACATGCTAAACATGCAGCGATGCATTACCAATCGAACACAATTAATTCGTCCTGAACGGACATAACAACTAGTCTTGTGCCAGGGAATGACGGAACGGATAGAAACGCATAGAAAACCAATGCGCACACAGTATTCCGACCCTCCCACACATCGCACTGATTCGTTAGCACACCGCCAATCAGATGTCCGACAGCCCTCCTCCTCAGACTTCGCATGCTGAGTCTGAGCAGATAACGTCCAGACGGCTCTGAAAGCTTCCAACGTAGCTAAACACACCAAACATATTTGTTCCCGACCTCGTCCGAGTCTCTCCAAACGCTTCAGACGTGTGTTCCTGCCTTTAAAGCACGTCATGTTCGTCCTTCGTACCCATGGACCATGAAACCACTGCTGACAGATGGCACAAGAGAGATAGGCAAACTGTAGCCCACCAAACAAACCTAGGCTCTGTGTCACGGTAACGTGGAAGATGTTGTGATTGCCCTAACATCTTTAATTCATAGTGGAAAAACATATTCCATTCAGAAGGAGGGCATGCTCTGATAGATCTAGATCTGGCAGCACCCAGGGCACTGTGGCCCATATTCAGTATGCCAATACAAGACAGGGCGGGAATTCATCTCATTCCACTTTTAACATACTACATTTACAATGTATCTGCAACTGTGTATGCTCATTATCTTACATACGGGGTGGTCGTCCTCTTTTTTAATCTTCTTGTCCCAGAGTCTTTACAGACATTTTTTGTTTGTGGAATAAGCAATGGAAATGAGTGTGTAAACCACCATGTTGTCTTTATCAGAAAGGAGGGATTGATTTGTTACTTGTGTTCATATTCAGGGACTTGATCCTCTTAAGGACATAGTCCTCTGAGGATGGCATCTTCAGAGGACCTGAAGGCCAAGCTGATTATAATCTATATTTTAAAGAGGAAAAACCTCAGAAACTAGTACATTTGGGCACTTGTTGTCGACATTTTTATATTTATCACAAGGAAGTTGCAAATACTGATAGTGGTGGGTTCACAATGAATTTGAGAGATAAAGTAAAGTGGTCCAAAAGTAGGCTGCCCGTCTGTTGGTGTTTGATTCATGTCCTTCAGAATGTGGCCATTTCTTTTCACCCTATAGACCAAATAACAGTTTACTATATCCTGTACAGTAACTTCATTAACGGAGACCTAATTAACCTGTTAATGAAAATGATATATTGAGTTTAACCAAAACCAGCAGTTGGTCTGAGATGTCACTACTTTGAAGATATCAAAGATGCTAGCAAAGCAACAGGACATGAAAAAACCCCGACAGAAACGTCAGACCAACATGTTTAATTATTCATCTTTACACACCGCAGTCACGATAAAAGTTATAACAGAAATAAACAAATCAACTTTAAGTTTATTACCAGGAAGTGACTGTTTGTTCTGTCCATATAATAGAGAAGTCACACACCGAGGTCTACAGTGAGCTGCTGACTTCACCAATTTACTCTGGCCATGTCAGCAAGCATGCTAACATTATGGCCATACTCTGATGAAGACCACAAGGCTGAGACATTTGTATGTGTGTTGACATGGCCAGAATGGATTGCTGAAATTGAGATTAGTCAACTTTGTTTGAGGCCTGTGTGTTTGCTAACCTCTAACATTTGGGTATTCAAGGTTGGATTTAAGTAACATTGATGAATATAAATTACTGTGTAAAATGATGACAAAGACAAAGATCAGAACATTACAGTATATCATATGCCATTACAGGAATGTGAGGCCAGTCATGGAATGACAGAGTTCTAGAGAGCGCAGAAAAGGTATCCGACTGGTGACTGCCCACCTGAGAAACCACACACCAGAACCAAGAAACATCCAGATGGATCAACCCCGTTAGAATGAGAATGTTGAGGAAGGAGGGGCACTTGGGCACAGCAGGTGACACATACCTTCCAGGGGAAATTCAAAATAAAGATGTATCTTAAAAGTTATGATGATTTCAGTGTTTTCACTTTGCACTGATCACATTAGATAATTGATAAGTGAATCAATATATAGATCTGGATCGTTAAAGACCTAGTAAGGCACAATTACTGGTGACTCAAATCTGTATTAGACATTAGGAATTACTCCATGTGTAACAGGTCATGAAAACTCACAATTAATCTCTTATCTCATCAACCAATTCAATCCAAGTACTAAACAAGTTTGATAAAAAAAAAAAATTATATTAAATTAAAAAAAAGATGTCCCACAGTTAATTGTGATACAATTTAAATGGGGAAACTGTAAAACCACAAATGTTGTTGAAATAAAAAAAATACATATATTTCATATCAATGTTAACTTTGTACAGCATGAGTGGTGGAAATTAAATTTAGAAAGTAAAGTCATTCTTTTGTCGCACAGTATTTGTACTTTCCAATTTATGTTGTACTTCACCAAAATATTCAAGTTCTACTTTACACACTTTAACGTCGCTCATTTCAGAGGGAATAGTAATCTAAAAGCACACACTTAACATGCTGTACGTTGACCTATTAGTCCATGCTTATTTCCACAGAAAACAAGATGGTAGTCAAAATGTTGGACTCAGAGAATATGAATATACTAGTGTGTAAATCTAGTGCTGTGAAACTGTGAGGTTCGGACTTCCATGTGAAAAAACATTTTGATTGAAATCAGCGCAAAAATCAGGTGTGTGTTAAATGTTCAAAGACACATTTGTTAAGGTTAGGCTTAGCATTAGCTTTGACAATATCTATATAGGTCACAACTTTGGTAGCAACATTGGTATATAAAACAACTAAAGCTAGTATTACTGTAAGGTTTGACTACAATATATTTGGCTGAGGTTAGTTAAAAATACAGATAGAGTTTTATCACTGTTCAAAACCATTTTGATTAGCAATAATGTTACGTTACTCACAAAAAGAAAACTTGAAATGAGGTTTGTGATGACGTTATAGCTACATATGATAGTGTTTGTAGCTTATCGAGGCCAGGCTATAACATTCTAGCGGCTTGATGTGAAGAACACAAACTCAAACATACAGATGCAGTAGTGGTCAAACTACTTTGTCACAAAAGCATTCATAGTGTTTGGTTCAGTATTGAATTTATTATAGGTCTTCTGAAAATATGACCAAATCTGCAGGATCAAAATACAAAATACCCAAAGTAGCAAAGTCAACCTATAGCAATGTTTTTATATTGCAGCTGTTGATACTAGGAATGCATTTACTCTCAAAATCATGGGTTCATCCATGTTGCACTTCAAATGCCCTCTGCTGAGAAAATGAGAGTAGAATGAGAAGTGACTTTTCTCATTTTGCTGAGTGTTACACACTCGTTATTCAGCTGGGACACAACCAAACAGTAAACATTCTTACATACATATCGTCCTCTTTCGATGGCGCAGTACATGCATTAGGCTCTCATTACAATTCAATAAGAAAACCCTTCTGTGCAGTCACAAAGTAACAGCAAAACACATACAGTAGAGGCCTGATATACTGAGAACACTATCAGAGTATCAAAGCTATATTACGTATGAAGTATAGCAGGTCATGGAAACTCACTATAGACAAGTTCTTATCTCATCAACCCGTTCAAGGCCAAGCACAAAATTCACTATGGTGACAAAATATGTCCCACAATTCATTAAGATCTAATTTACAATAGGAAATGTGCATAAAATAAACAATATCACATCTACTCCTTCATATGTACATTTTTAGTTTGTATAGCAGCACCAGCGGGGGAAGTAAATTTACTCCAGTACTGTAAAATATGTGTACTTAAGTAACTTATACATTACCTTGTTCTTCAATGCTACTTTACTCATCTCCTTCACAAAATCTTCCATATTAATCTTTACTCCATCTGCAGACTGTGAATATATGATCATATGATGAGCATATACATTATGATACATATAACAGACTGAACTACCCAGCAGAATATAGAGTAGCTAAAATTAGCTTAAACTAGCAAGACCATAAAAGGGCCTCTTATATTAATGAATAATAATTCAACACTCTGAGTAATCATTCTTCATGATTAATATTCTTGATACTTTAAGTATATTTGGCTGATTAAACTTCTGTACTTCAACTTGAGTAATTGTGAATAAATGGCCATTCCTTGTAATGGAGTAGTTATGTAGTGAGACATTTGAACTTCTGAAAAACTTGAATTTGTCACTTAAAATCGTTCATTATTTATAATCCCAAACAACAAAGACAAGTCTGAACTTTAGTTGTAAAAGTGAACAGTTTGCAGGATCCAAAAAATCCAAAGGATGGTACAGTACACACACCACTGATCGAAACACAATTGAAAGTGAGTAACTACCCGATTTCAGACATCAATGCAAATGCTAGGTTAGAAGACACACTATGACATAACATCCTTTATGTCACTGTGAGCTCACTGTTGATGCTAACACACTGAATGACTGTGAATATTACCAGTCTATTTTAAGTGATTCAATGATGGAACCAAACTGGCTCCTGCGTGCAGACAGGCTGTTTGGGACTATTATAGGAATGATGTAGGAATAATTATGAAACTGTATAAGGTGTTAATATACCATAAAGTCAAGGTCACTATGTAATGCACTACAGTAGCACACGCATGTCACCGTAATAATACCACAGGAATAGTGTCCAGTGTGTGTTGTTTTGAGATGGGTGTTGTCCACTTTGTGACAGGACATAATGAACTATAAACGCTCGGCTTTCTTGTTGGCAGTCTCCTCCCTCACATTCAGAAGTGCTCTCATCCAGCGCTGAGAGACAGACCTGACTCACCCTGTGTGCAGCCCAGGCTGCAGCCCTGGGGCCTAACCAAACAAGTCCAACTTGACAGCCCTTTAAATGTCCTGTTCGCTCGTCCTCCGCAATGACACTTCGCCTCACACATCATACACTGATGAGCCTCTGCAGATGCAGGCGTCGCGGCCGGGGCCCGGTAATTTCCCCGGACTTTCGTACCTTTATGTGCGATTTGCGCAGAGCAGCAAAAATCCCACGAAACCGCAGCATCATCCAGAAGATGCGCAGAGAGAGGCGGGGGCCCGTGTGCCCCAGGTTCCCGGAAAATACTGCAGTGAGACGGGGCCATGCTGTCCCGAGCCTCCTGCACGGCACCAGAGCAGCAGCAGTCCTTACTGCTGACATTTTCACAGCCTCGGTTATCATCATCATCACCCCGGTCCAGCCTCGATAGAACCGGGACATCACCCGATGCGTCAAGGCTATGGGAGCTCCGACTACAGAGCACCACAGTAGAAAGTAAAAAGTGTCCGCTTACCTGCTCCGCTGCGCCGCTCCTCTCCCTGCTGCTGCACCGGGCACCGTCAGCTCCGCAGCGGCATCAGAAAAACAATCCACCTCCTCCTCCGTGCGATCGGTGTTACCGGAGCTCTGACTCCGTGTTTCCTGCCAATGCGGTGCAGCTCTCTCTCTCTCTGTCTCTCTCTGTCTCTCTCTCTCGCCCCCCCCAGCTGTTCTCGGTCGGTCACGGGTGTGACGCCGTCCACACACTGCATGGCGTTGGCAGGCAGGTTGTGGTGATGAGGGTAAAAACGTAGAGGTCTGTGGTCAGAATCATTTTGGAATCACTTTGGTCACAAAGCCAACGTGATAGGTTGATCTTATTTCCTGTAGACCTAATATGATAATATTGACCTTTAACATTCCATGGGAAATGTATGGTTTTAATACAATTGGGAATATCTCACATAAAAACTCACTCTACAAACCCATATCAGCACCGTGATATGCTATTTCATTCCATCTACAGTAGGAATAAGTTTACATCCCTCTGTCCACTTGAAAAGGTTATGATAAGTCTGTAATGTTAGCATTAGCAGACTCTAGCATGAATAGCAGCTGCTATCCGATTGGATGTGGTTACAAAAGCAACTTAGTTTCATGGTGGTACAAAATTAAAGATAAAAAAAAAGGTCCATTATAACTTTTCAGGACACACTGTTCTCTACCATGTCATATTTTTTGCCAGAATCTGTCTAATGTTATTCTACCATTAGCTACATGTTTCTTGTTTGCCAGTAACAGATAGCTTAAAGGGGCACTACTGTGTGTAATTTTTCAGACAAAATTCAAACTCAAAATATTTACAAAAGTAATGTGTTTTTTAAGTGACTGAAAACAAGCAGAAAAATAAGGGCCCCAGAACACTGATTAAAGTTAGGAAGGTGGCAGGATCCGCCAAATATAAACAAAGTGAAAAAGTTTTTGTTTATCTAGTGTGTTTAGGCAGAAAAAGATCTTTCTTGTCAGATGCTAATCACAGCCCATATGACTGACTCTGCCAAGTTTAAACATATGAGAGTACATAGCAAAAAGTAATTTAAAGCCAAAATATTTTTAGCAGTGTAGTGTAAATCGATTCTCAAGTACTGACTACAATGACAATACTGACAATAAAGACCAAAGTCATGTAAACTCAAAAATGTCCTCACTAAATTGGCGAATAGTGAGCCTCCTGATGTTTCAGGGTTGCATACATCACGTCATTCATATGGTTTAATACAAATCATTTTGGGATTAATCCTTCTGAAAGCCTGCCCATAAACATTTTGTTGAAAACACTACAAATGTTTTGTGGGGCAGCCATGTAAATTAACTGAGTTGTAATTGAGGAAGAATTACTTTAACATCAGAATATAAGTATTTATTTCATGCTGTGTCAGTACTGCAGCATACTGATTATCTTTTCATCAACTCTGTGGCAGCAGCTCAGAATACATCTTAAACAAAAAGAATAAGTTCATCCAAAAAAGGAAAATGAATTGGGAAAATTTTATTATCGACTCACTCCAAGAACCTCCAGCTACTTCAATTGTATAGGAGAAGGCTGCAGTGCTGTTTTGTTGTGAAGCTCAGAAACATTTTGTGGATACAAAACTTCACCTGTCTTTCCATCAATGCTGGGGTAGGGAGATAATGACAGAATTCCCATTTTTGGGTAAACTTTCCCTTTAAGAAGTTCCACGCATGGAAATGTGTCCAACATAAGCAAACTCAGCAAAAACTACTATTACTTTACCACCCAGCAGGGCAACCACCACAAATGAAGAGCACAACTATTGTATGTGTGATTGTGCACAGCCCAGTATTTCCAGGAATGTTGATACATGCAGACTGAAATATAGTTGATGATTTCTGTCTACTGCCAACATTAAGTGATAACAAAGGAAGAAATGTGCTTTTGTGAGTAAAAGTAAAGGATTGGAATACTTCAGTGATTTCACATAGGTAATCTCAATTTGCGCTTTGAGATGACAGATGTTCAGTGGAAAACCGCCATTAATAAACAGGCATGTGGAGTTTGAAATGTAGGAATTTACAGACAGGCAAGGCCTAAATGAAGTCTGTTAATATGTATTATGGGAAATGTAGAAGACAGCTTTTGGAGCTTGAAATATACTGTGACCTACAAGTTTATTAGTTTTTTTGTGTCCTTGTAAGTTTTTTCACAGTTTTCTGATCACTCCCATTTGGTTCCCATCTGTAGCAGTGTGTTCAGTGGATGCAATACTGACGCAAGGTTTGGTAGGAACTTGTGGTAATACCACAAGTTCCACTTCCACTTTGTCTTGTGGTTTATGTAAACCAAATCTGTCAATGACGTGGCCGCAATATGATACCTCACTCTTGAAAAACTTGCATGTTTCTCTCTTCGCCCGTAGGCCATAGTCACTGAGTCTTTGGTGCTAAGGTTTTGGAGATGATCTTCATCATTCTTTCCTGTGACTAAGATATCATCAAGATAACACTGCGTACTTGGTATATCCTTAAGTACTTGCTCCATTGTTCTTTGCCAGATGGCAGGAGCTGATGCAATGCCAAATACAAGCCTTTTATACTGGTACAGTCCCTTATGGGTATTGATGCTTGGAAACTTCCTGACTCCTCCACTTCCACCTTTCACCTTCCACCTGAAGACAGGCCTTCGAAAACTTCTCCCCTCCAGCTAGTGATGAGAAGATGTCTTCGATTTGTGGCAGGAGATATGGTACGGTACACAGCACTGGATTTATGCTCACTTTGAAATCGCCACACATGTGAACACCTCCACTTTTCCCTTTTTTAATCACTGTAACAATGGGTGTGGCCCAGTCACTCCAATCAACCTTGGAGAGAATGTTAGATGCATCCAGGTTTTGAAGTTCTGCATCAAATTTCGGACGCAGTGCATATGGCACTGGACATGCCTTGTGAAATCTCGGTGTTGCATTGTCATCCAATTCAGTCTTTGCTCTTATGTGTTTCAGCTTGAGATCTGTTTCAATAAAGATTGCTCTATCATTCAATCCACCTTGCCTCCACAGAATTCTTTTATCAAAATACTACAAGCCGACACCTTTGATGAAGACAGCCCAGAAACTACATTGGAAAACAGTCTTTTGATTATGGACAAAGCTGAAACTGTGTCCAGCTCCATTTTCAACTTTACTCCAGACACTTCTGTTGTTATCCATATTATCTTTCTATCTGCTTCTGTGATGCTGTGCAGTTCTAAGCATGACAGGTCATCTTCATCAGTATCTGCATTATCTGATTTTTCATATTCATTCACTCTGTGCATATGTTTGGCTCTATGCCTGAAACTTCTGGTTTCGTCAGGTTTTTCTGTTTGGCACTCTTTCTATGTGGGCTTGTTTGTGGCAATTTCTGCAGGTCTTTTCCTTGAACCAACAGTCATTTGCATCATGAGAGGATTTTCCATTGTCTGTAGAGTTATTTATGGACATTTTATGCATTTCATTTTCAGTGCTTTTCTTTTGTAATTCTGATGCATCCTTAGCTGCTATTTCAATTGAGATTGCAATAGCCAGTGCTTTTTCCAAGTCCAAGTCCTTTTCTGATAGTACCCTCTTCTGTGTGCTCGAGCAGTGCATGCCACATACCAGTCTGTCCCTTAATGCATCAGAAAGTCTGTCTTTGAAATCAAAATTTTCTGAAAGTTTGCACAGTTCAGTAATGTAGTCAGAAATGCTTTCATGCTTCATTTGATGTCTTAATTTAAATCTCTCCGCTATCACTAGGGGTTTGGGCTTTAGATGGTTTTGCAAAGTCTTCTGAATCTTGTCGAATTTCATGCTGGACTGTTTGGCTGGGCTGACTAGGTTGCGTAGGAGATTGTACGTTTTAGCTCCCATTAGACTGAGGAGAACGGAGACTTCTTCTCTTGCTCCACATCATTGGCACCACAATACAATTCCACTCTCTCAGTGTATGCTTCCCAGTCTTCGTTAGCACTGTCAAACTTGTCTACTTTTCTGACGAAAGCCATCTTCAGTCTGATGTTTACCGTTTATCGCTTATGTGTAGTTTACTGTGAGCCATGCACTCATGCATCCTTCATTAGCCTTGCTACTCCTCTAGTGCTGTTGCTTGTTTTCACTGTCCTTCCCTCCGGTTGACTTCTTTTTCCATGCACTTTTAAGCTCTGTTTGCTTGGTGGGTTTGTCTGTGCAACAACATATTAATGAAATAACCAAGCTTACTCTGAGTTCAAACATGGAAACATCACTTGTTTACTTTCGGTTTTGCACACACGTGTTCATGTGTATGGTGAACAACCAATAGGAGAACAGTGCATAGGGGAGTGCTTCCACACAAAGAAATAGATCATTATTAAACACAACAGCTGCCAACATAGCAGACACTCTCCCTGGCTCTGGTTGTGTTAATCTGGGTAGTGGTGGATTGTTGCAAAGTAAATTAGTTTTAAGTCCTGTAAGGACTTAATGTAGCACCCCGTTGCCACAAACCACTGGGTCCAATGCCCTTTAAGGCAGATATAGACAGACAGCATAGAATTGGAAATATAATTCATTTATTCAACAGAAGACAACTCACAGCAAAACGAGACAGGTTGGTTCCCATTTTCAGTTACCGGCTGGTACTGAACACACGGGAATAATACAAAATAAATAATACAACAAAAATAACTTTAACCAAGGCAGTGGCTCACTAGCTACTATACAGCAGATCGCAGTCAGACTTCCCCTCCCCACCTTGGGGACTCATGCTACACATCATCTTCAGCAGACAATCTGTCCCCACAACCTGCCACACGAAGGCAAGACACCTCTCCGACACTGGGACCTCCTAAGAACAGACTGACTTGAATTGAATCTTATGACGCACACCCAGGATGCCACAAGGTGTCTTAACACAGCAATATGAGGGGCCATACAAGACATAATTCATTCTGGCCCTCTCACACACACATTCTCCTCTCACATACATATATTCTCCTTTAACACACATACATTCTCCTTTCACATACTTATATTTTCACTCTCGCGCACACATACATTCTCCTTACACATACATATATTTCAGTGGTGGCTGGTGACTGAAAAAATTGGTGTCATGTTATTTTATACAAGTCAACTACTTATCCCTAGTTTCTTATATTCAATGAAGATTATGCAATAAAACAATGACTTACAAGACTTCTTTAAAAAACATTTTATTAAATGGCAAAAGGCTGTTGATATCAGGACGTCAGGACCATGAGATGTACGGTAGGCTAATATACAAGACAAAAAAAAAAAAAAAAATCAATTTATACCCCTTCTGAGATTCAATCCCCAGTCACCTGTGTGGCAGACAACTGCTCTACCCACTGTGATACTGCTGCAGTCAGTGTACATCTCTCCTGACAGCTCAGGACCTCACACTCATCACTCATCACAGTCGCCCAAACAACTGTGCTGCTGCTCTGTGTCGTGCCGCTAACGTCATGTCCTCCAGCAGGACAAGCGAAACGAAAACTATGAATTATCTTTCTGACTGCTTCTCTCTGATTTCTCCGAACAGTTTTTTTTCTTTCAGAAATGTGCTTATATTTCCTTTGAAACCGATTCCAATATCACTGAAAACTCCATATTTCTTGTCCAAGCATGGCTGGCAGTGAAAGCTGTAAAATACATAGAAGTGTTTTTTGTTTACGGTTGTATCAATGTGAGAATGAAATTTGGGAACTGTTATTGGACCTACCTGCTGTCAATCTTGTATTCTGGTTGCTGATTGGTAAGGCAGGACATCCTCCCTTAGTGTGTCATTTTACGTGTCATAGATCAGCATGAAAAAATCCTAAATGCATTGAGTGAATGGAAGGAGATCCCTCCCACGGAGGACAGAAGCCCTCCATCCTCCTCTAGCCCTCCACCTTCCTGCTCTCTGCTCCTCTCACAGACTGCTCTGTCTCCTCTGTCTCCTCCGTCTGCAGCTCAAGCTGTTGAACCGTTTTGAGTGGATTTTCTTCCAAAGAAGAATTTTTTCTTTTATGATATAATATATATGTAATATTTCATAAATTATACTGAGATTTGGTAATGATTTATTTCAACCAGTTACTCTTTCTTAAAAAAAAAAAAATGGACGAGCCTCCTCTGATATATTTTCACTCTCGCACACACCTAAATTCTCCTTGCACACACATGTATTTTCACTCTCGCACACATACATTCTCCTTGCACATACATATATGTGTGTTTGTGGTTTGTTTTGTATTGAAGTCATGAAGTCATGATGGAGGGAGGACAGTTGCTTCCTTTGGGACATATTTTGGCTAGTATACAATTGCCGAGGGACAGTTTAGTTGAAGTCAGCAGCTCATTTGAATGTGCGAATACGATGTTTATCACAACTTTGGCGACTCTTGCTGCGTTCATTCCAGCTCCGTTGACTGGAGTAGTATCTACTGGTGGCAGATGACACGATGACAGACAGAAAGCCTGCTGTTTTGATAAGGTTTTGCCTGTGATACTATTTTAATATATAATAAATCTATATTTAAATATTCATCTTGGTGAAATTACTTCAGTTTATCAGTGTTTTTTCAATATTTTGAGGACGTTTTAAAAATCCCAGTGCATACCAATAACTGTGATCATTTTGGTCACTATTACCATGGTATGAAATGTTCATACTAGGGCCTGGACTCAATTAAAAAAATCAATCTAATTAATTAGAGGCTTTGTAATGAATTAATCAAAATTAATCGCATTTTTAATCGCATGACAGTGAGAAGCAATTTTTTTCATATGGGTTTTAGTATACCATTGAATAATGACTGAATAAGCTTAAACAACAAAACATTGTTTCTTTTTTTTTCAAGGTGGCACTTAACTAAGACCAACAGACTAGGGATGCAAATTATTGATTAATTCATTAATCGTTAGTTGATGGACCTTATCGATCAATTAACAATTACCTGATAAGATGCGATTTTCCTGAGAACCTAAATTTAAGGGGAAAATTTCAGCTTAACATTACTTATACAGGACTCTACACTAGTTTGTTAGTTTATTTTTAGAGCACAGCACATTGAAAAATGTTTAAGTAACACGTTATTTGGTAAATGGTCTTTCCTGCCACTACACTATGATGATTACTGTATTTAACTACTTAAATCACAGTAGCATAAACTGATTTGTTGAACTCAGCCTGATGTAAACATTAATTAACACACATTCTTATTTTACATTCTTATATTTTCTTATAAAATATATTTCACACATATATTTCTTATTAAAATATATGTGTGTGAAAAGAGAATGTATATGTGTGAAAGGAGAATGTATGTGCATGAGAGTGAAAATATATGTATGTGAAAGGAAAATGTATGTGCGTGAAAGGACAATGTGTGTGTGAAAGGAAAATATATGTGTGTGAAAGGAGAATGTATGTGTAAGTGGAGAATGTATATGTGTGAAAGGAGAATATATGTGTACGCAAGAGTGAAAATATAAGTATGTGAAAGGAGAATGTATGTGTGTATGAGAGAAAATATATATATGTGAAAGGAGAATGTGTGTGTGTGAGCAGGCCAGAATGAATTATGTCTTGTACGGCCCCTCATACAGCGAGACTCACTTTCTCCCTTTCTGGAGCACACACCAGTCCCCCCGTGTCCTCCCATCTCAGCAGACAAAGTAGCAACATGAAAAGTCCAGCCACACAAAGAAAAGATCAACTTCCTGAGAAGCAAAGGTTTGTGTTTTAATAATAATAATAATAATAATAATAAGCTGAGCTCCCTGTAACTAGTACTTTACTCCACCCAGTCTACACATCCTGCCTCTCATCAGCTCATCAACCTACAGCACTTCTACCCTGGCTTTCCAACCACGCACTGCCAGATTTTTGTTTAACCTCCTTGTGCGTTTCTTGTGCTAAATTGTTGTTTCCTTGTGCGTCAGGATTGTAACCCTCCCATCAGCCCACCTGCCAACCTGCCATTCCCTGCCTACCGTGCTGCAACACCGACCCCACGTTAACCAGCCTCATCTGCCTGCCTTTGGTCCTAACCTTACAATAAACACATTAACTGCTCCAAACCTGCTGTGTCCTGCACTTGGGTCTCCATTCAAGCTCCCCTTAACACTCAAGGACACTGCACATAACGACAACAGTACAACAAAAAACAGGGGACAGTTTAGTGCAAATGTCGGATTTGTTTGGACTACAATGATACCGTTAATAAATGATTTCAGAAATGTTTTACAAATTCCGTTAGCATTGTCAACCATAGCCACCATAGCCACATGCACACTAGAACTAATTGTAGCACCCACAACAAGTTAGCTTGAGGCTAGGACTAATAACAACAATGCAGCATCAAACCCACCACCAGAAGACCAGGCTATAAGCTGGGAGGGAGTAAACGAGAGACTGAGGTTTGCTTTTAGGAAAATGTATTGACACCCACAATAAACCAAACAACAACAGGTAAAGTGCTAAATGTGTACTGTGGAAAATTTGTGAATACTAATTTCAGATGGCCAGTCCAAATGACTCTTGTAGCTACCTGTTCAATCATATGGAGTCAATGACAATTCAGACATGACAAAAAAACCCAAATGGTCTGCTCACTGAACACAGTTCACAACCCGGCTGCCCACCCACAGTTCATGAAGAACCCGTGTCTGGGTTAAAATTGAGTCCAGGGGGATGCATGGGTGAGAGAGTGTGTGGGGCAGAATGTGTGTGTGTGTGGAGGGCAAGGGGCAGCGAGTGAGGTGAAAGTTCATTGTGGGCTACAGGGAGCCCCCTACTGGCCTGGCAGAAGGGGGAGGGTAATCAGTTGCGGTCTTGTCCAGCTGTAGGCTATAGGCCTGCTCCTTAGCTTGCCATCAATCCAGAACCTGGCCTGGAGAACAGGACCATAGTTCCATAAGTCACACTATACATCCATATATACTAATCCAGTGTGCACATAATTCAACCAAAGCACTATAACTAGCACTAAAGTACTTTTCTTCAAATATTCAAGATTCAGCAATATAAAAATAAATAACATCTTTTGTTAATCATAAACAACATTTACAATATCATTTAGCAGTCATGATTCAATATCATCAATACAAATCCAAATGTCATGATTCAAAAGCTTAAATAAATACATCCATTACGTTGTGCCAAGATTCAAAATACATTCATTTCCATTGCAGCAATGTGCTTTTGCACAATTCATTCATTGCAGAACCATCAGCTTTAATTTTTGGAGAAACCAGGCATGTTTAGCAACCAAGTGCTAACCACGTCTATTGAAATGAATGGTGTTGGCTAGGCTAATGCTACAAACAACTGAACTCACCAGTCTCCGTGCAAGTTAGACACTTGCACATTGCAGATTTCAGCATGGCAAATCTCGGCTAGGCAAGAGGCTCCTATAAGCAGATTGCTTAACAGTAGGCCATCATAACAATGAGATAGCAGTGGAAAAATATAGTTTTATCCAACCTGTAGCTCGTCTCTCCCGCAGCTTCCTCACCACTCTTACCGAGACTGAACACCAGGCTCTATACTTGAACGTGGTTGGTCGTGCCACCCCACGTGACCCTGTGACGTCACAGAACAGCGTCACCATGATTGGCCCAGATGGACCACGCGAGAACCAGCCTAACCCCGAAAGATTTCAAACTGACTGACAGAGAGAGGAAGAGCCTAGGTTACATAATCACTGCACACCATAGACACGTGCACACCAGAGCCAATCGCTGCAGACCCCCACAACACACCTTGAGAAACAAGCGGATTTATACCCGCAGCAGCACGAGCTGTACCGGGATTTTGCCAGCGGTTCAGTCCCGTTCTGTGCATCTAAACTGACTGTTGTGGATTAATGAGACTAAACAAGTCCAGACCAAGTCTGTTCGGGTCTGAGGAGATTCGGATACGTGAGGACAACAAACTGGAATTGGAATCTGTGGATGTTCGTTTGTAGCTAGCTGCTAGCCCACCCCCACGCCCCACCTCCTGAGTCAATGGGCGCATCGGCGCGTCCAAAACCAGACTTACGATAAATGATGTCCGCCATGCTTTTTTGCAAGCATTGCTGTCACGTTTGCTGCACATTTGGTGCAGGAAGAAACGGTAAAAACGGGCTTTTGTCACAAAAGTGTCCACAAGCAGGAAGTGTTTGCAAGCAAGAAAACACATTCCTCTTGGTGGCAAAAGGTACTACACCAACCAATCAAAAAATTATGGCAAAACACGTGATTTGGTTGCTGAGGAACAGGGGAAATTGTGGGAGGGACAGAGGCAGAAGAGTGACAGCAGCAATGACGGTGACAGAGACACAGATAAACAGTGAGTTTTGAGAGTTGAGAGATTTACATATAGCGTGTTTGGAGTGTGTAGATAGTGTGTTATGTAGTATTTGGTGTGGTGCGTTAGTCTGTGGTGGAGTCATTTTTTGGTTTTGTGAGTCAAAACAATGAGGAGACTGCTGAATGTGGAGCAAGCAGTGCCTGAGCCTGAGGCACTGCCTGCATTTAAATGTAAATAGTTACATATAACTCTGTAAATTTCAAAAACCTATGCATAAATTTAGCAAACAATTTATACTTGCATTATAAGTGATAAAATGGTTCTGTGGATTTCACAGTAAAAAATCTAACTTTTTCCTACTCAGATTTTATGTTTTCTGTGATTTTAAGTCCATTGTTAATATAGTATGTCAAAGTGAAAAAATAACTGTACAGTCACACATGTGAGGTTGTGCTGAAAATAATGACACCAAATAAGGCAATGTAAATAGTTTTTACTGTGAAATATAATGGTAAAATCAAAAGTAGTCAAAAATAGCCAATTACATTCCTTAAGTCCCACCTTTAAACACAGCCTCATTTGGCTGTCCATGGAAAAGCTACTTAACCACCTACTTTTCTGTAGGAATACATGCTTCCTACGGGCAATGCACTAGTTATGTGGATGGCAATCTTAGTAAGACACATTTCTCAAGAACAAGTACTTAAAGAATGTACTGGCTGGAGACAGACTTGAACTATGATACTTTAAAGGTTATATCAAGTACCCTTGTTCAAACAATGGAAACCTGTGGTGTCACTGGGTCTGGTAAGGAATATTGTGTTCTTTCATCATACCAGCGTGTGTTAAGGCACACAAAGGAACACAAACACTTTTGGATCCAGGTAGCATATCTACTTTTGCTACAGAGTTGCTGATAAACCAGCTTAAAGTAAATGGACGCAATACAAGCATCTTGTTGAGAACTATCGTCAACAACTCTATTGTGACTTAACTGGAAAATTGGTACCCTGGATGGCATCCAGTTTGTCAGTCTTGCAGAGGGATATGCACAGAAAAGCATTTGCATAACCAAAGACAATATTGCCTGTCAAGAGTGTGTTAACATTTGGTCTCACCTAAAGGAGGTAAAAATTGCTACAATACAAGCTGAGGTTCCATTGCTCATAGTAGCAAATGTTCCAAAGGCAATGGAGCCACTACAAGTGCAGTGTCCAACATAACATTTTTTTCTTACTGGCCCGATTGTCCAGTAGATTTGATTCGAGGCCCTGTATGTAATTTGAGTGGCCCAGCCACGAAAAAAATTTTGTTATTATTATTTTTTCTTGTTTATTTATTGAAATTGTTCCCATGTAATTGTTTCCAGAGCATTGAGAACAAAAAAAGGTTTGTGTCTGTGTGTGAGTCTGTGAGAGTTCGTCTTTGGGTCTGTCTCTCTCTCAGTCCAATCAGTATAACAGAATAAACTCACCTTCGACACGCCACATCGGAGATGTACTAGGAGCCCACATCCACCCTGTTCTTCTTGAGAAGAGCGACTGTCTTTTCAAATGCCACGAAGGGTTGCTCCGACTTGATAATGTGATATGCGGCATTAATTCGTTTCTGGATCTGCTGTCTTCTTTCTCTGTCTCCACGTTTTTCCCAGATGTTAAGCGGGCCTGATGAAGGGTTGTCCACCGCACGCTTAGCGAGCAGACATTGCAGATGATGTTTGCTTTTCTCATGGGTGTCCAGTGCCTTTAAAAAATGATTCACCATGGTCAGCCTTCGCCAGAAACTACCAACATACTTCACATTTCATTACGCCATCGCAGCGATTCAGCCAGGTATACTGATCCCTCCACTTTGGGAGAAATCCCCTTTTTCTCTTCTCGGACTCTTAGCACATTTATCCTAATCACTTTCCCACCGTCACTCTAAGCATTTCAATTTTCCCATGTGCATTCTAGCGAATCATGATTGTCATACTGGCAGTGACTGGCCAATCACTGTAATCAGTGTGATCAGCGATTGGCATGCAAATGACATGCCCTACACGTACATTTACTGGCCCCGGGCCAGCGGGCCATGGGTTATGTCAAACCCTGAAGTGGTCAGTAGTGTGGACGATGTGAGAACAATGTTAGGCTGGACAGTTAATAGACCAATCAGAGGTGAAAGAAATGCAAAGGAGATTAACAAACTGTCTGAAGGCACTGCAAATCAAATCTCAGTAGTTAAGCTAGAACAGCTTCAGTAACTGCAGTTTAAACTGGACCTGATGCTGGACAGAACGAAGACATAGAAATGTCCAAGGATGATAACCACTTTAATTACATGGCGTCTCATTCCATCACACTTGCTGATGTTCATTACAAGGTTTGCTTTCCAGTGTAGGACAACTCCTTGTACATGCCAAACAACAGAGCAGCTGCAGAGCAATGAGTGTTGAACATAAAAAAAGATTCACCAGAGAAACCTAATTTTATGCAAAATATATTGCATTCATGGATGACCTGCTCAGGAAGACCTATGTAGTGAAGCTCAACAGTGATGAATGCAAGCCAGCTGAGGGGAGAACATGTTAACTGCTTCACCATTGACTTAGTCAATTCAGTCAAAATTAGTATGCATTTTCTTTGAAGGTGGAGCAAGCTATCAGGGAACTTCGCTGAATCAACACATCCGAAACTTACAATCTTGTTTGTGGGGGTCATCATGATTTTTCGACAAGAAACCATGTCAGTCATGGGTAGCATTAAGGCCATGTTCCACCAGGTCTGAGTAAGCGATGAAGACTCAGACCTGCTCAGATTGCTAAGGCAGCCTGAAGGGAATTACTCGTTGAACACAAGATGTTAGTGCACATCTTTGGTGCAACATCATCACCAAGCATTGCAACCTTTGCATTTCAGAAATGAACAACAAGCTTAGAGTGTGAATTTGGTACGGGTGAAACCAAAACAGTCAAGAAAGATTTTTGTATAGACGACTGTCTCAAGTCAGCCATTGATGAAGACACAGCAATCACGCTTTGCACAAAGTTGAGGAGTATGTTGGTGTAAGGTGGATTTTGACTGACAAAATGGTCAAACAACAGCAGAAAGTTGCTCAACTCAATTCCTGAAGAGAATAGAGCACAGTGATTTCAAGATCTGGACTTGGATGACAAAGAGCTTTGGCAATCCAATAGTATGCTGAATCAGACCACTTCAATGTTATGATCGACTTCAAAGAAGGCCCACACACTAGGAGAGGGCTGCTCTTCCTCGTTAGTTCTATCTTTGAGCTTTATAGCTCTAGTAATACTGTCTGGCAGAAGAAATCCTGCAGGCTTTATGCCAGTAAAAGACACAAGTGAAATCACCATGGAAGAGCAAGTCAACTACTACTACACACTGCAACTGGTGAAACTTAATCCACCCCGATGGTGGCAAAGGCAAGGGTTGAAGTGACTGCAGCTACAGTTTCAATCAAATTGGACAAGCTTTTAAAGACAGACCTTGAACTGGAACTTCATGACTCAATCTTTTCAGAGTGCACTGCTGTGCTAAAATAGCTGGACAGTGAAAACACAAGATTCAAGACCTTTGTTGCTAACAGAATCTCAGAATCTGGTGATACATCAATACCACTCTCAATCCCGCTGATCAGATCTCAAGAGAACAGACCGTTGAAGTGTTCTGAAAAAATGAAAGCTGGCTTTCAGTACCAGGCTTCTTGTTCTGCAAACTAGACCAGTGGCCCAAGAATCCAGATCCTGCATGTTGGACGTTGACAATCCAGAGGTCAAAAGAGTAGCTCAAGCATACATTATTCAGATGCAAGAATGCAAAGAAATGACCAGTTGATGATCACTCACTCATCCTGGACAAAGCTAACCGATGCTGTTGCCTGGTTCCTGCAGTTCCTGAAAAGGTACTCAAGGAACTAACAGCAAAGAGAAACAAACCAAACAACAAGTGGAGTGAATGAGTTCAAGAAGACTTTCAAAGGCAACACTTTGAAAGTCGGTGTTTATTCGGTGAGCGGTGCTCATTATGAATAAAACATCACAAAGAAATTCATGGCCACTTGAAAGAATCATGGCAACCTTTCCTGCAATAGAGGCCTTGTTTGTCAGTGAAAGTCAAGACCCAGACCAACGAGCTTTGTCATGCAGTACCAAAGCTATGTCTTCTTCATGAATCTGAGGATGACTGATGAGCTGCTCTCAAGCCAGGTCATCGCTTGGGACAACATGGTAAAGATGGACTACAGCTGCATGATGTACCAGTTAATGACAGGGCAAAGAGCTAGAAGATTTATTTTTATGGTCTAAGCAGGTCATAGCACTTAGGCTCCATTAAGTGACATTTTGGGAAACTGTTTCAAGGACATTTATTGCAATTAGGGTCCAGTGATGTAGGAGCTTATAAATGCAGTGTACTCAGTGTATCAGTAATATACAACTCTTTAAGGTTTAATGTCACATTTCTACCAAGTCATGTCAATTAATTAAGAATATACAATGTAAAATTAAAATTAACTAACCTAATTAACAAGTTAAGCCAATTGGTGCTAGTAGTTTCACAATTAGTGAAATGGATATCACCAGTCAAAGCTTTATGGGAGAGTATCAAAAACAAAGCTACTTTGGAAGAAAGTTAATTAAATCTCAAATAGAGTTCACCCGGAGGCATTTGGGAGACTCCGAGGTCAACTGGAAAAAGTTTCTTTGTCTAATGAGACCAAAATGGAGCTTTTTGGCCATCAGACTAGACAATGTGTTTGGAGGAAACCAAACACTGCACATCAACACACAATTCCTACCGTGAAGCATGTGGCAGCAGTATCATGCTGTGGAGATTTCTCAGCAGCAGGCCCTGGAAGGCTTGTAAAGGTAGAGAGTCAAATGAATGCAACGAAATTTAGGGAAATCCTGGAGGACAATCTGATTCATTCTGCAAGAAAACAACAACTTTGGAGATTAAAGTGTGCAGTGAAAGCTTCACAGGAAAGATTTAAAGACAACACTGTGAACGTTGTGTCTGAGCACTTCTGTAAAACAGAATGGAGTAGAATAGCAGTTCCAGATGTGTAAGCCTGATTGAGACCTAGCCATAGACTCAGTGCTGTGACTGAGGCCAAAGGTACTAATATTGACTTGAAGGGGGTGAATACTGCACAATCACTTATTTTACATTATACATTTTAATTAATTGACATTACTTTGTAGACATCTGTTTTCACTTTAACATTAGTTAAAGTTATTTTGATTTATATATCTTTTGTACAGTGACCATGATTCCATTTATTACAAGCAATAAAAGCAGAAAACATCCAAGGGGGTGAATATTTTTTTATAGGCGCTGTAAAGTGTCATGACCTGACCAGGGGCCTCATGTACTAAGACTTGTGGATTTCCCACTGAAACATGGCGTACGCTAGAACCCAGAAACTGTCGTAGCACAATAAATCCGATGTATCAAAGTATGCCTACTCATGGATCCAAGCACTTTTCCTTTGTCCCTGTCCACGGCCATTTAAATATGCAAATTAATTTAAATAGGGCCTGCACCGGGGATTCCCCTCTCTGCACCATCAGATTCATACTATGAGTAAAGGGAAGAAGCGCAACTTCATAGAGTCTGCGCTCGAAACTCTATTAAATGAAGTCGACACGCGAAGAACTGTGTTATTGGCAGCCTCTCGCCAGGGATAAACACCCCCCAAAAAAGATATGTGAGTGGGAGCGTGTGTGTGAAGCACTGAACGCTGTGGGGTCGGAGCAGCGCACCCTCACTGAAATAAAATTTAAACATTTAAAAAAATAATAATAATAAATGTCATGTCATTATCCGTAACCGCTTATCCCTTTCCATGGGGTCACGGGGTGTTGCTGCTGGAGCCAATCCCAGCCTTGTCTCAGGGCGAGGGCAGGGTACTCCCTGGACAGGTCGCCAGCTCATCGCAGGGCCCTCACTGATGAGCAATGTGGGGTTCAGCATCTTGCTCAAAGACACTTCGACATGCAGCTCAGCCTTGCCCTGAGCCGGGATTTCAACTAGCGACCTTTCGATCACTAGTCGACCTGCTCTACCCGCTGAGCTACAGCCGCCCTAATAAATAAATAAAAATAAAAATGGTCCGACATGAAGGTGGAGGTGAAGCGGAGGATTTCGGCCCACCGCCGAAGCGTGACCGCAACGGGCGGGGGGACAGGAGTCAAATGAAGGAATGAAGGAGGAATACAACATGTTCATGCACCACTTTAAAAGAAATATATATTTCGGTAGCAACATATATATATATATATATATATATATATATATATATATATATATATATATATATATATATATATATATATATATATATATATATATGACTGCAGAAGTGTGCCGTGGCCACTGCAGTGTGACATTTCCAACTTTACGCACGCGTATATTGACACAATTACTGAACACAAGGAGACGCTAAAGGGCTTGTTACATAGCTCTACCGCTCTATTTTCACCTGGGACAAAGAAATACACACATTTGAATGCACGTGCCCAAAAGGGCATTGTGCTGGTTTACATTCGGGTTCAATTAAACAGATAAATTATTTACACACCGAGAAGCCACCCATCGCGCACCATCCCAGCCTCCAGCCTGTTACCAAACATGCTATTGGCAAGAATGAACGAGTCATGCGTTGAACCAGGCCGCCTTGCCACGATGATGGTGAGCTGCATTTGCGCATCAGGAATTATTTGAACGTTAACTGAGGTTTCCTGTTGACAAAAACAAATTCATCCTGTGATGGCGCTTTTATAGCAACATGTGTGCAGCCAATATCTCCGACACTTTCTGCAAATTGCGCTTTAATGTTGGCCTGTTCAACAGCATTGTATGGGAATTTGATGTACCTGGATGACATTCTTATGATCCCGTCCCACACAGCTGGCATGGCTCGGCTCAGAGTGGACTGGCACACTCCTGACGGGTCGGCCAGTTACCTCTGGAACCTCCCTCCTGTTGCCAGAAACCCCAGAGTGGTCAGCACCTGTGTGGGTACGGACAACCCCTGGCTCCGGGCTGTGTTTCGTTCTAGGGCCGGCAGCTCTGTGCACAGCTCCAGTAACACTGGCCTCGGCAACCTAAAACGACTCATGAGCCAGTTGTCGTGATTTGCCAACAGATCTTCCCGTTCACTAAACACCCTCTCACGTCTGATATGACCATTTGCGATGTCTTCTAACAAGGCCAAGGCTGCAATTGTTAATGCCATTTTTTCATCACTTTGCGCATGCTTTTATATCATATTGTCTATTAATGTGCCTCTGATGTGCACATTACTCTGAGGACTAATTGTTTTCACATAATTAACAGTTTCCCAGCATCACCTCTACGTGTCACCAAAGAAACAACAGCTGTAGAAACGTGCATACGCCAGCCATGCATCTAGCGTAGGGCAGCGCACATTTCCATGGTCATTTCACTTTTGATACAGCTGAACGTTGGCGTGGAAAATGACGTACGCCACGTTTTTGTGCGAACGCAACATTGATACATGAGGCCCCAGATTATTTAAGCTCCCCTTTTTCTTTTTCTCATGTTTCATGTCTTGTTGTTCCCTGGCCTATTTTGTCGCTCTCATGTTGTCCTGTTTCAAGTTCCCTCACTTCCTGCTTCCATTCTTACTTTAATTATATTTTTCCAAGATAGAGGTTGCTTACTAGAATTCCTGACAGCAGTGCCTCTGGCTTGGTCAAATAAGTAAACAGAAGTTTCTTGCATCACAGCAGACATATGGACTTGCAAATATAAGCAAATATAATGACTGTTTTCAATTTAGGAAAAGCCACTTGCAGCTCTGGTTTGCGTGTGTTGGCTCACTGTCAGTACCTACTGGGAAACCTTCCACAACAAAACAGACATTTTTATCATGTTACACAAGTCAAGTCAAAATGTGCCGTGAGAAGGGTCTGTTGTCAGTTTTTATGTCTGAGAAACCAGTGATACAGTTTTACAATGTAGAGGACAATCATTAATGTGCACCTTATTTAATTTCCATTTCCAAATAACCTGCAACCTGTCTGTCTCTCTGCTCATTTTGCTGTGGCGACCAGTTTGTGGAACATGCAACCTGTCCGCACATTTTAGATATAAAAAACAATTGCAGGTAAAAAGTTAAAATTATCCTCGTAAATTGCTTTGTGTTGATCAACACAATTAATGGATCATAAATCTTAATGTACAACACTTTATTGCACAACAGACAAGACGCACAGTCAAACAACATTATTCTACACTGTTTGAAACTGAAATTTAGCCACTTGAAGCATTTCAGAATTTACAGATGGTCAGGTTAGCTTCCTCTTGGGAGTCTTTGTTCACTTAGAGTGTGGTGCTCGGCTCCAGCTGGCCCTCTCTCTAGTGTGGAGCCTGAAGTGAGTATTGAGGTGTGCTGACTGGTTGAAACATTTCCCGCAGACATGGCAGCGGAAGGGCTTTTCCCCTGTATGAATGCGGTGGTGCCTCTTGAGCATGCTAACTGTAGTGAAGCTCTTTCTGCACACTGCGCAGCTGTACGGCTTCTCCTTGGTGTGCCAGCGCATGTGGACCTCCAGTTGGCAGGCAAAACTGAAGCCCTTCCCACACTCTTTACAACTGTGCCACCTCTGGATGCTCTGGCTTGGGTGAGAGGAGCGAGGTGGGGGGGGCTTCACGGATCTCACATTCTTAATCTGCAATATGTGTGTGCTCTGCTTTCCATTTGAGCGAAGTAACCCTTTAACTGGCTGAGTCTGTTTGCTCTGAGCTGCTCTGCAGTGTGAATAAACAGTCATGGAGGATGGTGCGCTGTTGGCTGGCTGCTGTTTCCTGCTGTCCTCTCTGTCACTCTCCGCCTTAATCTCCTTGGATGTTGGCGGAGGTGGGGAGACACTTTGTCTGCCACACACAGTCTGGGTTGGAGCAGGATGTGGCCTCGGTAGTGGTTGGACATGACTGCAGTTTCCTTCATCAGAGTCTCTCTCTTCTTGTGAACAATCTGTTTGAATGATTCGGTGTTTTGGTTCTTCTTTAATCTGTGGCAGCAGGTCCGCACTGCCTCTCCACTCAGAGTCACAGCGCTGACCATCTTCTTGCGGCTGGACCAAGTGAGGCTCTGAAAGGTTATAAACATCACAGTCATTCAAAGTGTTTCTCATTCTAGGTGTATAAACATATGGTATCACTCTGTCTAGGACTGGAATGACCTACAAGACTTTTTGGAAACACATTACAGATCTGCAAATTTCATGGTAAATAGTAGGTTATTATCATGTAACATGTTTGAATTTTTTTTTTAAATGATCCCCAAATTAATACAGTAACTCTAAATGTCTATTTTTTATACAGTTAGCCACTAGGGATATAACAACAAAGCCAACCAATAAGAGGTGAACACTTTTCTTGATGACTAACTCTGTTGACTCACACAGACTAATGTCTGTTTTCGGTGGTGTTTAAGCTGTAGTGACACTCTGAACTCTTCACTCACTCTCCAGTGACGCTTTTTGTTGCAAGAGTATCTCTAGGCTTGTTAGGTGGAGCAAACAGGCTGACTGTCCGCTGCTCTGCTACCCGATGTATCTGCTTCACCTAAGAAGACCAAAGAAGTTGTGACAGCCTTTTATTCTACTATAGATGGAAAGTAAGAACACTTTGGAAACAAATAATAAATGCTGTGCACATCACACCTATTATTAAAGGCCATTGTTCAGGTCAGCAAGAGAGAGAGAGAGAGAGAGAGAGAGAGAGAGAGAGAGAGACTAGTTGAAGTTTCCTGGATATGCACTAATAGAATCGCCCGCTAACCATTATAATAACATTTGGGTAATTTTTATTACATGCTGTAGTTATTACTTAAGTAATTTGGGCTTGGATTACCATAGATTTTCCAATTTTCTAGTGTTACCAGCCTTTTTCTTCTTTCAGTATGCCATGAAAACAACACTCCACTTTTCCTGTTTTCAACTAAACTCACTTCACTAAACATTTTAAATCAGCAAATGTAACCTTGTTTTCTAAAATCACACCACTATTAGACTTATGAAACAATCTCAGTTCTAAGATGAATTGATAGGCTGCACTGCTAAATCAAGCATACATATTTCATCTATGCTCTGATAATGGGTTGGCATGGGTTCCACTGCTTTTCTTCCCCCTTAATCCCACATACACTGTCCTGCTGCCATAATAATCAACAGCTAAAAAATAGTAATAATATATTAAATGCACTATTTTCTCCAGTTTGAATAACGTTTGCTCAAAAGTACAGCGACCAGCTGTTTTAGAAAATTGCAAAGTCTTGTAAAGAAAAATGAAACTACATATTTAGTTGTGAGGCAATTTTCAAGAAGTCTTTAGTGAGAGCTAATGAAGTGAGAGCCACAGACTGAGTAGGGACACATTGTTGGTTTTACTTTTTTCCTAGAATTCGTTCAAGAAAAAGTATAGAATGACACCAGTTAGGAATGATCTGATCACCAAACTACTCACTGAAATATAATTTTGCTTTGGTTCCTGACCTGCAATGAACTCATCTATTTACACTTGACCGCTAACATAAGCTAGCTCTGTCTTTGGTTCCCAGACATTCTTGTCTGTTTTTCCTTTTCTTTACAAGAGATTAGTTGAAGTTGACTCATTAGTTGAAGCAAAGGCCCACCATCCCTTCAACTTGTCCTATATCAATATTCCCTATATTAAGTCTTATGCTACTTTTGGGATTGGCCATGATAATTGCAGCGTGCTACTGATGTTCCATAAGCAATTCTACTGACGAACATTTTTTCTAAGCCTCAACATGTCTCAAATTCTCGATTTCACTTAGTACTTCAACTCCATAAAAGATTGGATAACTGATAATTGTCTACAGCTTAACACTGACAAATCAGAAGTTCTAATTTGTGCCCTGGTTGGCATTGTCCTGAAAGCAGTGGGACACCTTGGCCCTTTTTCCTTCTCTGTTTAACTGACCCTCCATAACCTAGATGTTACTGTGGGTTTTTAGTCTTGAACAGCATGTTAATTGTTTGCTTCGTTCCTGATTTTACCAGCTGAACAATATTGCTCAACGAAATGCAACACCACCCCTAATGTATTTACAACAGCTGCCACTACACATTTAGAACCCAATTCACGATCTGTTGTAATCTCCTTCTTCTAAAACACCTGCTTGTATTATAGAGCTACTGCTGACATGTAACACCAGTCCACTGATGAGGCCATAAATAAAAGGAGACTCTGCTTTGAGATAGCAGCTCAGTTTGCCTCGTACACCCAGAGAGAACCTACGCAGGGAAGAACATGCAAACTCTGCACAAAAAGGCCTTCGAACCCAGGCACTAACAGCACTAACCATTGCTCCACCATGCCGTCGTTATTTGCAAAGTTTTTAATATATGCAATTTAACATTATGTATGATATTATTCTCTAATTAATTATTATTATAACCATGAGACTGTATTTGTCAAATTAGCCAAATACTACAGTCACAGAACCAAGTTCCTAGAATAAGGCTGTATTTAGTTAGACTGAAAGTAAATATCACAATCTGTCACCGCAATATTGTACACAAGGTTCACGTCTTCAGTCACACCTCAAGACATACATGTTGTGTAAAGCATTTAAAATGATGGTGGAATGTTAAATGTTAAACTGCTTGTCTTTTGTAAACCCCCTTATCTTGTTGGAGGATTTCTGCACAATAACTTGACGGACTTTATCATATTGAATCACTCCTCAGCCTTCATTGCTGTGAGATTATTACTACATATTGTTGACAAACCCAGATTCTTGGCCGCTGAATTTTCATGGTCTACGTCTATTATTAATAGTAGGCTATAACTGTTGGTATTGCTTTAATGCTCAGCTTATTTTACAGTTTTACTGTCCTCTTCCGTTCAGTACAATACTTAAGATGTTTACAACACAGGCGGATGTCAGCACGATCCCATGATTCCGTGAGCACAGCCCCGTTAAAAACGGATATATTTTCAATGAGGTTTAGTGTGACATTCAGTGCATATCGATGACAAGCAGCACAGCCAGCAGCTGCTGCTCCTCACCTGGCTGCAGTAGGAGCCGTTGGACGGCCACATTTAGCAGCCGTTTGAGCCGCTCGTTCTCCTCTTTGGAGCGGAGGATTTCGCTCTGGTACTCCACCACCGTGTCTTTAATGGCGCCAAAAATCTCCTCGGCGGCCGCTGTCAGCCTGTCGTTAAGAAACACGTTCAATAGCTCCAGTTTGGTCATCTTTCCTACCGCTGTCTCCAGAGGCGGAACGTCCTTCTGTTTACATCCACTTACCCGGAAGTAGAAGCATACCGGCTTTTGCGTGCTGTCAGTGCTCAGCATGGGACTGTGGGTTGGAGCGCCTCCTGCTGGACAGGAGACGATACAGCACTGCATTTTCAAAGCCTGGTGGTATATACAGAATGTTCAAGCTGCCATGCGCAGTAGTATGCTTTGTTCAGTGTGCTTAATGGCAACTTGAGTGTGACAACATATAATACCGGGAACCTCATAGGCACGCTATATGTAACGACCGGGACATTCTGTTTAAACAGAACTACTGTTAATTGAATCTGTTTTGTAACAATATAATTATTGTCTCTCAATTGATGTATTACAAAACAACTGTCCTATACAGAATTTATTTCTAAATTCAAACTCCCAGTCTCCCTCAAAGAATTTGCTACAGCATTGTGGGCTGTAATATTTCTCAGAAATGTGTTGGAGGAGGGACACACACAGTGGTTATCGTGGGGTTTGCATGGGGTTTAAAAAATAGCCCTTTGCAAGTTTTTGCCCACTAGTTACATAATGCAGCCTTAAATCAGATATTCCTTCTTTTTCTTTTCCCTCTGGAATAACCACACTTTTCAAGAACGCAGTTTATCCAGTTATATGTAGCCCCCCTTCCTGGATCCAGTTGACCTACCAAAAGGTAAAATGAGATTGATATAGCTGAAGAGGACAGAACAACTACAGCAATTACCCCAAAGCATACACTTTGCTGTAAGATTAAGTATAGTTTAATCTAGGCTTGTTAAACTTGTTAGGCTTAATTAAGCATGCAGTGTAGTCCAGTAAATCCTGTCCTCATGAAGGCTATAGTTTAAGTTTTTGTAGACTGTTTTAAAGAGGTGTTTATTCAACAGTATGATGATTGAGGAGGCTACAGTTTGTATTCTAAAAGTAAACATTAATTATACATTTCTGTAATACTTCCAACATCAGGCCCAGGTGTCGGTCATCAAACCTGGTACAAAGGTCTGTCTTAAATCATCAATCAGTTATTAATCCTGCTGTCATTACATTGTTTTTTTTTTAAATTTTATTTACATGGTTATTTGTACAGGTTACTTCGAACAGTATATTTGTGGGAAAGGGTCAGGACAGAGCAAACATGTATTAAGACCAAACATCAGTTTCTTTTCTCAACAACAAAAAGGAGAAAAAGGCAACTGAAAACAGCATTGTAGAACTGAAATACAGTGTTTGCCAATAATATAAAGAACATATAAACTACTAAAGTCCCTGAGGTGTTCATTACAAATACCAGAGAGCACTTATCCCAGACTTGTTTCAAATTATGCCCACTGAATAAACAAACTGGTTTAAAAAGTCAAATATTATAAAACCACTAAAGGAAAGTCACAGGCAGAAGGTGCACTCCATAAGAAAATCTATAGATCACGTATACCTGATGGATAAAACAACCAAACAGTAAAAAGACTGATGAACTTTGGACATATTCTCTTAGATTCTGACCTGAGCTTTGCTGACTGGGTCATAGTTGGACTAAGATTGATTTTTATGTCATAATCTGGGATTTAGCTGGCAACAGATGTCTTGTCCACTAACAGACATTCAAAAAAATACATGTAGTTGAGGGCAGGCTACTCTAAGTGCAGCAGAATTCATTATTTCTATAATTAGCTTGCCATTCCCTTTGCATACACAGTATACACAAATGACTTCTCTCTCAGGTGATACATTCATCATTCCCAACATTTAACTTCCAGGAGTTCCTGACAGGATGTTCTTCACAGCTTTTTTTCTGAAAAACGTTGATCATGGAACAACATGATATAAAACACAAACCAAGAACAAAAAAAAATTAAAACATCTAATCCTTGTGAAACAATCCCTGGGCCATCAGATAATCTAATGCGGAAGAAATTAAAGAAGAGAAGATGTCTCCAATTACAGAAAAAAAAATATGAACCTCAAGATTAAAATAAGATCAACTTTTAAGAAAAACAAAATTAAAAAGCACTCCATGGAAGATAGTTACTGTTGTTCTTCAATTCTAGGAAATATAGTCACAAGACAAGGGCGTGGGTGACCAGTTGCGGTGTGGCTGTGATTGTGCTTGATGGAGCCCTCAGCTGTCAATCATCTCTGACAGTTCCTGTAACAGGTCATCCTCTCCAATGCCAGGGTCCACGTCTTCCCCCTCCAAATGGTCCTCAGTGAATTCATTGATGAGCTCCTCAAAGTCATCCACAACAGAGCTGGAGGCGGCAGCACTGGAGGAAGATGCAGCTACGCTTGTTCTTCGTGATTTGGGTTGAGTGGGAGTCTTCAGCACTGGGCTGAAATGTACAGAAAGGCTTGTAATTTACTTTAAAGCTGCATTCATGTCATACATGAAAAAAAAACAAAAAACATCAGAACGCTTTCCTTTAATTGTCTAAATTTGCTACAAACTACATATGTTTGATGGAAATGCTGGTATGGACAAATTAAAACACTGATGTATGAGAGACCTTCTGTACCATTAAACAGTAACATATTTTAGAAAGCATGATCAATTGATTGTACTTAGTCAGAATTTCACTTTCCTCACTTGGAGAGTGAGAAAATATTTGAGTTCACATTCTACAGTCAACCAAACATTTCAAGGTCAACTGTTATGCTGCAATATCTGGGTTTCTATGTGATCACAAAATTATACAAATTCCATTAAAATAATGTTAAAAATGTAGCAAGAGAAAGCCAAAGCGCATCCCCAACACCTGCCTACAGATATTTGCTTGCCTGAGTCTGACATTATCAAGAAGTAAGTGTTCATTATATTCAACGTTAAGGTATTAAGATCTACCTCTGGGGGACTGCACAGGCGTCTCTGGCAGCAGCAACACTGACAGTCGGCTTGGTTTCTTGGTTCAGACCATGTTTGAAGACAGGGACAGTCTGGAGCTCCTCTCTCAGTGGGCTGGAGCTAGAGCCCGAATCCAACAAGGTGCTGGGACTACAGGGAACAGCAGAGCTCAGCTGAGCCTCTGCACTGGAAGATGGGAACACCTGACAATGGAAGTCGCTGGAGGTCATTAACAGCCCTACAATATTTAAACTGAATGACAATAAAACTATAAACGGACAAAAAGGCCAAGCTACACCAAACAGAAACAATCTTAGCATGTCTATTTAACAAAAGGTCAATGTCGGTCATGTTGAGTATACACGGAAAAATAAACTGTGAGGGATACAAAAACAAGGGAGGTCATTCAAAATGACTGGTGGTTAAGAAAATGCAGAAAGATTAATATAAATATTAGTGAAATATGCAGAAAAGAGCAACAACTTGGGAATATACATGCAAACAATAAATGTACCACATCAAACTAATTAAAGACATGAAAGACATTATTTAAGAAATCTGAGATATATATATATATATATATATATATATATATATATATATATATATATATATATATATATATATATATATATATATATATATATATATATATATATATATATATATATATATAGTCAGTGTGCCAGCCTACCTGTGTGTCTCTGCATGTCACCCCCTGCAGTGGCTCCTCCAGCAGTGTGGAGGCACTGTTCAGAGGTTTAACAGCAGCCACAGCAGACCGCGTTGCTCCTCTCCTCTTCTGGCCAGGTTTCACCTGCACGGCAGGCTTCATGACAGACGGCTTCACATTCAGTTTGGGCCTCACTAAAAAAGCAAAAATTAATTAGACATCACCAATGCGATTAAGAATTTTTCATTTCCTTTTCCATTGTTCTCGTGGAGGATGTACCTTCGTACTAGTCTGACACACAGGAAGCAGGCTGTTGGTATAAGCCAGCTACTGGCTGATCTATCCATCTATATATCTGCATGTTGCATAATAGCTTTTAGAGGGGGCACCACTGCTGCACCCTGGGCTTAGTACTGACCAAGACTATTGTGATAGGTTTAAAGAAATACAAACCAGCCATAGCCCTTTTCTATTTTGACAGAGAGATCATGGCCAACCTTTCTTCACTCAGCACTAAAACACAGTGTGTACATAGGTCTGGCTGTGTGAGACGAACAATCTGGTCTTTCCCCACAGGTGTCTGTGTTACCTTCCTATCCAAGTCTAAGCTGAGCCGCCTTAATCTTTGACAGAAACATGGGTTGCAAAATGAAGCATTAACAAGTGTTTACGGTGCAGTACCTTTGGTGTCTGTAGTGTGTTCTGGAGAATTCTTCTGTTTACCGTTGAGTGTTTTCTCAGCAGTAGGGGTGTCTGCAGCAGGACTCTGAGGAGCTGGTCTGGTCTGCTTGGCTGGTGAAGATGTGGTGGAGCTCCTTTTGTTTTTGTGTGGGTTCTCCCTTGAGCTGTTGGGGCTCTGTGAGCAAGACTCAGTCTCATCTTTTAGTGGAGAAGAGCTCAGCTTCACAGGAACTGAGGTAACACCAGCTCCTCTTGTATGAGGAGTACTGCTGCTGTTCAGAGGTGAAGAACTCTTGGATTTGAGGGGGATCAGTTTACGAACAGGGACCTTTTGGTCTGGAAGGGTATTGTCAGGGGCCGGAGTGGTGGAGGAAAGTGATGAAGAGCCTGGCGTTGTAAGACTGTCTTTAGCAGGAACCTTCCTCTTTAGCGTTCCTTCAGCGGTCTGATTCTGACAGGGTTCTGCTTCACCTGAGCCTTTGGCCTGGTCCTCCATTTCCTTCTTGCGAAAGCGTTTCTCCCGCATGATCTCTTCAAAGGTCTTGACCTTGACATTGTTACCATAGGCGATGGTTGTCTAGAAAGAAACAGGAGAATTCCAATCGCATAAAGTCAACAGAATAACAAGCAACGAGAGCCCAAACAACTTATCAGTCTGCCGATTTGATCCCTGGCAGGGGGCATGTTACACACATGTCTGTATCAGCTGATTTGTTTAACGATATGTTCTACTATGAAAACTTACAAAGTAAATATACAGTGACCCCTTTGGTTTCCCTTAATATAACGTTAACCCTGTCTTTGACAGACGCCATGTCACTAATGCTTATCTGACATCTGCTTGCTAACGTTAGCAAGGTAACTAGCTAGCCAGCTATGAGACAGTCATTACAGTCAGTAACACAGATTGAAAACTAAGCATCAGAATATATCTGCAACTGAGAAGACAACGGTGCAGTGGTTTGAGACAAGTGTCTAGTGTCAACTTAATGCTATATTGTGATCTAGAAGGTAAATAAACGAACATCCCCATCTAATTACTCCCTGTGACTACAAGCATATCATACTCATCCTCATACTTATCATACTATCAATGTTAAAAGTGAAATATTGCTAAAGATGACATGCATTTATAATCGTTTATAAAATATTTTCCGATTGGAGTTAAATTAATTGAAATAACGGTTTGTAACAAAGCTGAATCATTGTTCCATCTCAAAGCTAGTTGAGAAAGTGTTTTTTTAAAGAGCAGTGGTGGAGTTAAACTACGTTATTCTTCAGATCAATATTTCATACATCTAGTATATGATCAGTTAAACTATACATTTGTCAAAATTGTTCAACAAGGACTTCCAGTGATGCAAACACCTGTGTAGCCACGTTTTGTCGGAGCTCTGGCACACTTATCATGCAATATTATCATTTTTTTTTCTTGGTGGTGTTCAATCTCACGAAAAAAAACGGAGTCACTACTCCAGGTGATGTCCCTGGAATGATTTGAGGAAACCTGCAGGTAAAATGTCAACTAAACAACTTTGGAAGAAGAAAGATACACCTGTGGCCAAGATAATGATGATGCTATGCTAGCGGCTAATACTAGCGTGGCACCTGATCCGGGTCTGACCAGCTAAGCTCTTGAAGAGATGACAATGAATACATGCCACTATGATGGATGAAAAATTAGAGAAGATGCTGCACGATATCACCACAAATATTTCTCAGTGTTTGAAAGAAGTCACTGACCGTGTCAGTGAGGCAGAACAGAGAATTTTAGTGATCGAAAATATGTCTACGTATGCTGATCAGCACTTGCTAGCTTTGGAAAAAAACAGTGAGGGAGCTGACAGAGCAACTTCCAGATTATGAGAATAGAGGTCGACGCAAAAACCTGAGGATTATTTGCCTGCAAGAGAGGCTGGAGGGGACAAACCCAACAACATTCCCCAGCTCCTAGAGCTAGATACCAAAGCAGGCAGAGTCAAGTTGGAAAGGGCGCACAGGCTCCCCAGTCCCCAGACCTCAAGATTTACACGTGCAGTGATAGTGAGGTTTCACAATTTCAGTGACCGGCAAAGGGTGATAGATGTGGCTAGACGACTCACAGACATCCGACAGGATGGAGCGAAGATTCACTTCTTCCCGGACTTTGCTGCCATTACCCAGAAAAGACGACATGAATACGACCAGGTACGGAAGAAGCTCCAGAACATCGAGGGAGCTCGTTATGCCATGATCTACCCCGCTTTCCTCAGGATTACAGTGAATGATGCAGTTAAAACTTTTCATTCTCCAGAAGAGGCCTCAGCATATTTTGACTCTCTGTAGCTGTCCAATGATGCGCAGGTGAGGTGAGCCACTTTCTTGGCCCACGCCAAGTCTAGTTCCTGCACCTCGGTCGGAGGACCGGCCGAGGCCTGTTCCTGCACCTCGGTCGGAGGACCGGCCGAGGCCTGTACTGCACGTGGAGGTCCATGCCAAGCCCAGTGCCTGTTCCTGCACCTCGGTCGGAGGCCCTGCCGCGGCCCATGCCAAGTCCAGTGCCTGTTCCTGCACCTCGATCGGAGACCCGGCCGAGGCCCATGCCAAGTCCAATGCCTGTTCCTGCACCTCGGTCGGAGACCCGGCCGAGGCCAGTTCCTGCTCCTCGGTCTGAGGCCCGGCCGAGGCCCAAGCCAAGCCTAGTTCCTGCTCCTCGGTCGGAGGCCCGGCCGAGTCCCACTCCAAGCCCTGTGCCTGCACCTCGGTCGGAGGCCCGGCCGAGTCCCACGCCAAGCCCTGTGCCTGCTCCTCGGTCGGAGGCCCAGCCGAGTCTCACGCCAAGCCCAGTGCCTGCACCTCAGTCGGAGGCCCGGCCGAGTCTCACGCCAAGCCCAGTGCCTGCACCTCGGTCGGAGGCCCGGCCGAGTCTCACGCCAAGTCCACTGCCTGCTCCTCGGTTGGAGGCCCAGCCGAGTCTCACGCCAAGCCCAGTGCCTGCACCTCAGTCGGAGGCCCGGCCGGGTCTCACGCCAAGCCCAGTGCCTGCACCTCGGTCGGAGGCCCGGCCGAGTCTCACGCCAAGTCCACTGCCTGCTCCTCGGTTGGAGGCCTGGCCGAGTCTCACGCCAAATCCAGTGTCTGGTCCTCGGTCGGAGACCCAGCCGAGTCCAGTGCCTGCTCCTCGGCTGGAGGACCGGCCGAGTCCCATGCCAGGTCTAGTGCCTGCTCCTCGGTCAGGGGTCCGGCCATGGTCGTTTGTTGCCAGAGACCCTCCCGGCAAAACTCCGTCGGTGGTCCGGCCAAGACCCTTGAGGGTTTCCCAGCCAGTGGTCTGGTCGCCAGTGGGTCTCAGTCCATGCCTTTCGCCGCCGGCCTCCAGTGGGTCTCAGCCCACACCTTCGCCGCCAGCCTCCAAGGGGTTTCAGCCCGCACCTTTGCCTTCGTCACCAACCTCCAGGGGGTTCCAGCCCGCACCTACGCCTTCGCCTACGTCACCAGCCTCCAGGGGGTTCCAGCCCGCACCTTCGCCGCCAGCCTCCAGGGGGTTCCAGCCCGCACCTTCGCCTTCATTGCCGGCCTCCAGTGAGTTCCAGGCCGCGGCTACGCCTTCGTCGCCGGCCTCCAGCGAGTTCCAGGCCGCGCCTACGCCTTCGTCGCCGGCCTCCAGCGAGTTCGAGGCTGCGCCTACGCCTTCGTCGCCGGCCTCCAGCCTGCGCCTTTGCCGCCGGCCTTCCATGGGTTCCAGCCTGCGACTACACCTTCGTCACCAGCCTCCAGTGCACCTCAGCCCACGTCCCCGGTATTCAGTGCATTTCAGCCCATGCCACTTCTGCCAGTTTCCAGAGCCCCTTCGCCTTCGTCCTCACCACAGACATCCAGAGCGCCTTCGTCTTCGGCCTCTAGAACGCCTTCATGTTCATTGTAGGCCTCTAGTGGGCCCCAGTCCACGTCCTTGGTCTCTAGTGGGCCCCAGTCCTCGCCTCCTCCCTCCTGTTTGTTTGGACCTTGGCCCTCCACCTGACCCCTTCCACCCTCCCGGCTTTGACTCTGTTTCTGTCTCTGCCACTGAGGGAGTAAGCGCACGCTCGACAGATTGACTAGTTTGGTCTAGCTACCAGAAGACACGGATGTAAACAAACCGGTATGCAGCTCCTTGCACAAACACACTGTTTTAACTACTTTTTTATTCATTTTGAGTCATACAGTGCTTACAGTGCTGTGTTGTAAGGTGTCTGCTGATGTTGCATAACTTTTGGGGTGAGATGTGCAGCATGTTAAGAAGCTGACCCTACGCTGTTAGCGGTCAATGCTAACCCTAACTCCATTCATGGAGCCCTGTAATGGTTGGACCAAATGTGTTTGTGTCTTCGGTACTGGTAAGCCAAGGGTAGCTTGAGCAATGAAGCTGCATGATTAAATCGACCAAAATTCTCCTTTAAAGCATATGTGATGACTTGGACAGATGGATATCTCTTCCACTATCAATGTTGGGTAGAATTGCTTTACTCAAAATGAATATTCTACCAAGACTTCTTTATCACTTTCAGATTGTCCCTATTTTATTTAATAATAAAACAATTAGATGGATAAATGGCTGTATCAGTTTATTTATTTGGAACAGAAAGAAACCACTACTAAAAATGGCTAAGTTGCAAATGTCTGTAGAGCAGGGAGGCTTAGTTGTCCCAAACATTAGGCTCAGCTGGCTGCACAGCTTCGATACATAGCTGAGTGGATTAATAATGACTCAGAATCGGTGGGGCTAGATCTGGAATCGGCAAATGCAGGTAATGGCCTCTCAAGTCTTTTATGTGCCATGGACTCAAAGAAATCTAAGAATGCTGGAGAAAATAACATCTTAATTACAAGTCTGCAAGTCTGGCAAGCAATAAGAAAGTTAGAGGGTCATTCTAAAATATTGTCCTCGCTAGCTCCAATATATGGGAACACAGATTTTGCCCCAGCCCGCTCAGACTTGGGATTTAGGATGTGGGAGGAGAGGGGATTTTAACTCTGGGACATCTATTTGATAAAGGAGTGATGCTGACATTTGAACAAATCCGACAGAAATATGATCTCCCCAGCAATCACTTCTTCAGGTATCTGCAACTTCGCAGTTTGATTCAGAATCAAAGACGGTATAACTTTGACAGTCAGACCTCACAGATGGAAAGTTTACTCCTTGGTAGAGGCAAGAAGGCAGTTCTCAGTCGGGGATATGCTGAGCTCAACTGTCAGCAATATTAATTTAGAGTATCTTCAATGCAAATGGAATGCTGATTTCAGTTTTACAATATATGAATAAACGTGGTTGGAAAAATGGTGGGTAGCTAGAGAGATCACCATATGTAACAGAACCAGAGAGACCCAGTTTAGAATATTACATCGCTTGCAGATTACACCACAGCTCAGACACAGGATGAACTCAAGTAGAGGTGGGAAGCTATAGGCACTGTATGTGGACATGTTAACCATGTTGAGGAGTACTGGGGTAAAATTGTCAGCAAACTTAATTTGATTTTTAATGTCCAGCTTCATACTGATCCTCAGGTTCGGCTTCTCGGCCTGCCTAGTCATCATATCGAAGGGTCTCATCGAAGAAGGCTGCTTAGTATTCCCACATTTGCTGCTCGGAAAAATATATTGCTTAGATGGATTGATATGTTCTACCTACAATTAGGGGTTGGCACAAAGTGATATTTGACTTATTACCAATTGCATACCGAACATATAGATTCAAATGTTAGATGGATGATTTGTGTAGGATTTGGACCCCTTTCTTTAAATAGGCAGGTAAATGACTCACAACCCTTGTACTAAAAGGGATGATAGATGGCAATGAGGAAAACTGGCCAACGGATGTTTCTGGGTCATGAGGCTGGACTTTAATTTACTTATAATTATTTTTTCATTTACTCTTTTTTAAAAAAACAAAAAAAACAAAAAAAACAGCATTTTCTCACAAATTGATAGTTATTTTATTTTCTTTATTACTATTTTTTCTTTGCAGATTTGTATTTGCTGCATCACTGTCAATTGTAATAGGACTGAGCGTTTCCTTATGTCATGTGTTAATGTCTATATTTGTGTATGTACATATACTTGGTTCCCATATTCTCTTGGTTATATTTTCACTGCTTATTAGTATTGGGAGACAATTTTCTCTGAGTGTATGGTACTGAGTAGAACATAAAACAAGTAGTCAGATATTTGTTTTTTGTGGCCTTGTTTTGTTGTTTGTTTTTGTTGTTTTGCTGATTCTGATGTCTATGTTCATGTCTTATTTTTACTTCAGGTCGAAAATTCAGGATATTGGCTGCCATATCAGCAAGTGGTGTAATTTCCGCTTTTAAATTGGTATTGGTCTTTAAAATCCCATATTAGTTGGTCTCTACAAGCAACCACAGCCAATACTGCACTGTCTTAATGCCATACCTCAGGAGAAAGAGTAGGAGATTCCAGTAGCCTTTCTGTCGCTTCAGCACTCTTCTCTTCTGATGTGATGTTTCCTGCTGAGATCAACAGAAATTTCCTTTTAGAAATTCTGCAACATGGTACGTCAGATGAGGATCACCAGATTCAAAATTCAATTCAATTTAAAAGATACTGATAGTAGAATTCAGTGTATACAATATTTGTGTCAACACACAGGGAACATAACTACAAAGGCTCAAGACGAGCACTGCCTTACTTTGGGAAGCCAGTTTCTTGATGCGCAGTAGACGAGGCTTCTTTGCACTGCTCTCAGTATCAGAGCTCTTGTTTTCAGCCTCCAGTGCCTGCTGAACCTGAAGCCTTGCTGCCTTCTCCCTGCGGATCTCCTCCAGGGTCTTTACTCTGACTCCCTCCACATTTATGGCCTTTTGACAAGGCCCAGCTGAATTACACTCTCCCTGGCTCTTGCCTGGAGCTTTCTCCACAGTGTGCTTGGCTTTCTTGGGGCTGGGGCTCTGCCCCTGCTGTTCATCCTGTCTTTTCTTCCTGGCATGAAGGATCTCGGAAAATGTTTTGATGTGAGTGATAGAGTGATCTCTATTGGTGATTGCTCGTTTCACACCCTTGGCTGTTTTCGTATTGTTGATTTCATGAGCCCCGACTGAAGGGCCATCTTTGGACTGAGACTTTGCTGCCTTCTCCTGTCTGATCTCCTCCAGAGTTTTGATGCGGATCTGCTCAGGAGCTTTCTTTGGCTCTGCTTTGGTTTCAGCTGTTATGAAAATCCAGGGACAGTAACAAACAATGTTTTAATCACTCGGCATAATTATCATCTTTCCTGAAATTATAATCAATGTCAACCTCTCAATGTTCTTTAGATTTGTTACCTGGTTGCGCTGCAACAGATCCAGCAGACAATCCAAGTCTTTCCTTAATCGGCTTCAAAGCTACAGAAGCAGAAGGAAGAGAATTGATTCAATAAACATAATTAATTCTAGACTGTAAATTATGAGCCACATGAAAACAACATTTATTTACAAAATTCCTCATCAGAACATAGCTCTCTCCAACCTAAGATACATCCTCAATCATCAGCATGGAGTAAAAGGCTACAGGTGTCCTCATACTCACCCTTCTGCAGGGGCATTACTGGCTCCTCCCCGTCCACAACTCTTCCCAGACGCTCAGCCAGACTCCTTTTCAGTGGAACGGCTTCTACACTTATTCCACCTACAACAAGGACAAGTAATGAGCTTCTAATCTGAATTCTTATGATTATCATTGTTAGCAGTGCACTGATATCTGCTGACAAGGTGTGACACAAGAAAACATTTACCAGAGTGGGGTATCTTCCTGCCAAGCCTTTCAGCCACACTGCCTCTTGGTCTGACGGTCTCTTCAAAGACAAGTGGACCTGGGTTTAAACAGAGACCATGTGCTGGGTAAGAAATGGGTATTAATGATTTCACTGCACTTTATGACTAAAGGTAACAGTTACCGTATCATCAGTTTATTTCAATCGATTTTTTTTTTTATCTGCTTGACATTAAAGTGAAACTCTTGCCAAAAAGCCTAGGCTTTATTTGTGATTGAATATGAGTCAAACCCTCATTTAAAAGCATAATTACGATGAAAGAGGCATTTTCAAGATTTACCGTAGTTTTGTTTTTGGGCAAGCTAATTTTCAATGGAGTGCGGGGGCACTGGCACGCTAGCATCAAAATCGCTATTTTTAAAACACTAAGAAGGCTTGACTCAACTTGAAGCTTTGCTTGGCGCGCCGTCATCATGGCAGACAAAAAGTGTCAATCCCCGAGTGTGACCTAACAGGCAGGAAAGTAATGGTGCACCGCTCCTCAAGCCTTCTTGTTGGTCGCACTCTGGGATCGACACTTTTTGTCTGCCATGACAGCGCCGCGCCGGAGATCCAGCTCCAACAGTGAGTAGTTCAAAAACTTTCTTTTTAGTAAACTTCGCGTACACAAATAATAATAACAAATAAGTTCTCAATGCTCGTGTTCATGTGTAGAGACCATGATGATACTACGTGCAAAGCTTTATGTTGTGTCAAGCCTTCTTAAAAAGCGATTTTGATGCTAGTGTGCCAGTGCCCCCACACTCCACTGAAAATTAGCTTGCCCAAAAAAATAAACTACAGTCAATCTTAAAAGTGCCTCTTTCATTTTAATCATGCTTTAACATGGAGGTTTGACTCATATTCAATCACAAATAAAGCCTAGGTTTAACAGTGCTACTGTTATAAACATTAGCAATAACTGTCTATCCAACTGTCAAACTAGCATGAATGTTTTCTAGGTTTCATTTCAGTCAATAGTTAGGTTTCCAACTCCCTGAAACATGGCAATCACACAAGTTCTTGCTCTTTACCATCTCTCGCCTCATAGAGGACTGGTTGAAAAATTGACTGTCTGTTTTCTTTCTCTCCGCTGGCTGAGGTATCAGGACTCTGGACAGGGTAACCAGCTCTCTTCATGCTGGCCTTCAGGGCCTTCCTCAGCCTGATCTCTTCTAAGGTGCTCACTCCAAAGTTCAATGAATCACCTGTCAAGATACAACATGACCCCACACACACACACACACACACACACACACACACACACACACACACACACAGGACTTGAGAATAGTACAGCTTTGGTCACATATTCTGATGAATTATGACTCCAAACTTTAGTCACTGACAACAGTCTCACCTGATTTGGGTAGTTTTCTAGGAGAAGGCCCAACCTTGCCATCCTCTCCCTCCTCTGAGACTGGATCTGGAAACATAAAGATATGAGCTGTAAAGACCATACGGAATATCATTTCTCAAAATGAAGACAAAGTCATTCTAACATCAAATCCAGCTCACCATCCTCATCTTCATCATCATCTGCTGGATTAATCACCACTGGTGGGTGGGTGGGACTCGGTACTGGCTCCTGAGCTTCTGTCTTGATGATCCCTCTGAGCTGGGGATTGGCTGCAGTGGGAAGAGGGGCAACTGGTGGGAGAGCTGGTTCCTCAAGCGGCTGCTCCTTGTTCTTGCTTTGAACTGGAAGAACTCCATCAATTACCAATACTATCTTTCAAAGGTGGATGGCAAATCAACATTTCATTTCTTAGTTTGATTGCTTAAATAAAGCCAACTCACTTTTATCAGGTGGGACAAACGAGCCATCAATGTAGCGGGGCCTTTCATGGAAGAAGGCACAGTGTGGCTTCTGACAGCCGGCTGCTTGGTTCTCCCAATAACAAGGTATCTCCTTTCGATTTTTCTGTTTCGATGAAAAAGATTAACATATAAGAGCATGCAGAGAGAGCAAGCTGAGAGAAGGCAGGCTAACCCCACTTGAGTCAGATCAGGTGTCCATAAAGCACCAATACATGTGACAGGACAATCAAATTAAAGAGAGTGTAAAAAACTGCATAAGACCATTTCATGACCTTTAAAATATTTACAATCTGATCCTAATTTAGCACTCAGTAAATCACATCACTAATCATGGTATTGTTTCTCATAGCAAAGTGAGGTTTGTTCAAAAATGATTCCAGTCTGTGGCCTGAAAATACATGGTAGAGTCTGGACTTTAGATTTCAATGATGGAGCTACTATCTCAGATATTTTAGAGGAGGACCCAATATTTCAATTGCCCTTATCCCAGGGAAGCATTTTGAGTCATCTCAGATTTTAGAAATCTACTGGACAAAGACAGATAAAACTCACCAACAGTCAACAAACTTGACAAAGTTAAATTCTTCTTTGAGTACTAGCTGTTAATGTAAGTTTATATTAATGCCAGTCTTTTGTGAACCTCACTCATTGCAGTGTAGCACACTGAATGGATGGCTTGTTATGTGATTGCTTTTACAGTGCAATCCAGTACTAGCCATTCAAGACAGACACCACCTTGAGTGGGCAAAGCTTGAAGGAAACATTTCTGAGCATTGTTCATATTAAAATGCATATTCAAAATGTCTTACTGTGATCTCCATGTGGCGAAACTTGCACACAGTACGGAAGCAGCGTCCCTCCTGCCAGAGGCTGCAGATGGTCTCATTGCCCATGGCTGCCTCACAGTGTCTAAAGGGGCAGCTGTCCCCCTGTACAATAAATGAAACACAGTAAGGCTCCAATACTTTCTTCTGGTCACACCAAGTGTTAACATGGAAGCTTTGTGCTCAAACATTGCCTACTTTAGTGCAGGTGGAATAATAGAAGAAGTAGCAGTCATCTCCATGGTTGGTCATAGTATTGCTGGTATGTGTCTTGAGTGACGGAGGGGATGAGGTTATGACCTTTAAATCCAGCAGCTGGTTCTCTTCAGGGCCAACAGGACTCTCCCTGATAACACAGAATGAAGCAACACATGAGGAAGAGAAATTGATTATCAAATCACTTCAAATATGTATGAACATGTAACACTGATACCAACAAAGCATGTCTGCAATTTATTTTTCATACAAAATACAGTGACTTGTTCCAACCTTTACATTTGGGATTCTTACTGGAATCAAGTACAATATCTTCTGGTTAGCTAATACTAAAACGACTCATTCATGTACTTTGAATGCAATCATAAAAGACATGTAAAAATTATGATCACATTAGATGCAAAACTGGCACTATGAAGACCAGATGGGAAGCACTGTGCTTTTAAGCAGCAAGATACTTGAGATGAAATTGAACATGTGCAAATTTGAACCCCAGTCTACCACAGGGCTCCAGACAAATAAATTTCCTCAGTGTGACCTAAGCTCTGTCTGCAGAACTGCTCTGACAGGCCATTGCCTGCAGATATGTGTGAGGGTTTCTTTCTTTGATTACACGATTTGAAGATGAGCATCTCTTCAAGGACAGGGCTTGTTTTAGAAAACCCTGTGCGCAAACAGGGAAAATCTCGATATTTCAGAGTTGTAAATCATATATGAAATAAAACAGAAAAACATGAGACACAATAGATTATGTCACCCGGTGACCAATCAGTGATGTTTTTTTCTAAGGGAAGCAGACACTGCTCCTAAACATGTTCAGTTAAAATGGTCCCCAAGCCTCCACACACTACACAACTGGTCATTCGGTCAGTACAAACCAGACAGTTTTGATAATGTTTTTAGCATTATGCCACCTTTACCTGAGGTGGCTGAGAAGATGTCTCCCTCTTGAACGCACTGCTGGCAGGGTGTCTCCGTGGTGGTATGGAGTCCTGAAGGAACACTTGATCCGTGAGATAAGAGGAAAAGGGGGGTGGGTCGCCCAGAGACACTTGTCTTCCTACGACATCCCTTTTTTGAGACTCTCTGAGACATCTTTATCTCCGCCAGACTGCTAAACACTACTGATGGTGGGTGCAATAGAGTCCTTGGGGGATTTTTTTAAATTATGTTTTTTAATAGGTGTAACCAATGTAAAGAAAGAAATATGGGGACATAAACAGCCAGCAAATAAAAAAAATAGATCCAAAAATGCTTAAATTGAGGTGGAAAAAAAAGGGTTAAAGGTTGGATGGTGGGTGAAAAAAAAATCTTCAGCTTCTTCATGGGCTTGGAAGGATTTTGCACACCTGGTGACATTTGATGCAGCTGAAAAAAGGGCATTCAAACTTCTAGAGATTTTCAGCTGTTGATTACCAAAGCTGAAGAGAAAAAAAAAAATCTTCTGCCAAAGTATTCTGAAGGGGGGGCAAGCTATCCATATCCAGGGATTCCCACAATGGGCCAAGAGGATGGTTTTAAACCTATAAATCAATCAAAAACACTTCCCATAGAACTGAAAAGAGGTTATTAAGAGAGAGGCAGATTTGCACAAATACAAATGAGACATTTCAACAGAGATGATGTACAAAAAGCATTCTGAGACAACATGCTCTCAGCAAGGACATCCGAGTAAACAGAATTCTAGCTTACTAGGTTGGACCAGAGGTCCAGCTTAGTGGACAAACTCACTGTCAATATAATGCTGAATCAACCCATGTTTGCAAAGCTCAAGTACCGTTATCTACACTAGAATAGAGAACATTTGAATTTGCAATTATCTGAAGCCCGGACCTGGGCTGTTTATTTACTCTAGACATGGACGACTTAACGTTAGTTCTTAACTGATGATAAGCCTGAAGAACTACAACTCTGGCTTCCATCTTAAGGGACGGGGAAAATGCAATCTTAAGTAACAAAATAGCATTTACACGAAAATAACATTTAATAAATGTACCGACACACGTAGAACTTAAACAATCTGTCTAGGGTCACAACATTAACGGTAGTCGTTCATCTTAAAACAGCGTTACGGGTAAAATATCTGCGACAGCTGATCTTAGTCGACGTTTCTTGGCATACAAGATATGTTACAGGTCACATTCAATGTTGCCATTAGATACGTTTGGTCAAGCTTATAAACCAAGACAGTCAATGAAACAATCACATACTTACTGTTTAATAAAAAGTAGCCCAAAGCTAGCTGGATCGAACTGAGAGCGATTCCCAGCAATGACGAAACACACTGACTTACTGTATAGAGATTGGCAAATATTAGATTGTCAGCTAAATATCCAAAATAATAGAGTAAGTTTTAATTTCAGTAACCCTTGCTCCGTAGTCACTGTTTACAGAAGACTATGTATGTTATATGCTCAACAACTGAAAAAGTATAATCGTAATCAATATTTTAGCGAATGCTACAAAACAGAGGCCTACCGAATCCACCAATCTTTCGCGACCTTATCGTTAGCGTTAGCTTTTATTTTGTCGTTACTGTGGTATTCACTCTTTATATATTCTAACGCTGCACTGTAACAGCCGGGTATATTGTGAAAACAGTGTATGCAGTCTTAATTACCAGTTTCAATTTTAAAAAATATATTTTTAAAATGTGGTCTTAGAAAGAGTCCGTCCCTGCTCGTTGACTGTCGCAGCGGCACTGAAGCAAAATGGCGGCAGCAAGATGAAAATAGAAGGGAGGACCACCAAGTGTGCTGCGTTCGGGTCAATTGGAAATATTGTAAATTCGAGAACTCTTTTACAGCCTAGTGGTGCTCCCAGCTGTGGCATGGTCCTTTTGTTATCTTCCACTATGATCTGGAGGGAAAACTTTATTAGTTCGCGACGAACAAACAGTAAATTATACTGAATGATAATTGTATCAACAATAATAATCCAACAACATGATCTACAGTATCATTTGATTTAATATTTTCTATGTCATTTGTTGGGCTGTCTTTGGGTACAATTCAGTAATTATGCGCTAATTTATGACCTGTACCGTTCACGTTGCAATCAAGATTATTTCCACAAGGGAGCAGTGGAAGCCCCGTTTCACGTGGCGGATGTGCCTGCATGACGCATCTGTGGTGTTGATGTGCGGTACTTTTATGTGGCAGCCTTATTTATATAAAGGCCTGCTTGAAACTAAATATCACAAACATTAACAGAGGCAGTAAGACTGTGAGTCGGGTAAAACCGGGTTTAATATCACTTGGGTAAAACTGAGAAACTTGCAGTAATTATAAGTTGACGTCTTTCATTGTTCAAATTTGTAGGATTCTACCATTACTAATACGACGACTACTATAATAATGACAATGACAATAATAATAATAATAATAATAATGATGATAATAATAACAATAATGATGATGATAATAATAATAATAATAATAATAATAATAATAATAATAATAATAATAATAATAACCGAGTCGTACTAGTGGTATTCATTTCATCATTAATTTCTTTTTTTTAAATCAAGATGTGTTGTTTTTTTTATAAATGTAATTAAGATTTTATAGCAAAAGATAATTTTGGAAAATAAAGCTGAGATGTTGGAAGAGCATACGAACTCTTCTATGAAACGAATTATTGCCTTCAGGCGGAGTAAATGTAATAACTAATATTCTGTGGTTGAAGTAGGCCAACTGGGTTGACACGTTTCGTTTGTTTTTGAATAACATTTATACGTTTTCGTTATTTTGAAAAGCACTAACCGGAAGTGTGTATTTTATTTTGGCCAGTGTGACAGCATTTCATTTTGACAGAAGTCTTATCGGTTGCTGGCTTGGCTGGAAGTTTCTGACTCCTGCTGACACTCAGTAGAAGTTGTATCGCTTTCCCCTCTTTGAATGCAAGCGGAGTATAGCTTTAAACTAACTTCACAGCCAAACTCACAACTTTAGGAGGGAAATAATAACTGCTTTCTGGTTGTTGCACGTCTCGATGGACACTGTTCAGGTGGGTGAGTTAGCTTAATACCCAGTGTTAGCATTAGCATGTCGCTAGTCATAGTTTGCTAACAAGGGCAGGGCCAGTTAGCCGCAAGGTGACAAACAGGTAAAGATAGTTGTTCGGGTGCTAATGTGAACTCGTTTTCATCTGGTAAACTAGGTACGTGTTTCCATATCTGTCTTTTGACACACCTTTTATGGTATCAACAGAAATTGACATCTGGATTTTCTCTGGACTTGGGACCATTGAAAGAACCTCTCGGATTTATTCGGGTCCTAGAATGGGTAAGTGAAGTCTGAAAGTCCTTTAAATCTTAATAAAACGGACACAATAACATCAGTTGCAAGTGATTCCCACGCGATCAACCAATGTGGTCAGCATTTCTCTCAATTTATCCTCGTGATGTTAATATTTCGTGCTTGTCCATTCCACTAATTCCACTAGACATCATGTAAGGGTGTCGTCATCAAGTTACTATTTATTTACATGTTCTAAAGTGAGAAGGCTGAAAAAAACATCAGAAATGGTTACTGTCCCTTTGCTGCGTGTCACTCCCCCTCTTACCCTGTTTCTTGTCACACTCTTCAGCTATCCTGTCAATAAAGCCAGAAAAGGCCAAAGAAAGAAAGAAATGGTTACAGGTTCTTCTGACTTTACTTTGCTCATTTGTAACTTTGTCTTGGCTTTAGCTATTGATTTATCACGTAAAATGTTTTACTTAAATTAGAATGTCTGTTGAACCTTACACTCTTTCCACAGTAAATTTGAATATGTACGTATATACTACTACTTACACTTGTACTAATATTTGTTGACCAAACTGGAAGCTGAAACAATTATCAGGAAATTGCTGGAAATTGTGAGTTCTAAATTGAAATGGAACAACTAACATAATAGTCGTTGCATCATTTCAGATGGTTGTGCAGTGCCATCTAGAACAGGAGTGTGGTTGATATCATGTGTTGTTACAAAAAAAAAAGTCCATTCACAGTGAAGCAAACGATCAAGAGGCTGGGGCCAAACTGAAAGCGGAGATCTAAGTCAGTGCTGTGAACTAAATGTATGCAGCTGTTGCAAGGATGGCCAGCTGGCGAGAATAAAGCATCTTGGATATACAGTATGTGCTGCTGATAAGTAGAACATAATTTGATATCAGTACCATGTGTGTCCGTGTGATTGACTTGGATAAGTAATCTGAATGGACCACGTACTAAATAAAGAAAATGCTCAAGAATGCCCCTGCTTATGTGACTGACTGCTAATATTCATAGTGCCCTATATTTCTGGTTGATGCAGACTACTGTGCTAAATGCCCCATTACAGCAGGCAGTGATGTTTGTATTGAGGAGCAGCCATGTCCTGTTAGTATATAACATTATATAGCAGGTGAGTTCCACTCAACAAGGTGTACTGGAAAGCTCAGCTTACTGTTTTGCTCAGTCCTTACTTAGGGTTAGTATCAAACCTCAGTACCTAAAATATTGGTCAAATTGTGACCAAAGTGTATAATTTTCTTAGTTTTGCAGGGTTTTCTCTTCATTTTCATTTTTTTGACGGCAAGAACAATGACAAGCGAGGCACCTCACTAAAAGGTTGTAAATGAGTCAACAGTTTAGCTAATTCCAAAGTTAAGCCAATTCCATTGAGTACAGCTCGCAAAGTAGAAAGTAGTATTATGGGCTAACACTAGCCCGGTTCACACTGCCCTTTGAGTGTGGGGATCCTGTGCCAATTCTCCACCTCAACCTCTGTGTTAAAGTATCAGATGCGGCAACGGGGGAAATTTCGCTCTGGTGCTGATACTCTGGAGGCAATATCAGTGGTGCAGCATTGGCACATTGCACCTGTTCTGGCCGAAAACAGCGTCTGTCACGGGCTGAAAACTTTAACTCACTGAGTATTTGTGTTTAGGATCCGCAGCACTGGCTTGCTTTGTGAATTACACAGCGGTTCATATTTACACCAGAGTTGCTTGGTTCTGTGTGAAAGGCAGAGAATTGGCAAACCGCTGCTGTGGCGGTAATGCGCCATCTCTATATGAAAAGTGCAACTGATGTGACTGATAATAGAGTGACTGCTAAAACCTGCAGAATCAACCTTAATTGCAGATGATACTTTAAATTTGGGTTATGAGTTTGCATATGTATTGACAGTTGGAGCAAAACATTTGGGAGTAGAATGTTTGAAAGGAAGCAGTTAGGCTGTATAAGTTTTCATAGTCCATTTTTGGCAGTTGGATGTAGAGCTGACATGGTAAACTTACCAGGAAACTGACTGTAAACCATGCTGGCTGTTGCAGTGCAGCAGTCTTTGAGCATCTCCCTGTTGGTGAGGTGCAGTGGTATAAATAGGCATACTGCATATACCACTGGGATGACTCGGCATACATGCATTGGATTGTGTAATGTAAAATTGGTGCCAGAACTGGTTTCAGCAGGTTTTTTGCCGGAACTGGTTTCAGCAGGTTTTTTTTACTGACATGCTTGAATACTTGAGGAACAAGCACACCTGCAACAACAGCCATGGTTAAATGGGCTTGACGCAGCAGTCGGTTTTACTGATGTCGCATGGTGGTGGTCCTACACTCTTAACATGATTTGCTTACTGCCCCCTCTGTCACTTTGCTTTTTATAATCAATACTTAATTGGACAATATAAGTTAGCAGGAGTCACATTTCACTTATCACACAAAAAGAGTAATGGGCCTTTCAGATTGGGTTTAGTGCAGGTCATCGCCACAAACTTTGTGAAAACCTCCTGCATTGGTTTAGCACAGTCCATTTTAAATAATTGGTTTCAGAGCACAGCTATGCTGTTGTCAGGGTCTGTCTAAATGCCCAATAAAGAGAGTTGAACAACAAAACATTTTTTTCCAGACTGTCCTTTGGTAGTTAATCTTCTTGGTATTACCTTCCTTTTCTTTTTCTAATTTTGCCTCAAATGTTGGTGCACACATTATATGTTAATTTGTTTTGAAAAAGCCTGTTTAGAAAGGTTAAAACTGAAGACTTCACATCTAAGGTCCCTCTTTATGTAACACAGAAATTTAAAGGTCTAAATCACCCTATAATGCATAAAAATGTTCCCATATGGCTATAGAAACAGGACACTCAAGGTGCCCTTCTTCAAGAGGCCCACTTGGATATTTTAGAACATATGAAGCCAGTAAGTGGTTGGGTTGGTCATGTAGCTTGCTTCTCTTTTTCCTTCAAAAGCAGAGGTGTTGCAATTTGGGTACATAAATGTCTGCCTCTCACAATAGGAAAGGTAATTGTAAATGAAAAGGGCTTTGTTGTATGTGTTTCTGTTTTTTAATCAAGAATCTGTAGTGCTTAAGCATCTATGAGTCACAATTGTACTCTAGATTGCTAGCCGAGGTATCAAATCTTTCAACAGACTTGGTTATATTCGGAGGGGACTACAGCTGTGATTGTAATCACATCTAATTGATTTTAAATCTCATACACAACTAAGTTAAAAAAAAATCAGAGGCCACGCTTAATTGTGTTGTCTTAATGTTATGATCTGATCTTATTTGATGCTTTGAGAATTCTTAACCCAAAGTACATTTTTCTCACTTATCAGTCATTTTCTAGAATTGATTATTTCCTGACTTCAAGGGCAATATTGGATAGAACAGGTATTTGTACAATTTGCTCTAGTACATTAAGCGACCATTCACCTAAATTTATTACATTTTCCCCACCATACATAGGCCCTGCAAAGAGGCACTGGCGGCTGAATCCATCACTCTTAAGTAATGATGTCTTCAGAGCAGTTAGATATTTATATTAAGCTGCCAAAGCTTATTCGTAGGAGAGGTTGCATTGTATCTTTTATGGCTTGAAAAAAAAGAAGAGAAGGAAACTACTAGGGGTGGTTAATCAGCCCAGTTTCCTGATTCGATTTGATTCCAATTATTGAAGTCTCGGTTCGATTACAAATCGATTTTCATTAACAATTATTGATCTTCCATTTAACATCAGTCAGCTGCTGAATTATTTTACTTCTCTTTTGAGTAACACCTCACAGCACCTTCAATATTGTATAGTGTAACTGTAATATCAAAATTATTATTTTCTATTTTGTTTTAAATGTAGTCTTTCACTGTTAAAAGAAAGTTGCCAAGCTCAGCAGCCAGACTCATGTTCGAAGCATTGTCGGTGACAAGAACCAGGTCTTGTTTCTCTATTCCCCTCTCGTCTGCCATTGCTTTGAGAAACTCACACATATTTTCGCCTGTGTGGCAATCATCCATAGCTTTTGTCTAAAGTACATTGTACATTAGCTTCCATTAACTGCTGACATAATGAGCTGTAATGGTCACATGTGAGACTGTCATGTATGAGAAGGTTTGTTTTACAATTTAATTTATTTTTCTTTTTTTTTTTTAAATCGATCTTTGGAAATGTAATAATCGACTCATAATCGTCAATATTATAATCGTGATTAATCAATAATCGATTTTTTTTACCACCCCTAGAAACTACAACCGAATTGAAGCTTGAAAGTGAACCAAAAGACTTGGAGACACAGCTTAAAGCGAAGCCGACCAAGGCTCTATGCAGACAGTTGGAGGAAAGCATTATTCTTCCAAAATCTAGAGTATCTGAGGTAGGAAATAAACCATGGAAATTACTTGTGCAGCTTGTTCAGAGAAGAGTGCTCATGAACGTAATATCACAATTTAGGAATGATAAAGGAAAGCTGTATTACCAAAATTAAGACTTGTGTGATACCATGCACAGTTATTACACAAAATTGTATACAAGTGAATGCTGTAAAGATATGGAGAAAACGGATACATTTTTACAATACAGTATACTTTTAGAATACAAGTCAGCTGTTTTAAACAGTGCTCTACAAATATTGCACGTCCTTTCTTGTAAAAAGTGGGTATACCAGGTAATACTGCTGCAGTCTTGCCTCAAAAAGAATGCAGTGCAACTCCTGGCCCATGCGCTGGTCATCTCCCACCTGGACTACTGCAACCCGCTCTTGGCTGGACTCCCAGCCTCTGTGACTAAACCATTGCAATGTATCCAGAACCCTACAGCGCACCTTGTTTTCAGTCTGCCTCTCTTCTCCCATGTGACCCCTCTCCTCTGTGACTTCCGCTGACTTCCTGTTGCAGCTCGCATCCAATTCAAGACAATGGTGCTGGCCTTCAAGGACGTCAGTGGAACTGCACCTTTCTACCTCCAAACACTGGTCAGACCACACGCCCTAGCGTGAGCACTTCGCTCCACTACATCATCTGGCCGGCTGGTACTGACATCGCTGGGGGCAAACAAAGGTTGCTCAGTGAAGTCACAAATTTTCTCTGTTCTGGCGCCTCAGTGATGGAACGAACTCCAACCAATGTCTTCCGAAAAGACTCAAGACTAACTTCGTTAGACTTTCACCTTGACCCTGCATAGCATGACTCGCATGACATTAAAAAATGTTCTGGAATTCATTGTTTTGGATGAACAACCCCTAACAGGCATTGAAAATGAGGGTTTCCACTACCTATTTGAACATATGGAGCTAAACTTAGTTTTCTATCACAAAAATATTCATGAAAGCGTGCAAAACACACATAGGAACGGTTAAATTACGTAAAAGTGATAAGCTTCAGCACAGACATGCGGAGCTCCAGCATGTCCTCCTTATCACATTTAAGTTGGCCTGGTGCGACGCGTCTGGTTTAATCAGTACTACTGCCGTGCTCGAGCACTTGAAGCAGAAGCATCCTGGGAAGCCTGGGTTCACTTTGGATCTGGTGGTGCAGTGGTGTGGGAGTTAATCCATGGTCTGTGTATGTCATGTGTTGGGAACCCCTGCTGATTAGTTTGCCAGAAAACTAAACTGCTATGTTGTTATGCTAATGGAATGCAGATCCTACTAGTGATCGTTTGTCCTCATCAACAGATTAAAAATAACGGCAGTTAACCAGGGTGAGGCAGATCATTACTGTGTTAAACTGGGACACAAGACCAAACAAAAGTGAAACTGAAACAGAATTATCTGCTGTGTTCCCTCTGTAATATTTGTCCACGCTAAGTAACATGCCCTGCTACTGACCCCTTCTGCTCTGCTTATGATCTCTGGTCATGCCTCTTGTCACACTACACTTACACTTACTACTACTACTACTACTACTACTACTACTACTACTACTACTAGTTAGTTTTTGTCCACACCCAAACATAATATGTATTAGGATTATGCACAACATGTCATATTTGTTTGTTGATGATTTAATGAAAAAAGTGTAAAGGACAAGCTTTAAAATGTTATTTTGGGTACATATGTTAATTGAGAAATAATCATATAATATTACATTGATCCAAAAAAGTAAAGGTTGGTTTAATCGGTTAATGGAAAAAATAATCAATAGATTAACTGATACAAAAGTAATCGCTAGGTGCAGGCCTACATTAAATTTTAAAAGTACACTGGTTGGACACATGTTGTAAGCCTCAAAGCCTGCAAAAACTTCCGTTGCTCAATCACTGTTCAGCACAGTCTCCAACAGTGTGTCTACAACAAACTGTACAAAAACTGCAAATTTGAAATGTCGCTTTCTAAGTCTGTCACTAATAGATGTCCGTCTTCTTCTTTTGCCTGTAGTTGTGAAAAGAAAGAAATTCATAAGTTAATGACTACCTGTTTGAATATTTTGTTTAAACAGACTTAATTGTCTATTAGTGAATTGTGATTTAACTTTTCTTAGTTTCAACTTTTGTTATTTTTTTTTTATATATATTTGATAAAAACTTTTTAAAAAATAGTTGCACTACAGAGAAGTTTGATTTCAATTTCAGCAACTATATTCTATATTGGATTTGCCTCAAATGTTTACTAACATCTTGATTCCTGTTTATTTTTAAGTTATTTGTTTACTTGACTTGTTATTTGTGATTAAGATTCTATATTTCTTTGTTTAAGCTGCTATATATTGGAATTTTAAATTCCTGTTTGCACTTAACATTTTCGAAGAAATTCTCATTTATTCTGATTCATTTGTTCATGTTTCATTTTGATATTAGATAATTCAGTAATTCATATTTGTGTTAATTTTTTCCATTTTGTTTTGACCAAATAAGAAAAGTAGTCAAGTCTGGCTGATGTTTCTATGTACAAATGAATGATCCCAGTCTATACTAGTGTGGTATACAGTTTATTAATTTAACACTGGTATCGGATCGGAACTCGATATCGGCCAATATCCAAAGCCCAGGTATTGTATCGGGACTGAAAAAGCTGGGTCAATGCATCCGTAGTCCATTGGCCCATCCCAAGCAATGCAACTATAACTTCAACTGAAAAGTTGCAATCCTTTCAACTTCTAAAAATCAGGCAAGCCATTCCACAGGAAAACAATGGGAATTGGGCTGCTGCAGTCTATGTGGAAACTTGGTCATTAGTTCAGTGGCTCTGCTTTTTGACTTTAAGGATCTTTGCTCCATTGTGACAGTCACCATGCTTTCAAATCTGATTTTCATAGCTGCAGATATTGTTGTTCCAAGCTTTTAACTCTTAACTCTACCTCCAGTTTCTCCCAGCAATAGTTGCAGTTTGTTGTTAGTCTTCAGTCTCAAGGCTGAAATGAATCAGATTTCTTCCACAGTGAATTCTTAGTATTCTAGTGCTGGGAGATACAGTTTGCCTCCCCTCTCCCTCCTCTATGTTCTTGGAAGATGTTTATTCTTGATATTACTGGATGTCTAACTGGTCTGTATGCACAGTCTGTAAAAAAGGATATTAGCCAGTAACTGCAGTTTTTCACAGTGTCAGGTGGAGGGTGGTCACCATTAAGGGAGGTGAGGGTCAAGTTATTTTTGTGGTCATGACCCACTGGTGCGGTTTCTGGAACACTATCACTGTATGTCCACGTCAGGAGCTATATACAAATAAAAGTACTCATATAAAAAGCTAAATTGCTCATGTCATAGCCGTATGACTGGCTGTTGCTGTCTATTATCTGTCTTACCACTCCTTGATCAGCAGAGGTAATGAGGAATGCATCAGTCAGTCTGAGAGGCTGGGTGGGGCACTGGATTCTGGACAGGGAACCCCTGCCCTATCTGAAGGGTTTATTTGAGGTGCTGTCAGATCAGCCTGGGTGGGTCAAACAGGGCTGAGATGAAAGCTGAGAAATGTTGTTGAGATCCAGAGACACCTGAAAGATAAAACCCATTCCTGAAAAGCCTCAGTGGGCCTGAAGCTTGCTAAATACTGTGCTCAATTTCTCTCTCCCTGTTTTTCTGTCTGTCTTCCTGTGATTACACTACTGCAGCCTACACGCTTTTCAGCACGATGGTTGTACTCACCCTGTACTTAAGACCATTGTATACAACTTTTATGTGGTTGAAAAGGATCCTGAGAATTTGGGAATGTGTGTCGTGAAGATGTGGGCATAAGTAAACAAAGGGCATTATTCTTGAGAGAAATTACGGAAGCAAGAATCACATGCCCTAATCAGAGGCATTTCATTGGAGGGAGGATGTCCGGGAGGGTGGGGGTGTGTGTATGTGTGGAGGGGGGTGCCCTTTGTCACTTAGCACTCCTAGGTGCTGTAGTGCTCATACTTTACAGTACAGTGACTGCAACAACACCATTTGGTTATATTAAAAGCAAATGTTTGAACATATCATATGGTCACAGTAATATGAAATCCACAAACCTCCAGTTTGGGTTGCCTATAATTAAGGGATTACAAGCCATTGGTGGGTTGAGGTCATTTTCCAAACCCTTGTATCTATTCAAAAACTTTCAAAACATTGTGCATAATACCAAATATGCATTGTCATCCAGCAGCAGGTTTGTTTGTTGCTGTGAACTTTAGGTATCCCTGCCCACTTTATCCAATCATGACGGCCAAGCAAAGAAAATGCTTAAAAGATGTAAGAGTCAAGGATTCTCTTACCAGTGTTATGCACTGTTACCCAATTGTTCCTCTCTTTTCCCTATACCCCTCCAACACCGACGTTGGCAGTGCACATGTCAGAATGTCTGGCTGCTCCGCTTGGACACCTGTATATCACCTCAAACACAACCTTAGTAAAATTGAACTCCTCTTCATCCCGGGGAAAGACTGCCCTCGCATGGACCTGTCGATGATGTCATGGTATCACCTTCATTGACTTCGAGGAGCCTGGGTGTAATCCTCAACAACTGACTGTCCTTGGCCCCCAACATCACTGGTGTGGCCCGATCCTGCAGATTTGCCCTCTACAGCATCCACAGGATCCGAACTCAACGCAACTCCTGGTCCAAGTGCTGGTCATCCCCCGCCTGGACTACTGCAACTTGCTCTTGGCTTGACACCCAGCGTCTGTGACTAAACCGTTGCAATGTATCCAGAACGCTGCAGAATGCCTCGTTTTTATTCTGCCCAAATTCTCCCATGTGACCCCCATCCTCTGTAATGAAAATGACAGTAATGATGCCCTGCACATAGATGGCTCTGGCTCTCCCATAAGGCTTGACAGAGACTCTGCACTCACTGGGAAGCATCATGGAGGTGGGGTCTGCATCTATGTTAACAAGAACTGGTTCTCATCTGTAGTGGTTAGGGAAGAGTTGTGTAACTCCGAAATTGAACTGCTGGTTATTTCCCTTTGCCCATTCCACCTACCACAGGGATTTCCACAAATTTTTATCATACTAGTTTACATCCACCCCAAAGCAAAAGCTTCTGTTGCGGCTGAGCATGTTAAGAACACTATGAACAGGTTAGAATCAGTTTCTCCAGATGGTCCCAAATTCTTTATGGGTGATCTTAACCACTGTTCACTTGACAAATCTCGTAAAGGGTTTGATCAGTATATTGGCTGTACCACACGATTTGGGAAGACACTAGACAAATGCTATGGCTCTATTCCTAACGCATACAGAGCTGTTCCCCTCCCCCCCTCTAGGCTCTGCAGACCATAATAGCATTTTGCTTGCTACCACTTGCCTGCCTGTTTACTGTCTTCTAGCAACATTGATGAGCAGGTGGACACAGTTACATCATACATCTCCTTTTGTGTGGACAGTAAAATCCCAGTCAAAACCATTACAATATTCCCTAATAATAAACCCTGGGTCAATAAAGAACTAAAACAAGTACTCAATAGGAAAAGAAGGATTTTATTCACTGGCTCGGAGGAGGAAAAGGAGGTCAATCGAGAGGTCGAGTGCACCATTAAAAAAGGCCAAGCTTGACTGTAAGAACAAAGTGGAGGTCTCCTTTTCCCAGTGGAACCTCCGCTCTGTCTGGCAGGGCCTGAAGTAAACCTATTCAGGTTGATGGCTGCAACATCTCCACACTCCATCCTGATGATTCAGCTCTCACCTTCACCAGGGAAGAGGTAGTGAGAGCCCTCAAGAGGACCAAATCCAACACCGCAACTGGACCTGACAACATCTGTGGGCGGACCGTAAAGCATTGTGCCGCGCAGCTGGGGGAGGTATTCCAGCAGCTGTTCAAGACCTCCTTGAACTGCAGCACAGTGCACCAGAAGTGGAAACATTCCACAGTCATTCCCATCCCCAAGAAGGGCCCCACCAAGGTACTAAATGACCTGAGGCCTGTGGCCCTGACCTCCTTGGTGATGAAGGCAATGGAGAGGATTGTCAAAAACTCCATCACCAAGTCTGCTGAGCCATTGATGGACACACTACAGTTTGCATACAGAGCCGGCAGGGGAGTGGATGACGCCAGGATATTCATCTTGGAGACCATCCACAAACATCTGGAAACCCCCAACACCACTGCTAGGCTCCTGTTTGCGGACTTCTCTTCTGCATTCAATACCATGCAGCCACACATACTTGCCGAGAAGTTAATAACCCGGTTCAATTTGGATCACCAGCTCACCATGTGGATTACTGACTTTTTAACCAACCGATCACAGAGGGTGCCTGTTAATGGCACCTACTCTGACATCCTCCACACCTCAATCGGCTTCTCGCAGGGCTGTGTCCTATCACCTCTGCTTTACATCCTCTACACCGATGACTGCAGGTCCACCCAGCCAAATTGTCACCTGGTTAAATTTGTTGACGACACAGTCCTGCTATCTCTGCTCTCTACCCCAAACCTTCACCACAGCTCTGTTCTTCAGGACTTTATCACCTGGTGTGAGGGTGCCTGTCCCCAGCTGAATTCAACAAAGACTAAAGAGGTGATAGTGACATTCTCCAGCAAGCAGAGACAACTGGCAGAGGCCATCACTACCACCATCCGGGGGAAACCTGTGGAGGTGGTGGAGTAATACAGGTACTTGGGAACAATTTTTGACAGCCACCTTTCTGTTTCTGCAAAACACTGAGGAGATCCTGAGAAACACTGTCCACGCTGCAGAACATAAAGGGGGAGGGCCACCTTTGTCCCCACAGTAGTCCAGCTCCTGAACTCTGACTTCTCCCTGTTCCAACATCACTGCCTCTCAACTGACTGAATACACACAGCACAACACACTTTACCATGAAGCACAGAGCACTTTGACTGTGACAGGCACTGAAAATACTGACTATAGCACGTTATATGATCTTATATTGTTGACATTCTGTTTGTCCTTTTTTAATGATGCTGCTCCTCGTGCCTTTTCAATTGCCCCTTGGGGACAAATTAAGTGTTTTGAATTGAATCGAATTGATTTGAACCTCTGCTGGCTTCCTGTTGCAGCCTGCATCTTTCATGGATTTCTGACAGTTTGTAACCACTTTTTTTATGAGAGCATTTGGACGAACAACAAGCAGTGAACCTGCAAGATGACCATTATCAGTTTGTGTTTAGGGGCATTTCTAACATACATGTCAGCCTCTGTGGGCGTATAGTACTGTGGGCTTCATTAAACTGAGCAACCTCTGATACTACTTCATGTAAACTGTGTAATAATGTTTAGAAAGCTCACTTTGTTAGACCATTAAATTTCCATTTATTATTACATTTGTGCTAGGGCTGGCTTTTTGACGGAAAACTGCTGTATGAAATCCCATTGTGCCCTGAGCCTGCTCTGTGTCTCTATTTTAGCACATAATGCGTCGCCTTTAAAAATAGAATGAAACAAGTAGCCGCCAGGATCTCATCAGCATTGTAGTCGAGTTGTAATCTGTTCACAGATATAGTACCTTAACAAGGTTTTTCCTGGCTCAGAATGGACCCCTGGTGCTACCTAAGGGAGTAAGATTTTTAAGTCAGTATCACTCAGAGATTAGTCTTAAAAACGTTTTTGTGCGATGTGAATTGCACACATTCTACACAGCGCCCAGTAGAGCCTTCATGATTCATTCAGGTCTGAGCCCAGTCCCAGTCCTTCAGCCAACATCATTCATCCTGACTTGCGTGTTTGCATGCCTTCAAGCTGCAAATGAAGAGAGGCAGTTCAAAACTTCAAATGTTTAAATCAAACTTTATTGCTAAATTTACAACCTTCCTGAGAAATTAGTTAGAAACAGCCACAAACTGGACATATTTGAACCCAAACAGGTATTTCTGACACATTCAAACTCCGGACTGCAGTTTGTGCTGAGTGGCATCACAGTTTTTCTGCAGAGTCAGTTCATGTAAAAGGTTAGAGGAAATGGTCTGTGTTCCCCTCTGCTTTCCATTCTTCCTGCTAGTGTCTGTATTCTGTTACCATAGTTGAAGCTATCAGCTTGTTTTTCTCACTTGAGAAGAACGTTTTGCTGACATTAATTCTTGCAAAAATTACAGAACGACTTTTGCAAGGTAAAATATTCATTCACAGTTAATATACAACATTCAAAAAATCTTGCTTATCTTTTTCTTGTTGTCAAGTTTAGTGTTGTCTTCTGAATGCTTCTTTATAAGTATGTTACACTGCTGCAGCAGTATTTTATCAGTATTTTATCAGTTACCACAGGACAAATCTAAGCAAGGCAAGTTTATCTCCTTCCAAACACAACAGCACTTCAAAATACATTACCTAAGGCCAAGAAATCCATCAGAATATCATGAAGATGGGTATAATTAATAAAAGTAGAAAAACGCAGACAGAGAAAAAAATAACTGACAAGAAATACAGTGTTTCTGCACCTATAACGCAGAAAGAAATTGCCCTCAAATTAAATTAAGTTGCAGTATATCAATTATGAATTAATTAACAAAGTGTTGCCTAATGATATTAGGGAACTACTGATTGCATGTCAGTTGTTCATACGCTTTTTGGGAAGACCAGACAAAACTGCTTGAGATGAAGCCCGAAATGAGTTTCTCTAAAACTTGTATATAGGTAAAATGTTGTAATTCTTTATACCATGCTATATGGCTTGGTAATTGATTAAAACATGTAAATATCAGTGCCACCTTTGGGTGAATGGAACACCTGGAAATGGCTGTTGCTGTTTTGTATTTTTTAATATTATTATTAATATTAATTGATTAGTCAATATTAAACCTTCAGTAAAATTGGAGTCAAGTTTTGTAATGCCTATCAAGTCAGATGTCAAATGTACAGAACAGAAGACTATATAATGTCTAATCCTGCTTTATATGTGTATGCAGAATATGACATTTAACTCCTTGTAAACTGAACAGAGCTGGACTGGTTGAATCTGAATGTTTGGTTTGTCAGCATCATGGGTCCGTGTATCGTCTGATCATTCAGTTATTCCATTTAATCTGGCACATGAAAAAACTACTCAGTATTTCATTTTTCTATATGCACCAAACATTGAAAACTGGTGTCTGTTTTCCTATTTTCAACCCAAAACAAAAGATATAATGAACAAGGAAACCAAAACAAAATAATGAATCTAATTTACATTTTCCGTTATTGTTATACCATTTCCCATGGTACAGTTCTGTTGTGTGGCCATGCTTTGCGCATGAGCAATGTATAGTCTGGTATCTCTGGTCGCTAATTACGTTTTCAATAAAGCATTGGGAGAAAAAAAAAATCTCTGGTCATGTAATATGATGTGGTCAAGCCAGCTGTGGTTCACGTTTACTTGGTCAAATCAACCGTACCTTTTTTTTTTTTTTTTCCAGTGCGCAAATCTACTAACATTTACGGTAATCGTACTGAACCCGCTCTGACTGTGGGTCAGACTGCAGTCTCACATCAGAACCATGAAACATACGATACTTTTACAGTCATTATTCCCGGTAGTAAACTAAATGTGTCATGTAGGCATCCTTCCAGATTTCAAAATAAAGGTTGACGTGAGCGAGCAAAAAAAAATGTTGTCTCCATAAGTATTCCAAGATTCATATACTGGTGAATTTAGTACTTCCTAGACTACTTGTATGAATGATATTAAGTACTTTTACTGTGTACTTTTTGAGTAATCATGTGTCAAAATCCTTAACGGAGGACAAGATTAATGATATTTCACCCAAATTTGATGTGGAATAAAACTGTTTTTCCCATAAGTAGTCCAAGATTCATATACTGCTGAATTTAGCACTTCCTAGACTACTTACATGAATGATATGCAGTATTTTTACTGCGTTCACATGGGGCTGAGAGGAAGTATTTTGTAATGATTATACATTCATAATACACCAATAATAACATATACTGTACTCTAATATCAAATGATATTCTTTCTTTTGACTGTTATGATACATGATGTTAAATAAATCATACAGAGCGGCAATCTGGAAAGGAAACTATGAACTGTGTCCTCATTCCCCTCCCTCTAACCCCAAAGGGGTGGAACCCTATTGAGTTTGTGCCGGTTTATTAGGGTTCTAACCACGAAGAGGTAGAACCCTTCTGAAATTGTGCTGGTTTATTTTTATCATTGTTGTTGTTATTTTTATTTGTTTGTTTGTTTGTTTGTTGTCTGCCGCTTGAGCTCAAATTCCTGTGAGCTGGAATGGGCCAGATATTTGAAACTTGGCCCAATGATTGGAAAAGATGTGCATCAACTTTTATTAATATGAGCCCAGTCAGCTAGATGGTGGCACTGTAATTAAGGCTTGAAAATGCATTTTTGGGAAGTCTGATTGACTTGAAATTTGACACACAAGTCCAGCTCAATGTGCCCTACAAAAAAGCCTCTTGGACCATAAAGATTTTTGCAAATTTGCATATGTGAAAAACATCAACACCAAATCTGGTATACGGCTTCGGGGGATGAAAAGACAAATTTCTGATATAAATGAGCCAGATTGGTCAAAAAACACTGACCAATGTATGTTTGCAATGGGCGGGGCATAGAAATGATTGGCCATAACTCCTACACGCTTTTCCCTATCCCAGAACTTGGGCGCTATAAACATACACATGCATATCTCAAAGTCCATTGGGTGGAATTTCACCAAATTTGGTATGCATGCTCTAGGGACAAGTATTAAGTAATCTCTTGAGTGCCATGTTAATAGGTAAAAGTGGGCATGGCGTATTCGTGGAAGGACCCAGGGACACCAAAATTGGTACGCTGAGTATAAGTGACGTCCAAATACTGCTCCAAAAATGTAAGCCCAATCCGTCAGATTGGGGCGCTATAACATATAGGGTGTAAACATCAAAAGGCTCTTCCTGCCAAGCCATAACTGCTACTGACAATTGATTTTTCATACACGTCCTCCTGATAGTCCTCTACAAAAAAGCCTCTTGCACCATTTTGCTGATTTGCATAACATTAAAAACAGTAAAATGAATAGAACATTTGAAATAGTCATACTATCAACACCAAATATGGTAGATGGCATCGGGGGACCGAGCCAGTAATTTCTTTTATTAATGAGCGTGATCGGTCAAAAAACATGGCCGCCGTCAAGCAATATATCCTCGGGGCTTAGCGAATGTTGGCCCCAAATCATTAACCATTTTTCCGATTGTCACAAAATTCGGTTGTTATCTTCATCTTCATCTTCAGAAGGTGACTAGGAATACGCCCACCAAAACATTTTGAACTCATCCCTTAGGGGCAGATTACAGGCACACGTTACTGTGTGCATGAGTGAATGTGAAAAAATTCACACCCCCCTCGCACCCAGACGTATCAGGCGTATACCTGAATTTTTGTTAGTGATTTTGTTAAAAGGTTTTATATCTCAGTTCCAAAAAATTTGAATTTTCTGGCAATTTTTTGATGTGTCAGTCTTTATAGGATTAAATATTATAATACCTATTGAAACTTTGAAACACACATCAACAGGTAAAATTTGAATTCATATTTTAATGTTCAAACAAAGTCTCTTTGTGAAAGTATAACACAAATGCCTTTAGCATGTAGCTGACCCAATTTGGAGAAATTTGGGGCTTGTGTTGCACAGATCTTTGAGGAACATGGCGGCCGATGTCATCAACTGTGGGGGATGAAGGTCAGGGTGGCCGGTTTGGGTTAACCCTAACCTAACCCTACCCCTACACCTTCAGGGTTAGAATACTACTACTACTACTACTACTACTAATAATAATGATAATGATAATGATAATGATAATGATAATAATAATCATAATCATAATAATCATAATAATCATAGTAAACTGGCAAAAAAATAAATCTGTAAAAATAACAACAACAACAACTATAAAAATTTCAGAAGGGTTCTACACAATTTCTGAAGGGTTCTACCTCTTCGTGGTTAGAACCCTAATAAACCGGCACAAACTCAATAGGGTTCCACCCCTTTGGGGTTAGAGCCTCAATAATGATTTCACAACTTGACAGTAGTGCAATTTACATTTTTAATGATTTGCCATCCATGCCAGTGTTACGGGTCCGAGGAATGGGAGACCACGGTAACAAATATGTGACCTGTATAAAGCAGGTAAAGCAGGGGAATGAGGACACAGTTAATCGTTTCCTTTCCAGATTGCCACTCTGTATGATTTATTTAACATCATGTATCATAACATTCAGAGGAAAGAATATCATGTGACCTCATCTGTGTCCTCATTCTTCTGCACGGACAGCAAGTCTGTCATGTTGTAAAATTAAAGCTGATGATTTCATAGTGACAGATTTACAATCCATCCATCCATCTTCTTCCGCTTTATCTGGTACCGGGTCGCGGGGGCAGCTGTCTGAGAAGGGACACCCAGACTTCCCTCACACTTCCTCCAGCTCTGCTGGGAGGATCCTAAGGTGTTCCCAGGCCAGCTGGGCGACATAGTCGCTCCAGCGTGTCCTGGGTCTTCCCTGGGGTCTCCTCCCAGTGGGACATGCCAAGAGCACCTCCCGAGGAAGGCGTCCCGGGGGCATCCGAAACAGATGCCCGAGCCACCTCAACTGGCTCCTCTCGATGTGGAGGAGCAACGGCTCTACTCCGAGCTCCTCCCGGGTGACAGAGCTCCTCACCCTATCTCTAAGGGAGCGCCCTGCCACCCTGCGGAGGAAACTCATTTCAGCCGCTTGTATCCGGGATCTTGTTCTTTCGGTCATGACCCAAAGTTCATGTCCGTAGGTGAGGGTAGGAACGTAGATTGACCGGTAAATCGAGAGCTTCGCCTTTCGACTCAGCTCTCTCTTCACCACGACAGACCGGTATAACCCTAACCCTAACCCTAACCCGCACCGATCCACCTATCAATCTCACGCTCCATCCTTCCCTCACTCGTGAACAAGACCCCAAGATACTTAAACTCCTCCACCTGAGGCAGTAGCTCTCCCCCAACCCGGAGGGGACAAGCCTCCTTTTTCCGGTCGAGAACCATGGCCTCGGATTTGGAGGTGCTGATTCTCATCCCAGCCGCTTCACACTCGGCTGCAAACCGCCCCAGGACATGCTGGATTTCCCGGCCCGAAGGAGCCAACAAGACCACATCATCCGCGAAAAGCAGAGATGAAATCCTGTGGCTCCTGAACCAGATCCCCTCCGGCCCGTGGCTGCGCCTAGAAATTCTGTCCATGAAAATAATGAACAGAACCAGTGACAAAGGGCAGCCCTGCCGGAGTCCAACATGCACCGGGAACAGGTCTGACTTACTGCCGGCAATGCGAACCAAGCTCCTGCTCCGCTCGTACAGGGACCGTACGGCCCTTAACAGAGTCCCCGACCCCGTACTCTCGGAGCACCGCCCACAGAATGCCACGAGGGACACGGTCGAATGCCTTCTCCAAGTCCACAAAACACATGTGGACTAGTTGGGCAAACTCCCATGAACCCTCGAGCACCCTGCGGAGGGTATGGAGCTGGTCCAGTGTTCCGTGGCCCGGACGAAAACCGCATTGTTCCTCCTGGATCCGAGGTTCGACTATCGGCCGAATTCTCCTCTCCAGTACCCTGGAATAGACTTTCCCAGGGAGGCTGAGGAGTGTGATCCCCCGATAGTTGGAACACACCCTCCGGTCCCCCTTTTTGAATAGGGGGACCACCACCCCGGTCTGCCAGTCCAGAGGCACTGTCCCCGACTGCCATGCAATGTTGCAGAGACGTGTCAACCAAGACAGCCCTACAACATCCAGAGACTTGAGGTACTCAGGGCGGATCTCATCCACCCCCGGTACTTTGCCAACTACCAACTACCTCAGTGACTTCGGCTTGGGTGATGAATGAGTCAACCTCTGAGTCCTCAGCCCCTGCTTCCTCTATGGAAGACATGTCAGTGGGATTGAGGAGATCCTCGAAGTATTCCTTCCACCGCCCGACAATATCCCCAGTCGAGGTCAACAGATCCCCACCCTCACCGTAAAGAGTGTTGGTGGAGAACTGCTTCCCCCTCCTGAGGTGCCGGATGGTTTGCCAGAATTTCCTCGAGGCTGACTGATAGTCCTCCTCCATGGCCTCTCCGAACTTTTCCCAGACCCGAGTTTTTGCTTCCGCGACTGCCCGTGCTGCCGCTCGCCTGGCCCGCCGGTACCCGTCAGTTGCTTCAGGAGTCCCCCGGGCCAACCAGGCCCGGTAGGACTCCTTCTTCAGCTTGACAGCATCCCTTACTTCCGGAGTCCACCACCGGGTTCGGGGATTGCCGCCACGACAGGCACCGGAGACCCTACGGCCACAGCTCCGGACAGCCGCATCAACAATAGAAGTGGAGAACATGGTCCATTCGGACTCAATGTCCCCAGCCTCCCTCGGGATCAGGTCCAAGCTCTCCCGGAGGTGGGAGTTAAAGACCTCTTTGACAGAGGGTTCTGCCAGACGTTCCCAGCAGACCCTCACAATACGTTTGGGTCTGCCAGGTCTGTCCAGCTTCCTCCCCTGCCAACGGATCTGACTCACCACCAGGTGGTGATCAGTTGACAGCTCAGCCCCTCTCTTCACCCGAGTGTCCAAGACATACGGCCGGAGGCCAGATGACACGACCACAAAGTCAATCATTGACCTCCGGCCTAGGGCATCCTGGTGCCATGTGCACATATGGACACCCTTATGCTTGATCATGGTGTTCGTTATGGACAAACCATGACTAGCACAGAAGTCCAATAACAAAACACCACTCTGGTTCAGATCGGGGAGGCCGTTCCTCCCAATCACACCCCTCCAGGTAACACTGTCACTGCCCACGTGAGCGTTGAAGTCCCCCAGAAGAACGACGGAGTCCCCGGTTGGTGCACTCTTCAGTACCCCTCCCAGGGACTCCAAGAAGGATTTACAAGATTATTTTAAAATATATGTTATTATTGGTGTATTATGAATATGTAATAAAGGGCGTAACCATGGTACAGATATTGTTGTTTTTTTTTGTTTTTTTTTTTGGCTTAGGTTAAAAATAATGTTATCAAGCTGTTTAATCATTCAGATTTCTCACCTGATCATTTGTATGCCCAGAGCATGTTCCTGCCTGGCCACTACTTTCACCATGCTTCTCCCTCTCCCTGTGTCTCTGTGCTGCCTATATTGTGACCAGATACCATTTTTTTACCAGAAGAACAATGACTGGCCTTGATGATCATTTTAATTTGAATATTCTGCTTGTGTTGGGCTGTTGGTATTGCTTTCTCCGCTTTGTGGGAACTTCCATTATATCCCACCTTCTCTCTTCAACAACAACAACTGCTAAATCGGAATAGAGAGCGCAACCAAGTTTACAATTGGGATGGGGGGGGGTTCACACACTCATATTTTCCTTAAAAATGGTAATAAATTTAATATGCATAAGAAATAACGAGACAGATCTGTTGACAGGGTTTATAAAAGAGTGCACATTTAGCATATTTTCTGCTGTATAGTGGGGGGGACAGATTGCCCCACACACAACCCCCCCAAACAATGCGTGGTTAAGCACATGTCTATAATAATTACAAAACCTCCCTCTCAGCCCCATGTTGGTGTATGTCATTCTTGGATTTTTTTCTCAAGCTTTGATGACGACTAAAGCTTTAATTTGAGGGTTCTGCACAAACCCCTTATGTTGCACTTGGAAACTGCTAGAGCTACTCTCCTAGTTTGGGGCACACAGCTCCCAGTGCTCCTATTATCACCGGGACCTTTTTGGTCTTCACCTTCTACATCTGTTCAAGTTGTTCCTTTAACTCCTGGTACTTCTCAGTCTTTTTGTGCTCCATCTTCCTGATGTTACTGTCAACAAGATTTGGCACATCTATCTCAACTGTTCCCTTCTGCTCGAAGTCAACCACAGTCAACGTCTGCTGGCTGACGATCAGCTCACTTCTCAAGTTGTATCTATGGCCTTATATGCTTGGCTTGTTGTTATGACTGGAAAAAGACCTACTCCAATCTTTTACTTAACAAAAAGGGAGCAATACCACAGTCTAATAATACTCTGTTACAAGTACATTTCTACATCACATTTGTGCAAAAATACTCATTCTTGTTCTCTGTTAGGGATTTTGACACAGGATTATTTGAAAAGTACACAGTAAAAGTACTTCAAATTATGCGTGCAAGTAGCCTAGGAAGTACTAAGTTCAGCAGTATATGAATCTTGGACTACTTATGAAAACATGGAAACAATGTTTCTTTTTTGTTTTTTTTTCTTTTCTTTTCTCATGTCAACCTTTGCTTTGAAATCCGGGAGGATACCTTTGTGATACCTTGAGTTTATTGCTGGGAATAATGACTGTAAAAGTATGTTTCATGGTTCTCATTGTGAAACTGCAGTCTGACCCACAGTCAGAGAGGGTTCAGTACAACTACCGTAAATGTAAGTAGATTCGCACACTAGAAAAAAAGGCGTGGCTGATTTGACCAAGCAAACTCGAACCATTGTTGGCTTGACCGCAGTATATTACGCGACCAGAGATTTTTTTTTCTCCCAATGCTTTATTGAAAATGTAATTGGCGACCAGAGATACCAGATTATACATTGCTCATGCGCAAAGCGTGGCCACACAGCAGAAATGTACCATGGGAAATGGCATAACAGTAACGGAAAATGTAAATTAGATTCATTATTTCGTTTTGGTTTCCTTGTTTATTATATCTTTTGTTTTGGGTTGAAAATAGGAAAACACATACCAGTTTTCAATGTTTGGTGCATATAGAAAAACAAAATATTGACTCGTTTTTTCGTTTGCCAGATTAAATTGAATACTTGAATGATCAGATGATACACAGACCTTCATGCTATGGGTTTGCCATTTTTGCTTACAGCTTTCTGAGGGGGGAGGAAGGAGTAAGTTTCCTGTGTGGAAAACGGATGTAACAGAAGGGAAGTGAGTGATAGTGAAGTAGAGATGTTAGTTCAGAATGTGAGAGAAAAAAATTACGTTTGCTCCTGATGGGAATGGGAAAAGAATATTGTATCAATTCTATATTTATTTAAAACATGAAGCTTACCTCTGAGCATAAAAAGCAGTACAGTTTGAAAGTGTCAGAAGTCATAGAGACCCTACAGAGATGTATAATAAGATATATACTTTGCTTGGAACAACCATGTGTGTCACATGTTTTTTTTCCAATAAAAAGTATAATTGCCATATAAAAATCCTTAAAAAGGCATCTCCTCCTCTTACTTTATGAAAAATTCCAGAATATATGAAAATGCCATTCAAATGAAGTTTTCCTGCAACTTAACTGCACAGTCGACTCACAAAAACACATTCTTCACTAAAGGGTGAGATTAATGTTTGCAAATCGAGGACTTAAAAGTCATTCGATTGGATCTTAGGGCCCTATCAGTCAGACAAACGTGCCTCTCTTTTTATTAACATTGTTTCATTTTTATATCCCCCTGTAGGTGTTCACCATCTTTGCCTTTGCCACCACTGGAGGTTACTCTGGGAAGACGCACTTCACAGTCACCTGCTCTGGAGCCGAGGCAAAGGATGTCCAGTCTGTGTTTGGATACCCATTCAGGTACTGCTGAGCACTAGAACTTCCAGTCATAATAGCCTTTGTTGTATATCTGCAACTTACTTAAAGTGTGCAACCCACACTAGAACACCAGAACAAACACTTGCTAGATTTTTCTCCTCCTTCAGTGAATATCACAGTTACGCATTAGTGCCACCATCTGGTAAAAAGCACTATTACTCAGCTTGATAATAATTTTTATTTGGAGGTGCCTTTCAAGATACTCAAGGACACCTTACAATGCAGGAGAACATAGTCACATTAATTAAAACAGCAAATCATGGCAAGGACATGGCCAGCATGAACAAAACAAAACGAGACGTAGCTTGGATAAAAGGACTGAGGGATGTGGTTAAAAATCAATCACATCAATATAAATCATGATATTGCAAATGTATGTAGAAATATAACCATCTTATTACTTATGGAAAAAAGAAAAATAGTCACTCTTTTTAGTTCAGTTTTTCTGATGGAGCTGATTAACGACCAGAGTTGAAGGTTCTGTTTAATTTTCACACGCAGCCTTTTTAAATCTCCCATAATTCTTTCACATTTTCTCTTCTTGCCTTCGTTGGATAGAGGAGTAACCCAGGTGAGGCCTTGTTTTCTCTGAAATCACACACCAAGAGAGTAGAAACAGGAGTCATTAGAGCCAGTGTTTGCCTTCTCCCTCTCTACCTCCCATCAGGTTGTCTGCCAATCCATATGAGATACCGTCATGTAATGGCAGTACACCCTCTAAGACCTTCCTGCAAGGCGACTTCTCCTCCTCCGCAGAGTTCTTTGTGTGTGTTGGTGTGTTTGGGTTCCTTTATTGCACTGCCACACTGATCCTCTACCTGGGCTACCAGAACATCTACCGCCAAACCACTCGTGGTCCCATCATAGTGAGTACATTTCCTCTGGTCAAAAAATGCATTTTGTACATACTACTTACTTGTGTTGTCCTCAAACAGTGGATCTTAATGTCATGTGAAGATCCTCTTGCGCTGTGAGTGGGACTGCCCGCGTCATGGGTCATGACCCCTTACATTTTTAGAAAAGTGTACAAGACATTTAAATTACCCCTAGTGAACCACTTAAAAACTACAAGATGGTTTTTACAGCTCCTACCTCCTGAAATAAGGTGGGCATTTTTATTTCCTGTCCTTACCTATGGGGTGAAGTGATTAATCAGGTGTGCCTGATCATTGTACAGAAGTCAGGCACACCTGATAATCACTTCATCTAATAGTGGTCGACATGATGAAATAAAGATGCCCTTCTAAATTCAGGAAGTAGTGGAGCAGTGAAAATGGTCTATTAAGTGTTCAGAATCTGATTCCTGCATTATATTCATGAAACACAAAAGGGTATTAAATAAAGCACATTTATCGATTACATAAAAATAAATAATACATTTGTTACATAAACGTATACAAAGAACATTCCCAATTTTCATCTGTGCCTCCATTCAAATTATAATATAAAAGGGGACAGTGCATATAATCAAAGGAATTAAAAACAGCATACATATAATGTTTGTTTAAAAGGAAAAAATGTAATTAGCAAATTCAACACTTAGTTAGAATAACACTCAGCTGCATACTCAATACCATAATCAGCTGCATACTCAATACCATACTCAGCTACAGGTAGAATAACACTCAGCTGCATACTCAATACGATACTTAGCTACAGGTAGAATAACACTCAGTTGCATTCATACCTTGCAAATTGCATGGCTCCCGTCCAGTCCTGCTTTAAAAAAAAAAAAAAAAAGAAGTCAGTCTCCCACTTGTCAAGGTATTTGCACATAGTTTTGGGTTTCACTTTTTCACTTCGCGTTTGCATTTTTTTGAATCTCATGACGCGAATGCTGCTTGAATCCTGAATCTCGCAAATCTTCTTGCATACTTGGGGCACTACAACTGCTGTACTGCCACCTGCTGGGCTGGAGGGGAAACATGGGAGATTTAAGGGAAAATATGTAAACGGGAAGACGGCGGGACAAATGATTTAAATAACAGAATTTCCCGGGGAAAACAGGAGGGTTGACAGGTACAGATTTGGCTGACGAATATGCTAACTGACTGACAACAACCAGTGCACTGCCAGTACTTTCAGGCTCAAACTTGCTCTCTAGGATTTCTGTTCTGTTCCATGTGGTAGACAGAGTACATAGGCTATTTTAACTATTGATTTTTTTGGCAGTGCTACAGGGCATATTGTGAGCTGAATGTCCTGTAGACGTTAATTTCTATTTTCTCCAACAACTCTTTATATTATTATAATTGTTATTACACTTAGAAAAATGTGGAGAAAGCTGTTGTCGGAGCTTAAAGCTTTACCCTTCAGTATGGCATGACCAAAACGAGCTACCAGGACTTGAAAATGATGGTCAAAGACACATTGCTCAGCTTCCTTGTGGCCTAGTGCAGAGACAGCAGGAGAAACCAATGTCCAACCAGAGGTAGGTATGAGGAGGGTTGGTGTTCAGACATACACCTTATTTATAGTGAAACTCTTGCCAAAATGCAACCAAGGCATTTTTTGTTAATGTATGAGTCAACCCTTCGTGTGAAAGCATAATTACGATGAAAGAGGCAATTTAAAGATTGACCATGTTTTGTGCATGGGGCACTTTTACGCTAGCATCAAAATCACTATTTTTAAAACACTAAGGAGGCTCAACACAACATGAAACTTTGCTTGTCATATCACCAGGGTTTCTACACATGAACATGAGCATTGAGAACATTGTTTGTACACAGAGTTTATTAAAAAGAGCAGTAGCTTCCTCCTCTAGCCATCGTCATGGCAGCCCAGACGTACTCGGGGATCGACACGTCTGGGTAGTGTATGTGGTTCAGTTGAGCTATGTGTAGAGACCCTGGTGATTCTACGAGCAAAGTTTCATGTTGTGTTGAGCCTTCTTAGTGTTTTAAGATAGTGCTAACATAATGCTAGCGTAAAAGTGCCCCATGCACTTCATTGAAAATTAGTTTGAACAGAAAACAAAAATACAGTCAACCTTAAAACTACCTCTTTCATCGTAATTATGCTTTTACACGAAGGTTTGACTTATATACATTTACAAAAAAAGCCTGGGTTGCATTTTGGAGAGTGTTTCACTTGAAGTTCATCAATTTCACAAATTGATTTCATCCTGATCATTATTACATAAAAGTCACAACAGTTGAGTGAAATCAAGTCAGTTTAACATAGGGGCTGGAGAGAGAGAATGCAGCACAAAATGTGTGTTTTGTGCTGCATTCTAAAATGGTTCTAAGCAATGTATAATCTCAACTATTGTACATCCTTCATATGAACAAATTCAGTAAATAAGTAAATGAGAAAACAGAATTGAATGAGTGAATTTGACATTTTTGAGAAGATACAAATCGTAACTATTAAAACTGTTTCCCAGTGTAGATGATTAAATTGATTGATTGTATAGACAACAGAAAGAGATGGGGAAGGTCTAATTCATGTCACATTACAGTTTGCTCATATATGACCAATAAAATATTGAAAACTAAAACATGAATAAGTATTAAGTGTTACATAGAACCTTTTTAAAAATTTGGGCATGGACTGCCCCTTTTAAATGCACAATGTGTCTACTGAGTTCAAAACAAAAGCTTTTGCCAAGAGCCAAAACTTTTTGAAGGAATAAACCATTTACCCACAAATGGAGAACTCAGAGTTTGAAGTTTTGGGATTAAAAATGGATTTATCATCACTCCCTATTTTCCCCCAAGATAGCTTTATTATGCCTTCAGCATAAACACAAGCAAGTACAGCACAACAAAGAACAATGACCACATTACCATCGTATCAGTGTTCATACAAGCACGCACATATGGATAAGGAGTGAATGAAAAGAATGTAAACTTAGGATGTACAGTTTTCCAGATGCTGATAAACCCAAAGTCATCACATGTGTCTACTAACATCCTAGCTCTTTTCGAAGAGGTGCCAGGTTCTGCAGGCAATCTATCAGTAAGACAAAGTCTCCATCTACAACAGAGCATTCAGTTTCATGTTCAGCTCCAACTCCAACAGCACCTTTGTGATAAAGTCAGTGGGAGGATATGGAGGAGCATACATATTGAGCATTGAGCTATATTTCCCATATAGTAGACCCTTGATTACAACATATCGTCCATTACTGTCCTTGACACAAGACTCCACTTTAATTTCTTATTAATATAAATATAGAGAGATTTACAGTATCTCACATAAGTGAGTACACTTTGATAAAATGTAAAGTAGTCAGTGTACAGCTTGTATAACAGTGTAAATTTGCTTTCCCCTCAAAATAACTCAACACACAGCCAATAATGTCTGAACCACTACCAACAAAAGTGAGTACACCCCTAAGTGAAAATGTCCAAACTGGGCACAAAGTGTCAATGTTTTTTCCATTATTTTCCAGCACTGCCTTAACCCTCTTGGGCATGGAGCTCACCGGAGCTTCACAGGTTGCCACTGGAATCCTCTTGATGATGACATCATGGCGCTGGTGGATGTTGGAGACCTTGCACTCCTCCACCTTCTGTCTGAGGATGCCCACAGATGGTCAATAGGGTTTAAGTCTGGAGACATGCTTGGCCAGTCCATCGCCTTTACCCTCAGCTTCTTTAGCAAGGCAGTGGTCATCTTGGAGGTGTGTTTGGGGTTGTTATCATGCTGGAATACTGCCCTGCGATCATGCTCTGCTTCAGTATGTCACAGTACATGTTGGCATTCATGGTTCCCACTGACACCATCTGAACCAAATAAGTTTATCTTGGTCTCATCAGACCACAGGACATGGTTCCAGTAATCCAAAACTGTTTGGTGGGAAAATGGCTAATTGGACATCTTCACTTAGGATTGTACTAGGGCTGGGCGATAAATCGATTAATTCGAGTGTGTGGTTTAGGACAAAAAAAAAAAAATCTATTTTCTCTTTAACTTGCTCAGTCGCCGCTCCCCATGGGCTCCTGTAGTTCACAGTAAGCTCCATCCTCCAGTCGCTTTTACTTTCCATGGAGAAACAAACACAACAACATGGCAGCAAGCCAAGAGTTTGTCCCTAAAAAGGCACTGTCTCGTTAGTAGTTTGGTTTTGTGGCTTCTGACCTCGAACAAACCACGGTCTGCTGCAAAATTTGTTTAAAGGCTAAAGGCAGCAGATCGACCCATTTATTTCAGTCTCCCAGACAGACACTTGTATCAGAGTGGGACACTTGTTGTTCACCATAAGATGTACAAGACTGCGGCAGCACACAAACACCCAGGGCCCGGTGGATAGCTGTTCCGGATGCAGTCACTTTGCATATCGCTAAAGACATGGTGCCTGTATATACAGTGGAAAAGCTGGAGGTTCATCCACATGATGAAAACTTTCGACCTCAGGTCGGTGCTACCATGTCACAACGATTAAAAAGACAGCAAGCACACACCTCATATCCTGTACATCTACCAACATATGATGTTTACAATGCACTGCATGCAGATGTTTAATTTAGTTTACATATCTTCAGGGATATAAAATACTGTTTCTAAACAAAAGGCACCTTTTGCAAAATAAAGTATTTAATGAAAGTTATGTTAATGCTTTATCAATACCAATATGGAAACTGATATGCTTTTATAATAGCAAGCAATCTGTCATGTCAAATTTATGTTTACAAAAGCATTTTAACAAAAAGGGACGCATTTTTTTCAAAAGGATGCACTTTTATTTATTATTTCAAGTGAGTTTGAAGCTGCAATGTTTACAATGACGGGGCAAATTTGTTCAGAGTAATTGCATGAAAATAAATGCAATGCTTTTAATAATTTCTTTGTCATTTGAAGTTTGTTTTAAAGAAGGAAAAAAAATAGAGTAAAATCGTAAATCTAGTTTGGTGTGAAAAAATTGGATATTCAGTTTTTAGCCCATATCGCTCAGCACTAGGTTGTTTTTTTTGTTGCCAGTGGTTCAGACATTAATGGCTGTGTTATTTTGAGGGGACAGTAAATTTACACTGTTATACAAGTTGTACACTGACTACTTTACATTGTATCAAAGTGTCAATTCTTCAGTGTTGTCCCATGAAAAGATATAATAAAATATTTACAAAAATGTGAGAGGTGTACTCACTTTTGTGAGATACTGTAGATTTGTACTCCTCGACTGTCCCTCCCTCCTCTGCACGTGCACACGTTACTTTTCACTGATGCCGAAAATATTCAGCACACTCCTCTGCAGAAATATGGAGAGACAGCAAGCTCAATTTGTGGCAGCAGCACCTAGCTGCGGCATCTCTGGTGGCACCCCCAGATGCCGCAGCTAGGTGCCGCTAGCAGTCGCGGCAGATGCCGCTGTTTGCCGGAGGTGCCACATCTAGGAGTGCCAGCAGGTATGTCGCGGCACATGTCGCAGCAAATGCCGCTGTTTGGGCGAGATGTCGCGGCAGATGCTGCTGTTTAATGGAGGTGCCACTGCTTGTGCTGCTACCCATGACATCTGCCTTACCAGGAGGGATGTCGCAGCAGATGCTGCTGTTTGGGTGAAACGTTTGCCGGGAGGTGCCACTGCTTGTGCCGCTACCCGTGACATCTGGATCGGTTATTTTATTTACCTACATCGTGATCATTGAGTGGGCTAATTTAATAGGCTACCTTGACTTTTATCAACTTTCCTGCCGCATCTCTCTCAGTCTCAAGCATAACAAAATATACCAGGTTAAAGAAAAATCTGCATATTTTCCTCTGTAGCACTATTCCAATGTGGTTATGAGCAGTGTTGGGAGTAACGCGCTACAAAGTAACACGTTACTCGAATTCCACTACTTTTAGCAGTAACGAGCATGTAACGAAATGTTTTTTTTTTTAATCAAGTAACGCAGTTACAATTACTGACATTTAAATGAGTTTATCACTCGCGTCACTCTCCTTTGGGAAAAATGAACGCTTGTAGAAAAGAAGACAGAGTTACTCCATTCCTCCTCAGCTCCCTGACCGTGGTTGGGAAGCACAGGGTCGAAGTTTGTGTTTACCTTTGGGGTCAAACACCTTTCACGTGTTAAGCTGGTCAGGAAGTAATACCAGGGAGCTTTGCTGTATCTGGAGGAGCTGTCACCATTATTCACAGCCAAACTGCAGCCTATACTGTGCATTAACTGCTCGATTTACTACTGTTACCTGCTTCGCTCTCCTTCCTCTCCCATTCATTCACCTGCTGCAGACATGCACGCTCCCTCACTCTCGCTCGCCCTCACTCACCTCACGCACCACCCCATTCCTGAAAGGAGTTATGCCACTCTTGCAACAACAGACAGGTCTACTTTACCTGCTTCTGATCTAATGTTGCAGGACCTTATGGTGACGCGATGATACACCAGTTGAATCAGTCAATCAGCATTAAACCACAGCATGGCCGACGTTGCGGTTAGAATGAGCTTTCTCTCCTGGAGGCATGGACATTACTTTTCGCTTGTCAAAAGAAGACAAAAATGTTGTGTTGAGTTGTCATTTCTGTGAAAGTGTAAAGAACCTATCCACAGCAAAGAGTAGCAATGTTAAATAACTGAGACAGTTAAGTGTTGTACTGCTTGATTTTAAGGCCTGTTGCCCTGTTGATTACAATAAATAGGTCTAGGTCTAAAAATGGTGTTTATTGTGTTTGACTGTTCAGTACTGTTCATATTTATTTTTAAAAAGCAGACATGGAAGTATAACCTAAAAGTTACTTTCCCTAGTAACTAATTACTTTTGAAATACAGTAATTCGTAAAGTAATTCAGTTACTTTTAAAAGAAGTAACTAGTAACTGTAACTAATTATTAATTTTCAGTAACCTGCCCTACACTGGTTATGTGTAATTATTGCCTAATATAAAGCAGACTTTCAAAATGTGACCTTTAGAGTGACGAATTTCCGCAGTCCCCTTGTATCATAAAGTGGCATAAACCCTATCATAAGCGTCGCCTCTCCACACTTCCAATTGGCATTTTTGTTCAAATTGTAATGGACAAAGTAAGAAGAAAAAAAACATCACCTTTGAAACAACACAAATCACTGTAGCCTATGTTTTAGTCACTGATGAGGATTCAAATACCCGAAGTCACAGGAAAAACCCAAACATGTCAACCGTTTACATATTTATTCTGTAAATTTAAAATGTGTGTCATTGTGTCATCAAAATATTTGATTTTTTTCTACCTCACAGACCATCAGCCATCTGTTGACATGTCTGTAAATACTTGCCATCTTAAGTCTGAAACCACTTCACATTCATGATATATAAATGATATTTTAAATGCATTCTTATGTTCACAGGACTGTATTTAGAGGATTTATTGTAGTTGTTAAAAATTGATGTAGACCTATGTGGCACAACAGGGCAACACAAAGCACCTATGCATTAAACAAACTAAAAATAATAAGAACATGAATCATAAAAGATCAAAAGAATCAAAAGATTTGGAATAACAGATATGTCATGAAGATTTTGTGCAATATACCATCCTCTCTGAAAATAAACAATATCAGAGAACACACCAACATCAGCAAAATGGATGTTGGTTGACATGCATACAAAAACATTACCAAAAATAAGTGGGTATTTCACAGTCAAATTAAACCCGTATATATTATGGATCTAGATTTATAAAATGAAATACAATATAGGTTAAAAGTCTTAATCTGTTGAGTTGCAAACCAGTGATTAAAAGCTTCATATATTTCTGTCTTCTGATACAGAGGGATTATACTGTATTAAACAGTCCAAAAAAACACAGAAGGTGGGTTCCAAGTCGTTTCAATGTATTGACATTGTGAACAGCAGCCTATGTCTCTGGATCTGATGTCTGTTCAAGACACATATTTTGGCAGCATATCTGGGGTGTGCAAGTGCATAACTGAAAGATATTTAAGATAAACAGGACAAGAAAGTCAGACAGTGGAAGCAGTGAAGACTTTGTATTCCTTTGGGGAAAAAAACAATGTGAATATGGAAAACCTGTATCACAGTAGTATTACACAGCATTTTTAATATAAAGAAAGATAATAACCTAAACGTGAGCTATTCATTTTCTTTCTTTTAGCAGCATTGCAACATAACATTATTTATGAAGGCCTACTTTTGTTCATGTAATCTTATTTACGTGAAATAAAATCATGTGTAAGAAATTAATGAAAATAAGCAGTGACATCTCCCCCCAACAGTGGCATCTGCCGCGACATCTCGCCCAAACAGCGGCATTTACCGCAACATGTGCCACAACATCCCTGCTGGCACTCCTAGATGCCACGGCAGATGTCACGGGTAGAGGCACAAGCACTGGCACCTCTTGGCAAACAGTGACACAAGCAGTGGCACCTCCCGGCAGATGTCATGGGTAGCGGCACGACAGTGGCACCGCCGGCAAACAGCAGCATCTGCCGCGACTTAGAGGAGGTGCCAAATCTTGCTAGCTGTCTTGCTAGCTCTCCAGGATTGTAGACCTTAGCTTTAAATTTATATTTACTAAAGCATTTTATCAAAAAGGGACACGGTCTTTTCAAAAGGATGCACTTTTATATATTTTTTCAAGTGAGTTTGAAGCTGCATTGTTTATGATGGCAGGGCACAGTTGTTTAAAATCATAGCAAAAAAATAAACGCAATGCTTTTAATAATTTCTTTGTAATTTGAAGTTTGTTCTTGAGAAGGAAAATCGATTAAAATCATAAATTGAGATTAGTGTGAAAAAATCGGAGATTCAATTTTTAGGCCATGTCACGCAGTCCTAAAACACACTACACTAAACACTATATAACATACTGACTATACACTCCAAACACGCAATATAGGTTGGGCTAGCAGCTAGCTACACATGAACATCCACAGATTCCGATTCCACTTTGTTGTCCTGGCATATCCGGATCTCGTCAGACCGGAACAGACTCAGTCTTGGACTCGTTTAGCCTCATTAATCCAAAACAGTCAGTTTAGATGCACAGAATGGGACCGAACCGCCGGCAAAATCCCAGTCCAGCTTGATCCACTGCAGGTATAAATCCACTCGTTTCTTCAGCTGTGTCATGGAAGTGAGCTCTGCAGTGATTGGCTCTGGAGCGCACGTGACTAAGGTGGCTACGGTTAGCAATGCTAGAGGAATTCGTAAAGCATTTATGAAATCATTTATTAACGGTATCATTGTAGTCCAAACAAATGTGACATTGCATACCCTTGAACCACGCTGCAGCCATGTTGAGAATCTCAGGTCAGTCTGATCCTGATGTGCAGAGATATTTGACCCACACATACACACACACACACAGACAGAGATTCCTTGCTTTTACAGAGAGATGAGTAAATACACGTTTAAATTGTAGCAGTGGACTTATTTAGGCAGAGTTTTCTCATGTTTCTCACAATACACTTCAAGCAGGGTCATTTTAAGTTCCATGACCCCTTGGAATTTTTTACCATCTAAATGCTTCGAAGGACACACAATTGTACAAAATAGTAGAGCCCGACAGATTTATTTGTAGGCAGATTTTATAGCCTATCACAGATTTATCAATATCAGTGTATATATTGTCTGATATGAAAACCTTATATTTAAAAACTACAAATACAGAATGGAAAAAGTTACTCCAGCAGAGTGCGTTTCAATGGGGGTTAAAACAGCTGGTGTCAGGAAATATAACAGCTACCTCACTAATGGTTAAACTCTAAACCAGCATAGAGATGACAATTACTAACATAACATAAGCCAACATGTTCTGAACAGACACACTAAAAACATTGAGTTTTAGAAATAAATAGCAAACTTACTATTAATATTTTAACTTTCAGAAAAAAACTAATCTCTAAAAAAACTTGAACATTGCTGAAAATAAATATGTGCGTCTGTTAGAGGTTTTATTCTGCCCTCCGCACAGCATCACACAGCCGCTTTCCTCCTGTCTTCTCCATACACAGTGTGCAGGGGGGTGCGTCAGTCACTCTCACACTGACACCGGGCAGGTAGCAGCTGCAGCTGGAGGAAGTCTTTACACTACAAGTGATTTTTAGCTTATTATTATTATTAGCAGCTGTTTTTGAGAGGGTCCATTTTCACTCTTATTACTTATCAGTAAGGCATGGACAAAAAGCATGTCAGCGGTGGTCTTGACCAGTCTCATTCAAAAAACCTGAGTCTGCCCAGCCCAAAACCGAGATAAGACCGGTAAAAATGCCCTTGATTCCAAGACGAGACCAAGAACCTCAAAGACCGATCTCGAGTACTACAACACTTGCTGCAGGTGTATCTTTTTTTTTTTTTTTTCCCTTTTAAGGAGCTATTTAAGGAGTTTAGGAGCTATTTTGCCAGAATTGACTCCATCACCTGGAGTAGATTCTCCCCATTTACTTTGAGTCTTGGATTATTAAAAGCAATATTGCAGGATAGTGTACCTGAGCTCCTGCGAAATGTGGCTACTCAGGTTTTTGCATCACCAAAAATCCCGATTTTCTATTTGATGACCTTTCACCCAAGTGTAACTCTAAACATCATTATAGAAATAGAGAGAATGGAATGTGAAATTATTAATTACTAGTACATTGCCCGTAGGAAGTATATATTCCTATAGAAAAGTTGGAGGTTATGTAGCTTTTTCATGGACGGCCAAATGAGGCTGTGTTTGAAGGTGGGACATCAGGGATATTTAGGTTTGTTGTGAAATTCGATATTCCAGGGTAATTGGCCATTTTTGACTATTTTAGATTTTGCCATTATATTTCACTGTAAAAACTGTTTACCTTGTCTTGCTTGGTGTCATTATTTTCAGCACATGTGTGACTGTACAGTTATTTTTTCATTTTGACATACTGTATTAACATAATGGACTTAAAATAAAAAAACACAAAAACATAAAATCCAAATAGGAGTAGTGGGCTCTACAGTGATTGGCTATGGTGGCCATTGTTGACAATGCTAGCGGAGTCATTTGTGGTAAATAATTTATGAAATGATTTATTAATGGTATCATTGTAGTCCAAACAAATCCGATGTTGCACACCCTTAAACCACTTAGCAGCCATGTTGAAAATCTTAGGTCAGTCTGATCCTGATCGGCAGAGATATATGAAAGAGAGACAAACACACCCATAAACACACGCACACATAGACAGACACACACAGACAGACCGACAGAGATTTCTTGCTTTTATAGAGAGATAGAGAGATACACTGCTCAAAAAAATTAAGGGAACACTTTAATCTCACATCAGATCTCGATGAACAAATCATTCAAGTTGAAAATCTTTACATTATCGTATAATTTGTTGAGCACAAAATGACATAACAGTCAATGGAAATCAAAATCAACCCGCTGAGGGCTGGATTCAAATTCAACCGAAAAATGTAAGTAAAACATTGAAATCAAAGACTGATCCAATTTGCAGGATTTTCACTGCAACTCATAGTGTGACTCAGTAGTGTGTAGTTTATAGAACGGGGGCTTCAATGGCAGACCTGCCTAATCTGGTCTTCACTTGCGAATGTTAATCAAGCTGCATGGTGCTGGGTTATGAACACAGGTCCCACTAGACGTCAGGCCCTCATGCCACCCTCATGGAGTCTGTTCCTGACAGTTTGGTCAGAAACATAGATACCAGTAGCCTGCTAGAGGTCATTTTGTAGGGCTCTGGAAGTGCTCCTCCTCTTCCAGTAGCAAATACTGGTTCTGCTGGTGGGTTGTTGCCCTTCTACAGCCCTTTCTAGCTCTCCCCATGTAATGCCAGTCCCCTGGTATCTCCACCATGCTCTTGAGATTGGGTTGGGAGACACAGCAAACCTTCTTGCAACTGCATGTATGGATGTGCCATCCTGGAGGAGCCAGACTACCTGTGCAACCTAATTGGGCTGCAGCTACTGCCTCAGGCTGCCAGTAGTGACAAGGACACTAGCAGAACACAAAACAAGAGAAGCATCAGTCAGGAAGGAGGAGAAGAGAGCAATGGTCTGTGGCTACCACATGCAAATACATTCACTTTTGTGGGGTGTCTTGCTTTTTCCTTTCCGTTGCAGCAGTTGTTCACGTCTGTCCCTATGGCTTTCCAACTTAAATAATTGATGGCAAATAAGAGCTGTTCTTGGTTTGAAAGGCTAATTTCATATTGTAGATAAAGTTTACATGCAAAAAGAGCTAATAGCTGTCTCAGTGATATTAATGTGAATGTAAACAGTCTCAGTGTTACTCTGTTCCACTCCCTGCCAGGACCTGGTGGTGACCGCTGCCTTTGCCTTCCTGTGGCTTGTGTCTTCCTCAGCCTGGGCCCAAGGTCTGACTGATGTTAAATGGGCCACTAACCCAGATCACCTAGTGGAGTCCTGCCAAGACATCTGTAAACCAGGAGCGTCTCCTTCCATGGGCCGCCTCAATGCCTCTGTGGTAAGTGGGTCGACGACTGATATATGAGCCAATATTGGCCTATCAGATATATTGGTGTCAGTAAATATGTTGTTTAATAAACACAAGGGAGGTGGAGGCCAATGGCGGAATAGCATATGCAGAATAAGGAAGAGCCATATGAAAGTATATACTTTGTTTCAACAAAATAAGAATAAAAAACTCTTAAGGAACCTGTACTTTTTTTCTTAATGCAGCTGTATTATCCAGGAAAATATTAGTTAAGGCTGAGTATCGGATTGGGACTCGCTATCGGCAGATACTAAACACTAAAGGACTTGGATCGGGGTAAAAAAAAAAACCTGATCGGGACATCCCCACAATTTAGTGTGTACTGAAGCAATAAACTTAACTGGGAATTTAATAATTACAAATTGTAATGCAGATAAAGATGTTTAGGATAAACTATAAAAAAAAAAAAAAAGGTTTGATATCACTGTTATCAGGTGAGTCTGTGACACTGCACTGTGACAGCAGACCCTTGTGTACAGCCAGCTGAAGTATGTGAGACGCAGCTCTCGCTTGGTACCGCCATATCATCCTCTACCTTTTACATATTCCATACGTTGTCGTGTAAAATGATGTGAATGTCTATATCACAAATGTTCAGCATCTCCTCAATTGCCTGTTTTACATACTGTCCCACGAAACTGGTGCGCATACCGGCATGTTGTAACTTGAAAGTGGAATAAATGCAATGTAATGCCGAGATGGTGGGGCATACCGGTGATTCAAAAACTCCAGGTGACAAAGAAAACCCTGATCCTCTACCACAGAGATTAGCTGGTTATCCAGAGTGATTAATTTATACTTATCTGTAATATTTTTGGCCATGTCACTGTCTCGAGGATATCTCTCTGTCCTTTTGAAAGTATCTGCGAGTGTCGTATTGCAGATGTTACATGTCGCTGTTGGACTACTTTCGCCTTCTAATTTAAGTTATTTCCACACTGCAGACATTTTATCCACAGGTTTGCCAGAGAAACGTTATGCACGCGTCTGCATTCAGCCAAAAATTGTGCTCTGATGTTAAAAGAAAGAAAACAAAATCGGGCTTGGGTCCACGTTTAAAATTCAACCAATAGTGTCACTGCGGCAAAGTGATGTCGGACAGTCTGACTCTGTACCACCACATAATGACGATAAAAAATAATGAGAATAAATATACATATATATATCCGATCCCTGACGTAATCGGCCCCCATTTCGGCACATCCCTACTAAACTGTATTCTTAAACTGTAAAATATCCTGCCTTTGCAACAAATCAGAAGTGTGTGTTAGTCACTTTAGACATATTATTGCAAAAAAATTTAATATCAGCCTATATATTGATATCAGAATTCCCTAGTATCAGTATCCACATCGGCTCCAAAAAATTGAGTATCATTCTGGCTCTTGTAGTGAGTCTTGATAAAATTGTGCTGCAGACCATATTACCTGCTTAAGAGACCACCACATCCCAGAGTGGCCATACTGCTTCTGTAGAGCAGTGTTTTATTAAACTTTTATGTTCCAGGGTTTAGGAGAGCACCAGATATGTCCTGAACTGTTCTGTTCCCAGCTGGTTTGGGAAAAAACGGGACACATGTAATTACACACTGCAGTCTGAACTTTTGAACCTAAGTAACAAGATGTGGGAAATATTTTGTCCTCGATGTCATCACTCCATCCAATCAGCTGTGCTTACCAAGGAAACAGGAGTTTTATTTAAATCCTTAAAAAATGTGCTCATTGCACCTTAAAGGCACAACCCCTTTAAGGCAGGAACATACCGCCCCAACTGCTGGATGCGTGAAGTGTTTGGGGAGACTCGGACGAGGTTGGGAACAAATATGTTTGGTGTGGTCAGCTGCGTCGGAAGCTTTCGGAGCTGCGCGGACGTTGTCTGCTCCAATTCAGCAGGCAAAGTCTGAGGAGGTGGGCCGTCGGACGTCTGAGCCATTGGATTCGCTGATTGGTTGTGTGCCAGCTGAATGGCCGTTCTGATTTGCGGTGTGCTAGTGGATCAGCGTGATGTGTGGGAGGGGTGGAATACTATGTGTGCTGTGTTTTTCTATGCACCCAGTTCCGTCATTCCCCATTTTTATGTTTTGCAGTACTGGCACGAGACTAGTTGTTATGTCTGTTCAGGAAAAATTAATCTGTGTTCGTTTAGTAATGCCTCAATGCACGATTAGTGTGCAGCCGCCTCTATTTTACAACTCGCAACACAAGTGCCACCTGCTTATTGTATCTCACACAAGCACAGAACATATACGCTACTGTGCAGTAGGTAGCATGTTGAAGCGGTGTGTTTCAATGCAACTTTTCTGCCGAACAGGTCAGACAAGAGGTAACGGAGTGGTGGGAGAGTGGTTGGATAAGGCAGTTGGACATCTGGGCAGTGTGTGGGGGCCTTTACTTCCACCAAGAAAGTTATGTTTTCCCCCATGTCCATTTGCTGGTTGGTTGGTTTGTCAGCAAAACTACACAGAAAACTACGAAACAGATTTCCATGAAACTTGATCTCTTGGCTATCATGTTTTATATTGGATTAGGCTTGATTGAATTACAAGAGACTGTTGGGTAATGTTGTACTGAGCGCCATTCTAGACATAGAATTATCCTGCATCAAAATTGTTGAACACCCAGCATAACAACTGAAAGAAGTTTGTCCTATCAAAAAGAATGTCCCTATGTCACTCAAATTAGCTTCCTTGCTGCTGATTGTTTGTAGGTAGTCCCATGCATAACTGCATCATCCATACCTGAGATAGATCAGACATAAGTTATTTATACTATCTTTGCATTTCTTAACAGAGTAGCCCTGCTACCAACTATTCCATTTCTTATTGGAGGGTGGCTGACAGTAGCTTGTGATTGTGTATCAGTGCAATCAGTGCCCTCTGGTGTTGATAAAAATAAGATAAAAATGGGACATTCCCCTGCATTGCTAGAATTCATTGGAGTAAACCATGTGGAATGCATTTTAGATGCACTTTATAAAATGAAGTTGTTTAATGAATGTCCTTTACAATTAGTTTGATTATTCAGCTTATTCTGTCATGAAAACAAAGAGAGGCAGAAAAAAAACAGCCAATGAAGATCTTTCTCTTCTCATTAACATTTATCCCCCAAAACTACAGAGTGCTCCTTGAAGATCACAAATGTTCCAATCCAGAGTTGATTTCAAATAGTATAGTGTGTTTAATAGCATTACCAGGAGTGGTGGTGTTGACAGGGTATGGCTACAACAGATCAACATGGTAATGTAGGGAGATAGAAAAAACCTTTTTAAGCTTATGGCACTACTGCACTGGAACACAAAGGATGAAGACATAATTTCATGAATATAATGAATCTGATGAAACTACATCACAAACTGTCCTCTCAAGGTACCAGTTTAATAATTACCACATCTTGACTTTATCAACACAGCCTGAAAGTGTAGCTTTGTAAGTGCAATGTAAACATTATTTGTTGTCTCTAATCATTTGTTTGTCTGTCTACAGATTTTTGGCTTTTTGAACTTGATCCTGTGGGCTGGTAACTGCTGGTTCATTTACAAGGAGACTCCTTTCCACAAGGATCCCAACCCTCCAGCTACAATGGAGGAAGGAGGGGCCCCTGGGCCCTAGTCACATCACTGAGGGTCCCTGAGCATAGCCCTATACCCACAGAAGAAATGCTTTGTGCCCAACACTGTTCTGTAATGTTAACCTGCTCCCCCTCCCATTTCACAGAAATGAACCCAGTCCCCAATGACCAAGCAGCACAAAATGTTCCTTAATTTTGTCAAAATCTGTCAACTTTCAATTCCTGCCTGCATGTCTTACAGACAAAGTGCAAATACACTAAACACAAACTAAAATGCATAAACTTTATATACAACAAGAAATACTGTGGATGTAATTACTTAAAACTGTGTTCAGAACCCGCAGTGCATTTTCTTCCACATTGGCACATTGTGCCCGCTGGATGTGATGAAATTGTGATGTAAGACACAAGATTCTTTACTTGTCCTCAGGCAGGGAAAAGGCAACGGATTCACGGAAGTTAAAATCAAACAGCTCTTGCATCCAGTAAAAGCCAGTATGGACATAACAGAAATAACATTTAGAGGGAGTTTAGCCCATCATCTTCCCTGAATGATCCGATCACAAGTGGGAAAGTCTGTCAGCTCACACCTGACATTAAAATGCATTTTGACACGCACTTTGAGTGATGTGATCTCACTTCCCCACTCAATATACGTATTTAGATGTATGTCAAAGGAACAAACAGTTATAATATTTTATTACACATAGAAAGAAATATCCTATAGACAAAGGGAGATTTCATGTTTAACATTTGCTGCATTTACAAGAAGGCCCCAAATAGTTAGACATGTTTTTAAACAGTGTTTCACAAGGTTTATGAGTTTTCCATCAAATTCAGCAACTCACAAAATTGAGCAATTTCTTTAAGGGAGTCTGTGGAAGCAGTGTAAACAGTGTGTTCACACAGCTGCTAAATGTTAGCAGGTAAGACCTAAGTACTGTAGACACTGAAGCAGACAGGCTGGTACAACCATGCTGCCACAAACTGACACTTTTTACAAGGAGACAAACAAGGTTTGAATCATACACAATGTGCATACACAATGATAAAACCACATGTGGCACAGAACACCTCCTTTAAAGTGATTTGAGTGATAGGATCTCGAAAACTCCTCACAGCGTCTTGCGGCTGTTCACACCTGCACTTAGAGCTGACCACTTTTGATCGGATCACTCAGGAAACGTTGATACGAGATCTGACCAGGGCCTCAGAAGCAAATTTGTTAGATTGGAGCAAATGCACACCTGGAGTTCTCTCTGTCCAGTAAGGGCCTGTTCAGTTTCCATTATGTAAACTGTAAGAGGAAGTGCTACTATACAGATTCCACATACTGGAACTATGTCAGTAATTTCAATTTCAATAGATTAGGTTAAAATATACTAAGCACTCCTCTTCCTCCAGTTGAAGCAGCAACTGATTCCAGATCCCCGTTGTATAAACAGACCTGTGCCTATAGAATCCCGTCTCCTTTTCTGATCTCTGCCTCAGAGGCACATGACCATCTAATGATTAGATTCAGCCATGCCATTCCTGCACCAATATTCAAATCTACTGACACACACTGAAATGAACTTCACGCATGTTTCAACACACATTGATTTCTTGCGCTGACTCTTGATGGCAAAAAGAATACATACTGTTAAGTAACACTGTAAATGACACTACAACCTATTAGACTTATGTATACTTCAGGTGGGTAAGCAGAGACTTTAATTTTCAAATTATCATCATGAGTGTTGTACTCACTGTATTGTTTATTTTCAGCCTGTATCCAGAACAAGGCAGGCTTTCTACATGTTTACTGCAGTACCTCCTGTACACAAGTTCACAGTGGAAGTGACTGACAGACATAAGGCCAAACCAAGTTTTGTTCCTTTTTGATCAGAATGTTACATTCACATTAATCAATAACACTAAGACTCATCCTTGTCTGACCTATCTTTGCATATGGTGGCGTAAGGTGACGTTATTTATAAATGATTGATATGTATTTTTATCTACATTAATTGGTCCATTGCATATTTTTAAAAACAATGTTGGGTTTCTGTTTGTATTTCCTTTTGGAAACACGCCAGTGTGCAGCTTCTCTTGGATTTTTTTTGTGTGTGTGTGTAAAATTTTCACATTTGCTGTTGAATTTCTGTACCCTAGGCTTAATCTTGTGATGATCAATAGCTCAAGTAACAAATGTGGCAAAATGCAGTTGCCAAAGTGATGTAATCCTGCTGTATGTCTTTATGACTCCTGTCCAGAGTTCTGCTATTGATCCAACTTTACAGCCAGTGCCATGCATTACAAGGTTTTGTACTGAACATCAAGTTTTCTCTGCTGATGATAATTTTTCAACAATTTGAATATTTGCACTGGACTAAGAGAGATCTCTTGATCTTTATGAAGTAACTGTTGACTTGATTTGAGTTATTGGGCCATGTGGGCAGCTGTTTAATTTCATCACTACTTCCTCTGTAGGGAATAAATGAGGGGCTGATTGAGTCACAGTAAGTAAAGTAATATATTTTCCACATCATATTGAAATTAGACACATAATAAACAAGATGCTTCATCAATTTTAAAAGCTAAATCTTAGTTTAGTTAGAACATGACATGTTGATGTTTATATAATGAGACTATGTATTATCTGCCTTGTTTGTGCATGTGTCAAATATGAGAGCTGCAACTGCTGGATTCTGTCTCCTTTCTTAATTACATGAGTGTATAAATTAGTACGTCTGTACTTATTTATCAACAATCCTAATGGTTTACAAAATTTAAAAGCCACTGTGCAGCATTTTTATGTGTGATTGTAGAATCTTTATTATTAGTCTGCCAAAGTATCTTTATTACACTAACACTGGATGGTGTCAGATTCAGAAATTCTGCAGTTCTATACAATAGGAATGACTTTTCCTGTTTTGACCACAAATCAGTCAATATTCAGCCAGATGTGTGAACAGGTAAATAAACCATCCAACTCTTTGTTGGGTCACTTGTTAGCATAAAAGAGATGCCAGTGTCATCCCTCAATGGCGGCTTCATCAATGGCAGCTTTGTAACTCCTCTTCTTCCCCTCCCTCACCATCATCAACAAAGATGGAGGCAACCAGGGAAGGGCTGTTTTGAAGCAGATGCCATTGTAAACGTGCTTCAGAGGTAACAGCGAAGAGGTCCACAGCCTTTTAGTGGATGACCCCTTAAAAAGAGTTCAATCCTGGCGTGACTTTTCCTTCTCAGGCAGAGTCATTAAATGGAGTATCCACTTTTTTGTACGATAAAATATATAGAAACCTGTATCCTTATATCACCTGGTGTCCCTTAAATTCATCATTGGATCACTTTGATGGGACAGATGAAGTTGGGAGTCACTGCCATAGAGGCACATGTGGCTATGATGTATTCATTCTTGAGCCCAGCTCTCTTCTGTTTTACAAGGGTGCTTTATCATTTTGGAGAAGGAGTTTGAAGTCTGAATATTTACAATATTAATGATGTAACTAGAACTGCAAGCAGTTATGAACGGGGACCAAGGCCCCCGTGCAACTTGGACCCTGCGCACCGCAGAGCCCATGGAAGTTGGCCCCAAAAGGTTGACAGGCTCGGAGCAAAAGTGATGACACAGGCCAACGTCTGAGCCGTGTTATTTGCTGTAATGGGAAGTGCACCGGAAGTGCGTAAGGCTGAATGTGTGCCAATTTGGATTTGTTGTACTAAATCACGCCAACTTTGACCAGTCGTTACTTAACTATATGGCTGGCCTCAGGAGTGACCCCACATTAGTACTGTTTCATTACATTTCTATAATTGCAACAATAAATGAGAGTGACAAGGAAAAATGCATTTATGTTGATTAGTGTGTAGGCCTACATTTTCTAAACGCACTGTTAGCCATTTGTCTTGCATATGTGAGACGTGAATTAATGTTACAGAACCTGTGGAGCAGAAAGAACTTTTTGTGAGGAGCTTTAGAGGTGACGTGTTAGCATGACACACTGGATGACTTCAGGAACAATTGACATAAGTTTGATGTTGAAAGCATTTAGTTTGACCGAAATATGAAACAGTATGTGTTTTTTAGCTAGCAAAAAAGATTGTTAGGGTATAACTAGCCGATTTTTTTGAAGTGGCAAAATTTTTTTGACAACTTTTCATCAGACACATCTGGAGATTCTGTGTGCAAAGTTTAAGGCAGGTGGCGCTTAAATTGTAGGAGTAGTTTGAAAAAGTAGGTTTTGCATATGTGACGATTCAGCAAACGAAATGTGCAGCAGAAGTGGGCATGTCCTATGTCAGAAAACTCAGCTCTATTCAGGTAACATATGGATATAAGGTTTGCGAATGTGTTATTTAAAATGTGGAAGTTACAGGCAAAAATGCTATTGCATCTATTATAACGCCACCTAGTGGAGTACATGTGCAATTTTTGGTATGGAAGAACTGTGTCCTCTTCTATATGTACCATATAAATTTCAAAGCTCTCTGCATGATAGTTTGGCTGAAATTAATGTTTGTTGTTTATCTTGTAATAAGCCACGCCCACATCGACCAGTCATGACCACCTTCAAGATATGGCCTCAGGATTGGCCCTACATCATACCGACCAACTTTCGTAAAAACTGGTCCAGCTGTTCAAGAGATATAACCTTCCCATATTTTTAGTCACCCTTGTGGCCAAAATTCGCCAAATTCGGCTCATCCCTTCCCAGTCTCATGGCAACTAAGGATCTCAAATTTGGTGTTCATCAAATCAAACAGTTTACATTTTTATAGTTAGCTACAGAAATATATTTGTTAATAATTTGCGCATCAAAATTCTTTTGATAACTTTAGATCAGGTCCAGCTGAAGAGTGTATGTGCCAAATTATCAGACAAAATTCCAAGGAGGAGGTATTCAAATTTTTGCCTTTTATCCACAATTAAATAAACAAGCTGGTCTTAGAGTAAAATAAGGTCCCAGAAAACAGTTTGAAGCTGGAAAGGTGGCAGGGTCTGCCACATATAAGCGAAGTTGACAGTGTAAATTGTGTTGTCCTCTAAGGTCAGTTTGTCTATTCAGTTTATTTAGTCATTAAGACAGTTTGTTTATGTGGTTTGTTTAGGCAGGAAAAAAATCAGCCAATGACGAATGTTCTTTTCTTATAAGTATCTAAAAATGAATTATTTATTTGAATTTGCCAGTGTCATCCCTCAATGGCGATGAATGACAATGACAATGAATTTATTTGATACCACAGTGGGACATGCCTTTGTTAGAAATATGCAACCTTAGACTTTTGTAACACACAGATCATCAGTTAGTACATTAAGTAGTGTGAGCCCCCCCCCCCCCCCCCACACACACACACTACAAATGGTATAATCAGCTTAACAATTTGAGTGAAAGCTGAATCCCTCAAAACTGTCCCTGAATGTCATAATATCATGGTATTTGGTTTGTCCCCCCTTTGCTTTAGTGACAGCAGGCAATTGACCTTGCCTGGACTTGCATGGACTGTATGATTGACTGTCCCACAAAGCTTCTTGTGGTCTTTATTGGAAATCTAATTATTCCTCTACCAAGACTCTGGCCATTGCAATTATCACACAAAGTACAATCAACTCAATAGACATCTGAAGGGGGCAGTGTTTGTACTGTGTAACTATCTCGCCACTTCAGCTCGGCAAGATGACACTGTCCAGGAAAACACAAAGAGGGAACTTGGCACTAAAACTGTACATCGTAAGGTACTTGATTTTTTTAGACTACTGACACTTCAGCTGAACTCTCAAAAGCATTTATGCAGAGAATTAGAACTTGTCCCCATTCTCTTACCTTGGAATCACATTAGAGAGGCCTGACTTTTGGAATTGCTTTTTCAGCAATTAAAAGATAAGTTGTTGGATAGTATGCCACCAATATTTAAGTACAACTCCCTTCACATCTCCAACAAGATTGAACATGTATTCATTCCCACTTACTGTATACAACAGTTTTTTTTTCCTATTCGGTCAATGTATTAGTATGAGTTGGTTGATTCCATTTCAATATAAATTATAAGCATAAATATGCTTCAGTCACCAGTAGACATCATCAGTGGTCTATATACCCAAGCTTTGGCATTACTGATCTTTGAACTTGACCACAGGGACGTAAAGCTGTTCCTGCTGTATGTGATGGATGTAGTTCTGCTGCCTGTGCGACGATTGAGAAGACACAATGGGCAAATTTGATCACATTGTTGGTTGCATTTCTCTGCTATTTAGTTCAAACTCAGGGATCACTTGGAACGATGAATAAATATTCATAAATCCATAAATATTTTATCCAAGCTGATATCATATAATCCAACTCAAAATCCAACATTGTTCATCAGCATGTTTAAGAAACACATTTTCTTCAAATCATTGGGACATTTTGTTCCCACTGACAGGGGTACATGTTTTTCCTGAGTTTGATGATGATATGATTTAAGCTGTTTGATGACAATGCAAGACAACGGAGGCATACACGGTGTACCTATGATGTATAGTTACATCGCATCTTCATGGCAAATCATGTATGTGTCACAGCACATTTCTGACTAGTTATGGGAGTCTTAACCACTTAGAGGGATTAGGGAAGAGCAAGGTGTGTTCACGTGTCAGGACCTGTGACTTCAGATCGCCATTTAAGAAAATGCTCTTCCTGCTTCCCTCTTCCATTTAATAGTATGTATTTTTGTAGCAGAACATTGCTTTGAAAAAACTATGCAGCGTTGAGGATTGTGAGTCCTTAATTTACTCAGATCTAGAGACACAATTCTAGTGGAGCCTCACCACAAAATAGCGGACAATGTAGATCAGTGTTTCCAAATTAATTAGATTTCACTCAATAATCGGTTAGTTTAAAAGTTGACAACTAATCAATTAATCAGTTATTCTTTGTGACTCTAGCCTCAGCAAAAATGATGAGTGCTGAACCAGCAGAGGAAAGTGAGCTGCTTTAGTGAGGCCTTACAGGCCTCTGAAAGTTACATATGTGAGCCAACTGATTTCTTACACATAAATAAAGTTATGTTCAATCAAATAATATTTAAAATATCAAAACTCTCAGCAAACCTGGGGCCATGTAGGATTCCAGGACAAAAATGCTGGTTGTATTTCACAACCTTGTGCTTTAACACTCCGAGGCCATTGCTACTTATGTTCTAAGTGGTTAGAAAAGAAAAATTGAATTATTTAGAGGCTTTCTTTTCTGGTCCTCTGTCTGTCTGTCTGTTTGTGTGTGGGTGTCCCAAGAACGCGCACGCAGGAAGTTCCTATCCTGTCGAGAGCGCGAAATATGACGTAAGTGGCTTGCCGCGCAGTGATGATGGCGGTGCGTGAACGCGCAGTAAAAGTAATGGCTGCTCTGGATCGGCGGGTGCCTAGCCTCGATGATTTCGTGGGTCAAAGCTGGACTGCCTGGACCGAGTGGGCCGGTGTGACAGCGGCGGATGGTAAGGAAGCATACTGACGCAAACACTAGCTGCTACGAAGCCATTTAACCAAAGCACCGGGGTTTATTTTCGTGGAAACGGAGGACAGTGCTAACCATGTTACCCAAACAAAGACCCTGCCGGGTCCTAGTGCTGGGTGGGTAACATGTTGCTCTCTCCCAGGTCTCACTGCATATGCTGTCTTCAAGAAAAAATAAGTGATAGTTACTAACAGATAGTCGGTGTAGTGTGTGCTTTACGACTGTGGCCGTGAAACAAGCTGCCAGTGTTTAAGAGACGCGTTTCATATCAGTGTAACGAGTCGGGCTACGGTGGCATCAGAGCGGAAGGAGGCTAATGTGGATGGTTGGGCGAGCAACTTCTTGTCTTGGAAAGCTAGCTAGCCAGCTAGACTAGCGTTGTCGACGAGGCAGTTAGCGGTAGCATGCTAATGCTAGAAGCAGGAGGATTGAGAGTAGACACCGGTGACGGAGGAGGAGTCTGATGCTGTTGCCACCATGTAAATGCTGGCCCAGCTTTCGATATTGCTAACGTTACTCTGTGTCCTTTTCGCTTCATTTTAATGTCCCCCGGTCATTGCCAGTGTCGCCGCCTCCATTTAACTGATGTTAACATTTCTGTATGCGACAGGAAATCCCAATATATGTGACTTAAGCCCAAAAAGTGCTCATGCCCTTCCCAGTTTAGAGTATGTGCGCTCACTCATTGTCTGGCATCCCTCCAACTGCTACTTTGACCATAACAATCAAATAAAGTCCTATTCACCTACATAATACAGTTAGCATCTTATTGTTGTCAACAAACTATGACACACATGACTAGAAAAAATGACCAGCAGCAGCAGTCAGTGGAGAAGCAGTTGACCTGCAAATCAGTCCTTTTATATAACACAGCTTAAGGGCCTGTTTATGTGCAGATTTTGTAGAGTCGGGTCAGGCTTTGTCTTGCTGATGAACCTGATTTACAACTTTGGGGAAACATCTGACCTTCCAAGGGGCTTATTGGACATGCCTCTTATGTGTGATGTTTCAGGGCCTGTTGTGGATGACTGCAGCAAGAATGGCAAAAAGGCTGCAGAGGCCATGTCACTCAGTAAGGAAGGTAAGTTTGTCTGCTATCATTATAATTGAGATATTATAAGAAACATAAATCTGTTTGGGACATTTAAAAACAATAATTTATATTATATAAATGATGAGCATGAAAGTTGGACAGTTTTTTGCTTAGGCACCTTTTGCCACCTAGCCTGTCTGAGGCAGCGGCAGCTGTCTTTGTGCGTATGTGTGTAAGTATGTTCACCTTACTTACAGTCATCTACAATATGTCATGTGGGAATAACAACCAACACAAGATTATGATGATGAAGAATGGGCTGGGTCCACACATTTGCATTGATTGAAGCCCGTAGGTTTTTAATTGAAGCTGTCCGCCCTCCCGCTTCTTCCCACTTAGGTTACATCAACTTAGGGATTTGTTTCAGTTCACGCATAATAGAAATCCATAGAATTACACCATCATATCTCGCTGTCTCATCTATTACCTATACCTGCTTGTTCTGCTCAGGGCGATGGGACTGAAGTCTTAGACGTTAAACTTGTGGTGGTGTAATGTACGTATAAGACGGCCAACTCGCCAGTCAGTGTAGCCTGTAGGTCTTTGGACTTTGGGAATGAAACCACTCAGTGTGTGAACATCCAAACCCCAAGGCCCCATCCCTATATACCTCTCACCCCCTACCACTTAACTGATTTATGCCTATGCTTTGAGTGTTGATTCTGCATAGCTGCACGCTATTGGTCATAGCATAAGTCGTAGCCCACACACCTTCCCAGATGTTCGACTGCATGACACAGTGACATAGACCGCAACGACTGTGATCGGCCTGCTTGGTTGCATCGCATATCTTGCTTCTCCTCGAGTGCTTAATGGCGATGCTAACATCGGGGATTGTTACGAGAGGTTTCCTCACTAAATACACTGCTCCTCTTCCTGTATTGTACTCTTCCTCCAGAGCCGATCTTTGCTGCAAGAGTGTCTCTGGCTAGAGAGTTGATAGCGCTGATGTCTGAAGGCTGCCCCTTCACAACCAGCCTTGTGACAAACATCACCCTGTCAAAACCAAGTTATGTTCTGTGTCCAAGCTTGGTTCATATAAACGGGCTGCAGAAACTGTCCATTACCAGTAATTTGCCTACTGGAGAAAGTACACCGAGCAGTCAGCTGAATCAGTGCTTCCAGCATCACCAGCAATGCAGACACAACAGTGCACATGTATGAATGCTCACAAAGGCATAGGCCATGTCAGTAGGCAATGTGGGAAGGCTACATGCAGCCATAAATCAGCCTTTAGTCCTACCCCTCTGTTTTGCACATTCACACTTCTTGTGTCCTGATTTTTGTTGGAAAAGTGTGGTAAGGGAAATTTTAAGGGCTACATGGCCTACCAAGTGGCAACTAAAAGCCAATCAAAAGCTATCAAGTTAATGTTACATTGTTATTGCTGATTTGTGCAATTTTGTCTGTCTGTATTTCAACGTTGCATTTCCCCCTTTGAGGCATCTAATGGCCAACAGTTTAACTAAACTCCAACAGCAAAGTTGCTGTATTTGGTATCACTTCTCTAATATCAGTGCAGACTAGCAAGGTAGGAGCACAGGGTTGTAATGTTAGCCCATACAGCACTGCTAGTGGCAGGTTCTAAAGCAAGGGTTTTTTTTATTATTCACTTGATAGTGTGAAGTTTTGATCAAATTGCAAGTTGAAGACGACATATTCAAAATGTCTGGTCATCCGTTTACACAAACCCCATCGAGGACTAATGATGTATGAAGGTTTGTCCCATTTAAAAGGGGGAGATTTCAACCACTACCCTGTGTAACACTGTTCTGATGGGCAAGGGGGGTAGGGGTAAGAATTGGAAATGGGATAGAGCCCAAAACTTGATAACAATGCCCCATGGCTAACCACTGCACCACCTAACCCTAACCCTAACCCTGTTATATCAAGAACACGCTATGCATTCAGCATAGAGCTGCATGTCCATCCAGAAACTTGTATAATTACCTAGTAAATTGCTTCTCTTTTTTTCTAATTTAAAACAAGAATATATCACTAGCGTGAATACAGATATTGCCAGCCAGATGTCAGAATTGAAGAAGTTGGGTACAATGTAGGATACCAAATGACATTAACAGCTAAAAACTGATTACATGAGTTTTCTCCCAGTGTTATCAGAATCTGACAGTACTTAACAGTGAGAAAATCTACCCTCTTTCCATCATGCAGCAATCATCTCTGCCTGCCCCAGAAAGTGTCATTGCTATGTTACTTCCATTCGACTCATATGTGTCTCCTATCTCCTGTCCCATCTCCTGTCCCCTCTCCTCCCAGACATGTCCATCTTTGGCCTCTACCCTGGCCATGATGACTTTTACCTGGTGGTGTGCAGCCATTGTGGCCAAGTAGTGAAGCCGCAGGCATTTGAAAAGCACTGCGAGCGGAGACACGGCCCTCTGGCCAAGCTGTATGCCCGACTGCGCTCTCCCACCCCTGCACCACAGCCCCAGCAGAGGCCCCACCACAGCCACTCTCCTTCCCATGGGACCAATGCTGCCTCTGCTTCACCCTGGGAGGGTCGTGGCCAAGGAGTTGGGCAGCTCCGGGCAGCCCCACCTTCACCTTCCACCCCACCCCAGTACAGACACTCCAAGAGCTCCAAGGATGCAGTACGGTAAGAGCTAAGGTTGGGCAGTGTCTGCTGAATTGACATATGACGATGTCTGCAGTGAAATATCGTGAGAGACGATGACAGCGTTGTTTACAGATTTGAGGCATTGTGTCCAGTCAACGTTGTCACAAAGCAGCAGTTGTCTATTAGCTCACCACTGTAGCAGCTGCTGTTTCCCACCGTTGCTCTGATATGAATCTCCAACTGTCTGGTCCTGCAGAGGAAACTATCTCCCATGCCCACCGACATCCAAGTGCCAGGTTTAAAAGCGTCTTGGTCTCCACACCACATGTCCATAACTTAGCTTTATTCAGCCACGTGTTTATAAAACAACATTGGCTGACTAGCCAAGGAAGCTAGACTAAGGAAAAATGTCATGACTGAGAGAAACAGCAGCCTGCAGGAAAAGAAGCAATGCTGCCATACATTTAACAGAGTGTCTAGGGATCGACTAATTGCCCCTAACATAGGGCTTGGCAATTTATAGGGCTAGTATATTGTTATTTTAATGTGAGACACGTCTTATATTATGGTTATTGTTGTTGTGGGAATTCTTCTCCTGTAAAGACAGATTCATGATATCAATTTCTAAACTTCCCAGTCCATCCTTCTTGTTCTAATACTTGCCTTTTGCAACTTAGTCATTACATCCACATTGGTGATGATTATTTAGAAAACCCAGTGAGATTTGTTGTTCAGAAGTGTTGTTCAAAGTTGAGCCAAAAGTTAACATTTTACTTGCCCTCTTTCGTGACCCAGACATTCCCCAGTGGAGAAGTCCTCTCACAGCAGCCACACAGATTCATCATTATTTAAGCAGCCACCACCTCTGGAGCCTCCGATGAGCTCTCCCCCTCCATCACTCAGAGATCCACCCTGGCCGCACGGAGGCACTCCGCCAAGTAGACCATCACCCAGTGACAGGCCCCCCACACAGAGCCAGAGGAAGGACTCCTCGTTGGCCTCTACATTGCCGGGCCATCGGATCCCAAGACCCTATAACAAAGTGGCCTCAAGTGAGTACAAATGGAGAGATTTGGCTAATATAAAAAGAATAAGTGTTTGAAGAATGGATGCTTATCATATAGTTTGTTTTACCCACTGAATAATCAAAGTTCTGTTTCTTACATCCACGTGGAAAGTCTTAAAGACGAAATTATAGCTATTAATTAAAATTGTTTAATATCGAAAGATTATAGGATAATATGTGCAACAGTTGGGGGTTTAAACTCGGACACCAAGAATACTTCACCCTGATTTGCCAGAGGCTGTGTATTATTTTCATATAAACTGTGGCTCTGAAGTAGCTTTTTCATCAAAATCCTAAATCATACCTGGAAGTCTACCAGTTTCAGCAGTTTCAGCCCAGTATTGAACCTCAGATCCAAGGCACAAGGCAAGTTTACCTTGATCATGTGAGTTTGAGGATCACTTAACAAATTGGGCCTCAACTAACTTTGCTAACCAGGTGTTCAGACCGATAAGAGTAATATGGAAACTGCAATGATGGGGCATGTTTTAGAAGTGTAATGATTTGAGTGTTTGATCTGTGAGTTTGAAAGCTTATCGTACGCCAACACACTGCACTGTTTATAATGCTATTAGGCAACTGGGGAAAACCTTCTCTTTCCCCCCAGACTTGATAAAGGCAAGGCAGGCAGCATGGCGGTGCAGTGGTTAGTGCTGTGTCCCACAGCAAGAAGGACCTTGGCTCTAGGGCTGCCCCCAACCAAGGATTTTCTTGCTTGACCAGTGGTCGTCATTTAGAGTGATTAGTTGACTAATCGACACATATACAGGGTTCTCCCCAGATGGTGGAACAATGGTGCTGCGCCGCTATACTGCTAGCTCAGCGCCACTATGCTCATTTTCAATGTTAGCTGCTTTATAGCGGGTGTTTGTGGGCTTCCGCAGTCTTCTGTCCTGGCTGACGGTAATGAGCGCCCATCGTCGGTGTATTTATTTCTGCTTTCAAATGTTTGGGCCGCCATGGGCAGGTAGCTAGGCTACTTACATTTTTAAGGTGGTACATCATGTTCGTCATTGAGGAGTGATAGGCAATTTTTTTCCTGCAAAGTTTGCATGTCACCTTCTTGGGGACATCCTTCTTCTTTTGAAAATGATCCCATATTTTAGATGTCTTTCCCAACATGGTTGGCTATTAATTGTTAACTGTCTAACCGCAATGTCAAGGGGACCTGCCGTGTAAAAAAAACAAAAAAAAAAAACACTGAAAGTGAGTGAGTGTCACGACTGCCTGTATCTGGCCCTTCAAATTAAAAGCCCTCCAGTCTAATTTTGACAAGACACGGCTCCAACTGTTTTTTTTTTTTTCCTGCGACCAATCGACCAATGAAATTTTGGTCAGCTAATGAGTGTTGGTCGACCAGTGCTTGTTCGACTATTTGGGGGCAGCCCTACTTGGATCGACAAGGCAAGGTGGATGATGAAATGACACCATCAATAGTTAAACTTATTTGTTGCATGTTTTTCATTATTATTATGTGCCATGTACATTTTGGAAGCAGTGAGTGCCAAATGCATAATTATTGTAGCTGTGTACATAAAATGGAAGAGAATAGACCTAACCCAAAAGCGCACGCTGAACACACCCAGATTCTGTTAGGTCCCTTCCTCTAAACATATGCATATGCGGCAGAGAACTGCACAGAACAACAACTGTGACAACCTGGTGGCTATTCAGTGTGACACAAGAAGTAAAGAGACATGGACTAGAGTGACAGTATGACATACTGACTCAGTGTCACAGGAAGAGCCAGTAGTCAGAGCTAACAAGCTATGAGCATCTGCTGCCAGACTCTGTGCGTCCATGCTGGAAACAGAGAGAGAGTGTCTGCTGAAGCTTTGACGGTCACTTGAAGCACATTAATGGCCCTTTTGTGAAAAGTTTCAGTGAAGTAGCTGAGCTCCCAGTTTAGGGCCCAGATACACCAGACTGACATCAAAGAACTAGTGGCGACGAAAGCTGACTGTTGGGCCTGCTTACGTTGTCTGTGTCTCAGCCAGAATTCTACAGCTGCTCTGCACCTATGTGAGAGAAGATAAGTCCATTCTACCAGGTAACTGTAGTCTGTACTCGTCATTCAAAAAGGGAAACTGGAAGACTCAGGACTGCAGATACACAAACCATTGTTTTGATAAAGCAGTGCTCTCGCTGATATAATCACCTCTAATCAGGAATATGTCTGACAGGAATTTGGGAAAGGCATAGTGAAGAGGTGGAGGGAAAAAATAGGACACTGCACTAAATGCGTGACTTTATGGATACTACAGTGTTTTCACAGTACTGGACTTTCTAACTTCAATACCAACCTAGAAAAATATAAAGATCTAACTCCATGTTTGATACCAGAGGGAAAAATTGACACAACATCAAGACCCGTTTTTTTCTTAAAGGAGAAATAGAACAAAGCGTGTGTACTGTGTATTAAGCACTTACGGTAATATGCTTTGCAAGAAGTGATAGATGAGGTGGGCCTATTTGGACATTTGCTGTAGAAAATTACTATTGAAACACTTCCCAGATATTCAGTATTGATATTGCCAACATTTGACTACATAACTGCAGTGACAGGTTAAAGGGGCTTTTGACATTCTTTGTGCGTTTGTTCTTCCTGTGCTGGTTCCCTTGACTGAAAAGCCAGTTAATGATGGAGTGATTTCTCTCACCAATGGGTTCCATCACTGATTCTACATGTTCAAGCAGCCAAAAAATTGCAGACAAGGCTGGACTCATTACGACAGTCTGGGACACACCAACATCTGGGGCCAGAGATGCTTGCTAGCGGCCCCGACAGGGTCCACAGAGCGAGGCGTAGCGATGCTGGTATGCGTCTGTAGGAATGTATCAATATTCAGCCATAACCCTGTTGTCTATCATGGGATCCTCAACGGAAAGAATATTATTAATTAAATATTATTCAATATTATAACTTCAGTTCAATATCTTAAAAAATATTTTTATTTGATACGAAGTTCAGTACCACCAGGAAGAATTGACAAAGCACTGGCGACATAATATTTTGTGTGTGTGCGGTCAACCTGCCGTCAGAAAGAGGAGAGAGCTATGAAGTATAGCTGGCACGTGTGTATTGATACGGTTGAAAATAAGGACTGAAACTGTTAGACACAATCAGAATCTGTGTATCAGTATGTTGATATTTTTGACAACAGTAGCATAGACATGTGTCCAAGTGATCAAAAACAGGAGTTGCAGGAATTCCAGCTTGCAGAACACATTCTGGTGAAAATGCATACAATGTTTGAATGTCTGTTATAACAAGATGAGTTGGCATTATTGACAGCACTATGTGGGAGTATTGAGATAGTGATATGTTTTGATTTTCCATGCCTGTGTGATGATTAAGCTGAGATGCTGTTTGTGTGTCCTCAGAGAGGGAGTGTGACTTGGACAAACACTGCGGTGTCCTCGACCCTGACAGGAAGAAGGTCTGCACTCGCCTCCTGACATGCAATGTAAGCTCCAAACACACTCATCCTTCTCAGGACTTAAGTTTTATTTCTTGTTTAATTTGTCTCTATTTTCTCTGTGTTATTCAGTGAAAGGTTGAGAGGCTAAATTTCAGAATCTGGTCCTGTCACTTTTGCATTTCACCCAATTGATATACATCAGGAAAGTAGGTTATGAGTTTTGTGGCCTTAACATTCAGCCCATGTTAAATATTATTTAGTGATAAGGTGCCTATTGTTATTATTTTTATCAAATAGTTGACAGTAAAAAGAAATAATATATATTTGGTAGAGTGGATAGTTGGACACATAGATGGACGCACTGAACAACAAATTGACACCCATAAATTTTTTTTAAAATGCATACAATGCTGATCTACATGGCCAACTACAACACACATGAAAAGGCAAGTAAGACAGACAGCAGTGTCTGATAGGGATTTCCCCATCAGGTTTTTTTTTTTTTTTTAAATAATATTTAGTAAATGCCGATTCCTATCTTGATGCAATACTTGGCCTTAACTAATATTTTCCTAGATAATACAGCTGTATTAAAGAACCTGCATCCAAGCTGTTCCTTAATAGTTTTTTTAATTTTGTTGAAACAAAGTTTATACTTTCATATGGCTCTTTCTTATTCTGCATATGCTATTGCAACATTGGCCTACCACCTTTCTTGCATTAGCGAGTGAGTCTGTGATGCTGCGCTGTGACAGCAGACCCTTGAGTACAGCCAGCTGACGTGTGTGTGAGACACAGCCCATGCTTGGTACCTTCATATCATCCATTGCTTTGTTCGATGTGGACGCGTTGCTTGTCTATTTCACACGCGTTCAGCATCTCCTCAATTTCCTGTTTTAGATTCTCTGATGTATTAGAACCCACAAAACTTGTGAGCCCGTAGTACTGTGAGTTGTAACTCGAAATTGGAATCAATATCATGTAATGCCAAGATAGTTGGGCATACCGGGGATTCAAAAATTCCAGGTGACGGAGCCCTGATCCTCTTCCTCAGAGATGGACTCGTTATCCAGAGCGATTAATTCAATAACCATCTCTGTAATATTTTTGGCCATGTCGCTGTCTCGAGGATATTTTGTCTTTCCTTTTGAATGTATCTGCAAGTGTTTGTTGCTTAGGTGTCTTTGCTTGTATTGCTTGAGTAAACTTCCTCGTGTTTTTTATTTATGTGCCAAATTTGTAGCATTAAATGCAGCCCTTTTGGTCCATGTTCAAATTGAACAATCCCAGTCAGTGAAACAATGCCCATATTGGCCTTGATCCCAATCATGCAGATTGGCTGGGGACATCCTTAGTGTTGGAATGTTTTGGTGTCATTTTTGAAAAAGTTGCCATGCTAATATTTTAACCATTTTTAGGTGTGCCTCAATGGGAATATTGTCATATTTCTTCCAGGGATGCGCATTGATTTTTCTTTCAATGTAGATTAATAATGTATTCTACATTTCAACATTGATTTAAAGGTTGCAATGTACGTTATTATATTACCTCATTTGAAAAAGATAAGAGTGGTAACATTGTGAGATCAGAGTAGATTCTTTTCAATGACTGAAGCTGCTATATCTACTCCTTGTTACTGATCAGCACTGACTAATACTGAGTGGTGAAAATGGCTCTCAGCACAGGAAGAGTCCTTATGTGGTGGCTGGTGTGTGAAGGAGGAAGTGAGTGTGAGAGGCCGCATCCAGCTGAGCAGAGAAAGGTTGACCTGATTAACAGGAAATGACAGGAGTGACGGGAAAGACGCGCAGGAATACAGACTGCATCTTATACCTGCTCTGTAGGTGCACAAACGCTCAGTAGGCTGTATTTTCTACTCAGCCTGCTAATAGGAAGGAACCACAGTAATGCCATGCGATAAAGCCTCTTGAACAAACTCCTATATACATACATTCCTGATCAAAATTTTCAGACCAGTCGAAAAAATTGCAAGAATTTACATTTTGCACTGTTGGATCTTAAAAAGGTTCCAAGTAGAGTTTCAAAATGCAAAAAGAGGAAAGGGGAGTCGCACAAAAAAAACTGAGTAAGCAACTGGTTGAAAATAAAAATTAAACTGAAATAGGCTGTTCATCAGCTGATCAAAAAAACCCAGAAACCCCCCTAAAATAGAAACAAAAGTTTCAAAAAAGGACTCAGTAATAAGTAGCTCCACCGTTCTTGTTGGTCACTTTACAAATTTGTTTCGGCATGCTTTTCCAGGAGGCTAGTGGGAACGTTGCTCCAAGTCGTGAAGATGGCTTCACGGAGAGCACCCACTGTCTGGAACTGATGTCCATTTTTGTAAACCTCCCTTGCCATCCATCCCCAAATGTTGACATTGTTCTCAGTTGGATTTAGATCAGGGGAACTCGCAGGATGGTCCAAAAGAGTGACATTATTCCTCTGGAAGAAGTCCTTTGTCAGGTGGGCATTGTGTACTACAGTGTTGTCCTGTTGAAAAACCCAGTTATTACCACACAGACGAGGGCCCTCAGTCATGAGGGATGCCCTCTGCAACATCTCCACATAGCCAGCTGCCGTTTGACGTACCTGCACAACCTGAAGTTCCATTGACGGAAAAAGCACCCCAGATCATGATGGCGCCCCCTCCACTGTGCCACGTAGAAAACATCCCAAATGGGATCTGCTTGTCATGCCAGTAATGTTGGAAGCCATCAGGACCATCAAGGTTACAATTTTTCTCATCAGAGAATAAAACTTTCTTCCACCTTTCAATGCCCGATGTTTGGTGCTCTCTCACAAAGTCCAATTTTGTGGTATTGAAGGAGACGAGGCCTTTGAAGACGTTTTTTGTTCTCAAAGCCCCTCTCTTGCAGATGCTGTCTGATGGTTATTGGGCTGCAGTCGGCACCAGTAACAGCCTTAATTTGGGATGAGGATTGTCCCGTGTCTTGAAGGACAGCAGGTCGGATCCTACTTTTTTTTTCTTTTTTTTTCAGCCTTTATGGCTCTATTGACAGATCAGATGAAGATTTGACAGGAAACAGGATGAGAGCCAGGCCAGTAGTCAAACCTGGGTCTGCTGCAGCGAGGACTAAGCCTCTGTACATGGGACATCCGCTCTACCCACTGAGCTAAATGGCTTCCCTATTATTTTCACTCTTAAAGAATACAATTGAAATTAAAGCTGCAAGCAGCGATGAATGGGCCCTCGCAGTCCACGCGCATCGGGGCATGCTGCTGTCGTCGGGGCTTGTTCATGCAACGCCTTCTATTGAGGAAGTCGTTCCATTTATAATTTGGTGGCTTGCTCCCTTCGGGATGAAATAATGTATGTATGTTAAGGCAGTGAAGCTGAATAGTAAGAGGGCTGAAACCGCTTAAAAAAGGTGAACATTTTGAAAGCTGACCAGTTTGAAAGCTGAACATAAAGCGGAATGTATAAATACGCTAAAATGGCAGAAAAATGAATATTTGAAAAAGCTGAAAAGGCAGAAAAGCTGGAAAGTAAGAGGGCTGAAAGAGCTTAAGAGGTTGAACAGTTTCTCTGGCTGCACATATGCTGGAGCAGTAACACAGCCAAAGTTGACATGGTCCCCATAAGAATGAATGGGAAAACACCTCCCAAACTCCTGCCATTTTAGAAAAAAATGTAATTGTTATCGCCAAAATATTTATATATTGAGTCACAGGAGACATGCTGAACTCTGTGATGTGTTTTTTATTTCTGCGCAGTGAAAAATGAGGACGCAAGAGCGAGAGACAAAATGGGTACCGTCTGCTCTCCTCCAGAAATGTAGGCTCAAAATTAACATTGCAGCTTATGGGGTTGCTGGAGTGCTTGTCGCTCCAGGGCTTCTACAGCCAAAACTGTAAGGTCTACATCTGAAATAAGACCATCAGCTAAAAGCCAACATGATTTCCTACATTTCTATGTATATGTCTATGTGAAGTAAAAGATGTGGGATCAAAATCAAGCTGAAGATAAAAAAAATTTTCTCCAGTTTCTAGCTGCTCTCCATTCTAGCGATGATGTCATGCACTCTAGCTCACACAATACACACCCATTATGAAATCACAAGACAAGCTAAAAATCCTTAAAACTAAAACTCTGTACACGATTTTAAAAAGCTGAATACATGCACAGTAATTCAAGATCTTATGAACTAAAAGTTGGAATGGTGTCTCTCAAAGTATGAGGGACAATGAGAGGTTAAAAGTCAATGAGTTATGAAGAGGATTTGAAGATTTCCCTATTTAATTCCATTGACAGTAATTAGACTGCCACCAGAGCTATTACACCTATTGGCCGATTTGCACCAAATTTTGCACAAAGCCTCAGCGGGCAATGGAACATAATTGGCAAAAGTGTTGTGGTAATGGGACTGTATTTGGTGAAGATACGAAAGACTGTCTGTTTTGAACACAATGTGCAAGATTTTTTTTTTGTTCTGTCAAAATTCTTTTGATAACTTTTTGTCAGGAGGGTCCACAGATGCTTCATGCAAAGTTTGGTGCCAATTGGTCAAATTGCCTAGGAGGAGTTTGAAAAAGTACGTTTTTCATGTGTCACGATTTTGTGAATGGGCCTGACCTACACCACACAATTCAGCTCAACTCAGGGAACACGAAGATATAAGGTTCAACAATGTGTTGGGATTTATGGACCAAAAATGCTTTTGCATTGAAAATAGCGCCACTTGTTGGTCATTTTTTGGTGTGCGTGTTACAGGGGCTATTCTATAGCAACCATATGAATTTCATTTCTATAAGTGTAATGGTGTGGGCACAGTGCCAAATATTACATTAGACTACCACCAGAGTGCCACCTAGTGGCAGATGGGTAAATCCTTCATCAGCTGTCCTCAGGAGGGCACTGACAATAATTGTACCAAGTTTTGTGTTAATTCACTGAACCGATGTGGAGATATAAAATACAGTGTCTCCAGTCAAAATTGGCTGTTGAAGGCTGATTACAATATTTATCCAAATATTTCAAGTAAGGTGCTGTTAATTATTCAATATAGAGCACCACCGTGTGGTTATCGCCTAAAATTCTGCACAAAACCTCACCGGCTCATGGGGAAGTAGGAACCTGAGTTTCATGTCATTCATACACACCAATGTGGAGATATGCATCACTTCCTGTTTGGAGCCCAATCTGCAGGAAGTTGTCATTTAATAACGTATGTATTCTTTGGACTATCGAAATTCTTTTAATAACTTTTGTCAGGAGGGTCCACAGATGCTGTGTGCCAAGTTTTATGCAAATCGGTGAAATCGCCTGGGAGGAGTTTGAAAAAGTAGGTTTTCGACATTTAGCGGGGAAAAAAATGGTATATATGGTAAAATGGCCTATACCACGAAATTCATCAGAGCTCAGTGAACTCGTTGATATAAGGTTTTTGAATGTGGCACAAGTATATGGGAGTTATGAGCTAAAATGCACTTTCCTTGGTTATAGCGCCACCTAGTGGTGGAAATTCAGGACAACAATAGATTATAATTTTTCGCCAGGTGTGACTTTTATCCCAAGTTTAGTGAGTTTTGGGGTATGTTCAGGCAGTGAAAAATGCAATCACTTTGGACAAAAGAAAATAACAAATAATATACAATCATTACACAAACGATAGGGACCTTGCAGGTTCCCTGCTCGGGCCCTAATGAAAATCAGTCCTTCTAGAAAAATGTGGAGTTTTTTTGTTGCAAACAAAAATCCTTGATTATGCTGCAAGTTGTCTTTAAAAATGCAATGGAATATGCGGGATATTTATGCAATGAAATATATGAATATTTAAGTTCTCATCTTGTTTTATTTCAGACCTTAAACACATGGCTCAAACTTACAAAACATTGAGTCAAACCAGTTATGTAGCTTTACAAAAGGAATATGCTACAACTCCTGTAAAAATGAATAAATAAAATATAAAAAAATGAAATGTGTGCTTCCTGTTTTACAGAGGTAGCTATACAAAACGGACATCTTTTGTTAAAATCTCTTACTGCAATATAAATTTACATACTATTAATATACTTACAACTGTAAGGTTTCTGAAACTAGTATGATTTGTTTTTTTGGTCGGCAAATGAGACAGATTTGCAGGTTTCATCATGGCTTCAGCTTTTTGATGATGTTCATGTCACGTAATTACATCACTTCAAAATTTTCCCATGGCAACAGGGGAAAATGGCTGCTCTTTTGTGAAGTAAACACAACATTTTTCAACTTTCTGCTAAGATATATGTGACTTTTGCAATGAAAATGTGGGGATTATGAACTCATGCAAGCCCTGCATATTTTGCGCGGAAATCTGCAGTTATTGCGGCGTATTTGGAAAAATGTGGCCCCCTTATAAATATGCGGACTTTGGCTGATTATGCATTGAATTATGCGATCGCATAATCACGTTTTTCTGGAGGGACTGAATAATAATCATTTGAAAAACAATAGGGTCCTCGCAGGCCGAGACCCGCTCGGGGTTGTATGGCACCAGGTTGTAAAACTGACAGCACATTATACAGAAATGTCAGACATTTAAAATGAATGGATCTTTTCCAGTACTATGAGCAAAGTTTCAGCATATGTCCTTAAAGTTTTGAGCTGTGGGAGAATCTGGCTCAACTTGGCATCATCAAGGGTTTTTTGTTCAAACTGCTTTCACTATTTAGTAAGATTTTTTTAAGGTCAAGATCAACTTCTAAGTCCTCAATCTTCCAACTTGTGTGCCCCTTTGATAGTGGAATTAAATCATTCAGTGCGTTTACATGACACTTAAGAAAACCGAATTACTAGGTTAGTCCGACTATGATCGGATCTTTAAGATGCACATATACATCTTAGTCTGACTAAAATGGGACCAGATTGGACTTCTCATAGTCGAATTGAAGCACCCAGATTATTTGATTGATAATCGCATTACTCCTGCATGTATACGTTCCAGCGGATCGGATCGGATTTTGCGTTCTGTGCAGGTTCGAGATTTTTCCCCGGGGCCGTGAGCCGGAAGTAGATGGGCGGCAGCGGCGTCTTTTCTCCAAAATCATCGCAAGAGAGAGGGCCATTGTGCATCTAGTTTGTGTAATTATCATGTACACCATACACGAAATGTACAAAGATGTAGCTTCTCCTCGCTATTCGTATGCCATCTTTCTCGAATGCCGAGGCAGCTGGTGACGTAAAGATGTCAGCCGGAGGTGTTTCTGTTACCACTAGTTGAAATGGGTACAGCGCCACCTAGCGTACCAGGGTATGACATACTCCGGCCCAATAATTCGATTTTCTCACCGGCATGTATACTCGGATAATTGCAGTTGTCTGAGTGGCATAGTCGAACTATGCCTGTAATCCAACTAAGCTGTGCATGTAAACGCACTGATAGATGGGTCCCAGTTGCTTACTACCTAATGAAATCAGGTCATTTTCTTATGTATCCCATCACAGTTACTCTTTTTCTTACCTATAGAGAACTTTGCCCATTTTAATCAGATTTTTGTCATTATAATGTGGGTTGTATATGCAGATGAACAATGAACCTCTGTCCATCTTGCCTGCACCCAGAGCCCCCCATTCATTTGCCAGTCCTATGGATGTTGTTGTGCTTCACCATTTTTGCTTTTATAAGTCCAGTTGGGCGCAGTGCATTGTAGTTGTTCTGGCTTTTCTACATTTGAGTAATCTTTCTTGCATCTTTCTCCTACATATGCAGATAGTGATAGATAGTGAAAGACCATCTTTCCCGCAATGAAATTATTCATTGAAGATGCTGTCAGCCAATTAGAGGTTGCTGCACTATTGTTCACAATGTAAACATGGTGATAGTAATAAATAAAGAGAGGTCAGCTGCTGCTCACTTGAATGTGCATTTGGTGCTGCTTTGAGTTGATGATATTCAAAACATTTTCAGCTTGCCATCATCATGGCAACCACAAGAAAACTACCCTGAAGAAATCGATGAAAGAGGAAATTTTAATGGTATCAAAGTTCCCTGAATTCTAAACCGCCTTACCAGAAGACAAACAAATCAAAGAAGGTAAACTGTTTTGAGGAACAATTTTGAGGAACAATTTTGATCATCTCGTTTAGGTGGTAAATGATAATTATATTAACTGTGTCATTGATATCCCTTTCCTTTATTTTAACCTATAATCTACTGTATCTGGTAAAGTGGTGAGATTAGAGTAGTTATGGTGCAGGTTGTTTGGAACACCAGCATTGGCGGTGAAGGAGCTGCACCCTGCTGTAGTCCGTTCGAAGTGCCAAATAGGGGATATAATTTGGTGGCTGTCACAGCAATGTTGTCAGAAAATACATTTACACCTTAGGTTAAGCTTGGTGGAATACAGCTTTACAAACCCACCTTCTTTGATGCCAGTCAGTCCACATCCATGTGACGCTCACCAGGTACAAGTTTTAGCCATTTACTTGAAATTAAGTCAAATCAAATACTGACCAACTCCTGTATACTGTGTTGTGATGCTTAGATCCACTCAATCCACCAGCGAAGGAAGGTGGTGGGCCGCAGCAAAAACTTTGACCAGCTGGTGGCAGAACTCAAGACAAAGGTGCGGGAGAAAGGCGCCCAATCCCTGGAGGGAGGCTCCTCCACTGGACGCTCCCCCAGCCCAGAGGCCCCCAGGGAGCAGGCTGGGGCTCCACACTGCAGGAGACCTCTGGCCAGCCTCCCTGCTTTCAGGTTAGTGAGCTTTACTAAAAGTAGCGAGTGATGCATACGCAAATTCGCATGTTGTCTTCTAGGGTTCTTTAAGATTAAAAAAAGATTTTACAAGGCCACCAAGTGATTTGCTGTGTTTGAAAACTGAGGAGAACATTCAAACATTCATTCAGCCACACTACTGACAACTCACACACACTAATGATAGCTGATTATTTTATCCATCCTAGTTAATCAAAGAATTTGGCTTACGGCAGAGATGTGTGGTCAGTTACTGAAAAAGGGAAATGTTTTTTAACCAGCTTACTTGTTCTACTAACATCTGTGTGTTGTGAGTGTTCAACCCACACTTAGTGACATGTACGTATATTTTAAACAATTTAAATTTGCTTGTGTTACAGTCGGTCTACGACTGCGTCAGAGAGCTCCCAGGAGGAAGAGAAGCAGCGGCAGGATGAGGGAAGTCACCGAGCTCCCTCACCGCTCATCCATGGGCGAATCTCCAGTGATGAAAGTGAGGCAGAAGGACCAGAAGACACTGTTGAGTTCTCATCTTCTGCTGCACATCCTAAACCACTAGCGGTGAGCAGTTTGGTATTAACAGTTTTAAAAGATTCTTTTGAGTTTTTAAGCTTTTTTTTTAATCTCCTTTTTTTTAGGTGACAAAGTCTTAATCAAACTCAAAGACATGCCCCTGGCATGAACTGAGTTGCTTTATGTGTTGGAAAATAATTGCTTTTCCCAAGTAACAGGACATACCATCGGTGGAATGCGATTATCACATTGAACTGGTGTCTGTCTCCCTGATGTGCAAAAAATACCTTTTTAAATGTTCTTCCGTAGGCATATTTTATTATGATCACATTTCCAAGACATCTTTTTGAAATGTGATATCATCCATTTAAAACAACACTACTACTAAACACACTACTGCTAAATTCCCTAAATGTGATACAAAGCATACTAGATCCACTGCCATGGTTTTTTTTGTCAAATGTTTTTCCAGATTTCTTTTGTCCAAACCACTTTGGTTTGGTGTCATCAGACTGCAGCAATTTTGTTTCCAAGCGCCGTGAGTGTCATTTTGGGCAATGAAGGCATTGTCTCTTTTGAAGAGATCACAGGTGGCAACTTTCCCTTCTCAGAACTGATCATGGAGAATTTGTGCACACAATGCTGCTCAGTGGATCAATGCACTGCTATGCTGGGGTCAGCTTAAACTTCCTGTTTGTCTTTCAAGTAAAAAGGTTGAGTTAGCTTCCTATACCTAGCTGCTACTGTCAGCTCTATGGGAGATTTATCTTGATCTTGCGGGTCTTGTCTTAATTTCAGTACTTCGTCATTGCTCTATCATATGGAGGTTGAGGATAGTGGACAATGAACTGGTAACAGGTTGATCGGCCATTGGTTTTTATTTGTTACATAATATCTTTTATTTAAATATTTCTTTTCAGATGGAGGAAAATGGTGTCAAAGAATTTTGGCTTTATGTTTACCCTGAACTAGGCCTAAATTTACCTCATGTATTGTTTTATTAGGTGCATAGAAGGAAATGGAGGCTAATGGATTGCAGATCTGTTCCACTGTCATGTTTTTCCCTGCAGTGGTTGTAATGGTGGTGGTGGTGGACACCAATGATAAGTGATGTTGCTAGCTATTTGTGCTGTGTCCCTGACACATTCAAATCCAAAAGGGTAACGTAAACTCACTGTTGTAATGATAATGCAACATTTTGGACAACAACTGTGTTGAAATGATAAAAAAGAAAACCTGCCATCAAAAAGGGGGGAAAAATGCTACCATGCTAAAATTTAAGCTTTTATCATTAATTTCAACAATCACAGCTCCAAACTTGGTACTGCCAAATCAACAGGCCATTGATTAAGATTACTGATGTCGATGATGACAGATGAAGCCCTCAAGGGTACGCATCGTGTTAATACCATAGAAATAAAACACAATTCTTTTGTTTTGAAATTTGTAGACAAGTGTATTGGGATGATGTGATAGGCCTGTACACGGATTTGGAAGAAAAACTACTTTTTTTGTGTAATTTTTGCATGTTTAACTTGTAGTCGGATTTCTGTCTTCTCTCTCTCTCTCTGTCAGTCTGTCATGACTTTCTGTTTGTCATGACTTTCTGTCATTAATGATTTTCTGTCTTTTCTGTAGGTGTGTTCATTTGGCAGCCATGCTTTGGGTCACGGCATCTATACGTTTGACAGGAGACTTCATCACCTGAGGTCGGCTCTCAGCAGCATGCTGGAGCAGCACATCAGTGCCCATCTTTGGAAGTAAGTTCACAGTACTGTTAGTACTGTTCACAGGCCCTTTACACACTGCTCCTCTTTTATGATGCTAATACATAGGATTTTTTGCAAGGAGAAAAAAACCTTTTTTCACTGGGTTTTTATATATTAAAATCTCTATACATTATAAATCATATACATCCCATGTTGGTGACTGAAAATTGGGCTGAATGTTTTCAACGGGTTCAGAGAGTTTCACTGATTTAAAAAAAAAAAGAAGAAGAAGAAAAAAATGGACATTGTTCCAACTATTCTATTAATATGAATATGCTTTTCTGCACTTGTATATCAGTTGAACAAAGCAATTCAAAATGTCACAAGGTTACTATAGGTTTTCACTGGGCAGGAATTGTCTCTGCTTCCTGTCCAGAATATTGATGTGGTTCTAATCTGAAAAAACTGAGCTGTCATGACAGATGGCTGATGTGCCTACACTACAAATGTTCGGCCCCCATACAAATTGGCTGCTACTTTTAATAACATACACTCTAACACCATCCTCATCACTGTTGAAATTTGCCAACCCACAGTGTTGTGGTTGAAATGCTTGGTGGCAAATGATAATTGGTGGAAGGTACCAGATCAAGAGCTCTTGTTCCACCTCCATCCTATTTAGGTTTCTTTGTAAATTCTTCGCACTTGTAAATGGATGAGGGATAGTTGAATCAGATCCTTTGTATTGTTAACACTAACAGATAAACTTGAGTGTAACCCACTGCTTAGTCACAAATGGATGAAGCAGATGGTGTTTTCAGCTGCCCAGAATAGCATTGGAGAAGAGTCTGTGAGATTGGCAGTAAAATGGAGACTGGTTCCATGAATATCAGCTGATATCGATGGCATTTACATGTACACGAGAACATCAGAGCCCCGCAGTAACCTAGTTAATAGCAAATCTGTGACTGTGTGGCTTCTGAGTAATCAGATTGTCCACCTACCCACTTCTATATTCTTCAACAGAGATAGTCATACTGTATCATAATTGTGTTAAGATTATCTTACATATTGAGTGAATGGTGTTGGACATGCATTCATGTTAGTGTTTTTAAATCAAACAAAAGAACAACATGAAAACAATTAAACAAGTCCAAATAGTATTTTTGACTGCCCCTATCTTGGGAAAAATGAAAATTTGATTCCTGAGTATATCAACGTAAATGCAATTGGCAGCATTTGTAGGAGCAATGTAGTTTTCCGTAGCAGGCTGGCTGACAAGTAGCCTCACAAGTGAGTGTTGGCAGAATTACAGCACTACACTTGGTGTTAAACTCAGGAGTTCATGTAGTTGTGCAATTGACATCATATTTTCATCCCTGCAGGTTTGAATGTACAGATGAGTTAGACAGGTTCATCAAAGCTCATATCCACTTTATGGCATTTTGAAAAAAATACTAGTGCTGTCAAATGATTGAAATATTTAATCACATTAATGTCATAGTTAACTCACGATTAATCGCACATTTGTATCTATTCTAAATGTCCCTTGATTTATTTTTGTCCCATTATTTTTTTTTACATTTTGATGCTCTTATTAACATAGAAAATTGGATTGGCTTGCTTTTTGCAAATGTTTTTTTAAATTGTTTTTATTGAAAAACAACATTGGCAAACAGGGTGATACAAAATAAAATTCTAAAGTGCACATGTCAGGTAAACTAGGACTCAGCCTATAGTGCAGTGAAACCAGGGCCTAATACTTTCTTTTTCTCAAGTTTGCTTTGAACATTCACCAGAGGCTCAGCCCAGCCTCTTATATCAGAAAGAATGAACAGTAACGGTTAGATTACCAATAAAACTAGGGTTACTAGTTACTACTACTACTACTAATTTGCTTTGAGTCAGTTACTCAAACAGCTGTCCAGAATTGCTACAGGCCCCTTTTTTTTTGTGAATGAAATAGCTGGGTAAGGTAACGTGTGGGTGATACTCCTGGGCCTCTGTAGCCTCTCCTCTCATAGGGCTATTGGGCCAGGTTTTCTTTAAACAAACAAGCCACTGGGCCAATCATCACCTGTCTGCTGTGTCTGCAGCTGAGCACTGTGGGCCGAGCTGATGCATGTCTCTTCCCCGGGCCAGGAGTGTTATCATAGTTATCAAGCTAAGGCGAAAAAAAAAGAAAGAAAATTAATAAAAAATGGCTGTCTATCAGCTCGCGCGCATGTGTGTGCGCGTGCGTGCAGTGCACCATGATGTTACGCTACTGCGTGTCGCACTCGCCATCCACTGAAAACGTAACGTGCCTACTACTCTTTGGCCGGCTCGTAAGCCCAAACAGCGTGCCTGTCATTTTGCTTCCGGTCTAGCTAGCTCCGGTGTGGTGTTGTAGTTTTTCTAATGTCACTAGTGGTTGCAACAGCGTGTGGAAAAAAAATTACAGTTTGCTAGGCCAAAAAGAATGTTAATCTCGCAATAAAAAAATTGACACAGTTCAAATGGGTTTGCGTTAACGCTGTTAATAATCCGTTTAACTGACAGCACTCAAAAAATACAAAATAAAATTTGCGCATCTGAGACTTTCGCTGCTACAACTCCATCCTTGGGGAAACACTGGTCAGTATCTTGCCCTGACAGTACATGTTGACTGGAGGGACTGGGTCGCAAAAAACCTTTCTTCCAATTGGTGGACAAATTTCACTACCTCCTGAGCCTAATTCATATATCATTAATTATTAAAAGTTAATATATAGTTGAGGTAGCCGACTCTCCGCTAAGGAACCTGCTTAAACTTTGCATCCCTACTTGATCTAATGTCAGTTTATTGATTGGTCTTCTCTGAATCTAGGAAAATACCTCAAGCCACAGACCTTCAGTCTCCTCCTTCAGCCAAGACCATCACTTCCTCGTCTCCCTCCTCCACAGCTGCCACTCCTTCCTCTTCATTACATTCTAAGGTCCGCACAGGAAGTCATATCAGCTCCTCCCTCAAAATTACATCCTCCTCCTCTTCTTCCAGTCGTGGTCCAGGGAGACCACCGACAGCCATACAGTCAGAGAACTCCGAGGGCAGTGGCAGCAGCATTAGTGGTGGCCATCTGGTGTCTCCCACTAAGCCAGTGGCAGTCCGTCAGGTGGCTCCTGGGCGACACAAGAACCCTGTGGGGCGTCCCAGCAAGCAGATGCTGAAGCTGCGGGAGGAGGCTGCTGCCGCTGCTGCCCTCCGCAAACGCAAAGCCCCAACCCAGGAAGGGGAGCACTCAGGCCCCGACAGGAACTGCATCATCCTCCAGGACAGGGGCCGCCCACCTTCTGCTGCCTCTTCTTCCTCCACCTCTTCATTCTCCTCCTCATCTTCCTCTTCTAAACCACCCATTCCCTCGCCTCTCCCACATGGACAGACCAATGGCACTCTTTCACCGAGCAGCAAACCCCGCCCCCAACCCTCCCCTTTAGAGTCCCACTCACCAGCCGCTAAGGCAGTGTGGACCTACAGACGAACACACACTCCTCTGGGCCATTCATCATCCCCAGACCCCTCCTCTGCCACCAACAACTCCCACAGCCGGGGTGGCTTGGGGGACTCAGGACTACATGGGCAGGGCAGTGGGAGGGGCTTTGAGCACCAGGGGCTGGTGAAGAAACGAAAGGGGAGTGGTATGGAGGAACACTCACCCTCCTCCAAACCCTCAGCGCACCGCCTGCCCTCCTCCTCTTCCAGCTCTGCCACCTCCTCCTCTCCCCGCTCTAACTTCTACCCCTGGAAGGACAGTAAAGGCGGGGGGCTGGCTGGGGGCGTGGAGAAGAAACTGGGCACACAGAAGGTGAGTCTGGAGGAGAGAAGAGCAGGACATCGAACAGCACACAGAATAACAGGAAAAACTATATGGTAGTCAAAGTTACAATATGCTGCTTCTCTCTTTGAGTGAATCATTAGTAACCTTGTTCCTAAGTAGTTAAAAATGTCCTGACTTAACACCCTAATTTGTAATCAGTCTTGGAGCTGTCGTTAACATCCTCTGTAAGCCTCTACAGGGCAGGAAGAGGCAGAAGGTGAACACTGCCAGACACTGATGCCGATGGTTTCTTTTCTTACCACATCCTCATGACCTGTGACCTTCCTTCATTTTGTTATGGAAACAACCAGCTATCTGCTCTCATGCCATATGACACAGCTTTATTGTATGCACACCACAACGTTAAATTTAGGCAAACCAGAGTTGTAGGCACGACAAACATTGGTCATGTAGATGTTAGCCTGAAAGTCTAAAGGAATATATCACGGAAAAAGACTCACCTGTACGTGAGTGACGATACACGATAGTGGGTTCACAAGACAGGTCGATAATTGAACACTATTTTTGAGATAACTTCACAAATTGTATTCGATCGAAAGTCACAAAATGCAAAACAATGCCTGTCCATTTTGAAATGCTTTAACTAGTAATCATGCAGTATGCAGTAAAAGACACAAATAATATGTTAAGTAATGTAAAAGGTTTAGCCACAAACTTAACTGCCTTGCATCTCTCCTGTATGATTTCTCACGAGTCACTGTGTTTCGAAGCCAAAAAAGCTTGACTTCCCTGGTGTTAAAATACTTGGAACTTCTGTGTTGAGTGACCCATAGAGTGTGCGCACTAGAGACATCTGCTGATTGAACCAGCTAAACCAATTCAGTTATGCAGCTCTGCTAGACTTTCCAAATTTTATCAAACGATTTGCTCTAGTTATGACATTGAACCAGTCATTTTGCAGGGGTTCTGCTGTTGATGGGTCTTTTTCCTTTATCACAATGCATGATGGTATGTAATGATAAGTTATTGACAATCGGTCATACACTACGTTTCACTACTAAATTGTGGGCTACTTTAAGTGAACTATATAGAGCATAATAAAAAAATGTCACTGTACATCAGGACAGCACTACAAAATGGCGACCTCGTTGTTGCCCACTTTGTGGTGAGTTATTCCGGACACAGCCATCGTCTAAGACTATCTAATTCTTGCTTCTTTTCTCTTCTGATTCTAACTTTTCTGATGCAGTGTATGTCAGTTTGTTTTATTACCACATGTCTAGTTCAGTTATGACTAGAATTTACAAAACAATTGTTAAAATAGAAGTAATGATTTCAGTTTTTCTTTCGTCCCACAGCCAAAACTGCACCATTAAGTGTGCCTGCCTTACAAGCCACTATGAGGGAGCCAGCTCTGCTCAGTCCAAGACTGAGGCAACAGGACTCAAGAGAGTGTGTGTGTGTTTGTGTGTGTGTACCTGCCTTTTGTTTATTGAATGAATGTTCAAGTATGTGTGTGTCAGGTTGTTGTATGTGCAGAGTTAGTGCAGTATGGATGTGTTGGTGTGTGAATTTTTTTTGTCTGGATGAATGTCTGAGGGAGAACTGGGAGTGGGAGGGTGGGCTAAAATTCAGAGTATGGATTTAGAAATACCTCAAGACCATCCGGTTATGCTGCTAAATTAAATATGTTGGTTTATAAAAATGGATTAAAAATGTCCTTTACACTTGGTTTCTGTGACTTATTTTTTGTCTTAGCACTTAACATTGATTTTTCTCTAAATTCATTCTCATTCTCCAAACTTTTTTACACATTAAACAACACAAACTTAAAAGTTGACCACGGGCCAAAAACAAGCAACTATTATAATATATTTCTAACATGCAAAATGATACTATATGGAAGCCCCAGTAGCAAGTGAGAAAAAAATCCCCTGATCAGTGTTCTAACTCTGATCAAATTGTTTTCTCTCCTGTTAAGTCTCCTGTTGACTTAAGAATACATGGAAAAATATGTTTTGCTTCTTCAGTTCTAGGATTTAAATTATGTTTTTATCTTTTTTTTTTTAATTTATAAACATGTGGTAGGCCCAACAAAACCTTATGATGGGCATCATCTCGGCCAAGACTGACCCAGGATGTTAGGATAATGGTACATGAACTTGGATTTCTATATCTCTTTTCCAGTCCACCGTCAAGTTTTGTGAAGTTGTGGTGTCTATAGTGAACAGCTCCTTGCTGAATTGCCGTTTGAACACCATTATTTTAAAAAAATATATGTAAAACCCCACAATACATCATCTGAGTATTGCAGCTTTGACAAGCTTAAAATGAATGAACATTAAAATAAATTAAGGAATATGTTGAACATCAGAATCGAGATTTTTTGTTTTGTTTATAACCATACAACTATGACATGATATTTATTACAGAAATGAGAACTGATTAATAATGCTTTTAATGTCATAATCATAGACGCAGGCCATACATGATACAAATGTACAATTCAAAATAGGCCAGCTATCTTAACGTAAACAAAACTCTGGCCTCCTTTACATTGAAAATGTAGTGGCAAATACGTGTTCTTTCAAACACTTTTCAAGTTCTTGTTCGCAGTTACATTGCAGCTCTGTTGAAATGGTGTCTGTAGTCAAGGGGTGCCCAGACGGATTTCTGGGCGGGGGCGAACACCTCTTGAACTCCAGGCTGGATGCTAAATGGTGCGCATCCCCATTTCCTAGTGGACTGACTTCCTGTGACACTACTCGGCTTACATTATGCAACATAATGCATACTTGAAGATCCTACATGTTTACCGAACATTTCTACCCCAAATAAATAAAACTGTGTACATGGTGATTTTTTTCCCCCTTATTTTTCTGGCAAGCGAAATGTGCAGGCTACATTTAACCCAATGGCGAACCAGCCTTGGCCTACGAGCTTCACTACCGGCAGCCCCGTCTTATTGTATGCCCCTCTCCTAATAAATGATCATATGTTTCACACTTGGATAAATCTTTTCGATAGTCTTGAGCAAACTGAAGAGGTAAGCAAACGGCTTGGCAGACAAGCGGCGACTCAACTGAAAAAAAACGGAAACAAGAGTGAAGCATCTCACTTTTGTCATTCTCTTTGGTTTCGAACGTCAAACCAGGAAGTGAAACAAAAACAAGCCATCAGCAGAGACAGCCGCGTATTAACAGCCTTCAATTCAATTAAAAAAACTTTATTTGTCCCCCGGGGACAAATTAAGCATGCGTTTTTCTGTGCCATTCACACGAATGCGGCAGCTCAGAAGGTGGACATGTTCAGGCCAATAACCTTCCAGCTGACAGTAAAAGACCGACCTTTGTCAGGCCTGAGACCGCATAGTCTCCGCTCCCGATGCCGCTCTTTTTGCATTTATTGCACCGACCTGCCTGGTTTTTAATCCGTTCGCAGGCCACATTGGCCCGCTGTAATTGTTCAGTCAATTCGTCGAGAACCGTGAATACAAGTGGAAGTTAGTTGACTTTTCCTCTCAAAACATACCTTTTCAAACGAATACACATATTAAGTTTTAGCGTAAGGCTGTATCCGTTTCACAAGTAAGTAATTGGATGTGATTGTTGTTATTATACTGTAAACTAAAGAAAATGGACTAGATGCTTAACCTGGATCAGTTTGAAAAACTACATACCGGAAGTACTACGTGTTGTCTATGTAGGGCACGTTCATCTCTTGTTCATCGGATCTGCTTGTTGTCTGTCTGTCCGTCTATCCAGTTCTGCCACTGTCACTTAATGATTATGGAGCTCGTGCGGTGCTCCGGCGGAACACGCGCCGTGTCAGTCCGTCTCAGCGCACCTGTTCCACCCTCCGGAGTCGGCAGGTAGCCGGGCAGGTGGCTCAGCGGCATGCGGTCTGATGTGGAGTACTGCCCGGTGGGAGAGGGGCTGGGGATGCGGGACTACTGGCTCTATGTGTGGCTGCGGAGGGCGGCGGTGATAGCTGCTCATGTCACCGGTGTGGGCCTGACCCTCATCCTCTCCCTGCTGTCCAGACCCGGAACCAGTGAGTGAATATATGGATGATTGGTGATATTCCATTCATACGGCACACTGGCAGATTAAATCAATAACACGCAGGTCGAGAAATGCATTGCCTGTTGTTTGGATTAATGGTTTAGTAATAGTTTGAGTTATAATAAATGAGAAGAGCCTCTCTTTGTTTTCATGTCTGAACAAACAAGTTATACTGTTTTTCTTCGTTTATATGTGGCGGACCGTACCACTATTCCAGCTTTAAACAGTGCTCTGGGACCTTATTTTAATCTGAAGCTTGTTTATTCATTCATGGAAAAAAAAAGTTTGTATTATTACCTCCTTAATATTGTAAATGTAAAAATTCTGAGTTTGGATTCCTAATGACAAACGACATTGCGCTCCTTTATGGATAAGGCAGTTTAATTGGTCAAGTTTCTGTCTTCTCGAAAAGTAGCTGTTGAAAATTAGCGGTCTCGTCTCGTCTCATTTCATGTCATTGTTTGCCGCTTCTCTGTGAGGGTGGCGGGAATGTATCGCTTTATCCCCCCTTTTTCAAGGGGTCGCAGGGTTACTGGAGCCAATCCCAGTTATCTGTCTGGGCGAAGGCAGGGTACACACCCTGGACGAGTCGCCAGCTCTTTCAGGGCCCTTAATTGGGGGCGAATTAAAAAAGAAGGGGGGGAAAAAAATCAAAAATAAACCCTCATCCTAATAAGTACTAATATAGTACCATAAGTAATAAGCAAGTTTTAGGGGTCCACTGGATCAGTGAATGTGGCATTCAGCACTTAACAGGATTCACTCTGAAAATATGTATCTGATGCTAGACTCATTTAAAGCTATTGTTGTGTATTTGTGTGATATTTCTATTAATCTCTATCAGGGCCACAATCAATAATAGAATGTTAATTACTGTGTGGATTTTTTAAATAGAATGTTTCCAATGCAAACATAATATCAGACTCACAAGAGGTTCCATTGCATAAAAAAGAACCATACAAGATAAAGCCACAACAATTATCATAAAAAAAAACAAAAAAAAACAACACAGTTAATATGTAGGATCTCATCTCATCAGAGCTTTTTACGCTTAGATGAGTTAGAGCAGCCCTTCCTCGGGCTGGTTAACGTTTCTATGTTGCTGTTTCTCAGACCCATCCAGACAACACTTAAAATTTTACACCAGGTGACTTAGAAGTGACATGTAGGAACAGGAGCACAGTTTAGACTGGCACTGTTTCATCTGGGAACCTGAAGCAATAACATGTTGGCCTGAGCATAAAATTTACAACACTGTCAATAAATATCTCTGTCACTGCTCAAACCATCAGTCAGACTATGACCAGGTTTTTTTTTTTACGTCATTGTATGTCAATGGAGTATCACACAAGTGAAATACAGGAAAAACTCATTCCTGTCCACTCTGTTTATGACTGCCATATTGTTACTCTTTTTGACTTTAAATTTCATATTCACATCTTTTACATTCTGTGAGTACAGATTAAAATTATAATGGTCCAACTACCCTTTAAAACTAGAAACACAATTAGTTTTGTGATCACTCAAGAGTTTTGTCAACCTTGAACATGTAGCACCCATGGATTTTCTTTGGATAGTTTTGGATTGTAAGATGCTGACTGGTGTATTTCTCTGTTCCAGGTCTGTTTTCTTGGCATCCAGTGTGTATGTCAGTCGCAGTAAGTTTACAGTCCATACATGACTTGACCCTCTCCATCTCATTCTCATATGCATACAGCCACCCAAACACACACAATGAAAGGTCTGATCTGATCAGGTGTTCAGCTTTCATACAGTTGTTTGCCACATCAGTCTTTCTGACATTTCACATTCAAATGAACACTTTCTATTTACCTGCAGTGGTTTATGAGTTTGGATTATTTTACTAAATAATCATGTCATTGCAAATACCATCAGCACACAAGAAGAACATTAATTTTGTTATCTTAAGTATAATGTTGTTATTATTTTTTGTTATTAGTTTGTTTTCTTTTTCATGATCTTAATAGAATCATGATAGACAGTCAGTACTTACAGAGTGGAAATACAGTGTGTACATCTGTTCTGTACTTTGTAAATGTTTTTTTGTGGTAGCCAGCTGTGTCCTTTATATCTAATGCTACATTTTCTAATCATGGCTGGTTTGCTAGAGCAAACAACATCTTTGGGCCCCCTGGCCCTCAGGAGCCTTAAATGTTTATGGTGTGCTGTGTGGTTATTACTTTGTGATGAATTGGGGCTGGGCAATATAGACACAATAAAATATCACAATATTTTTGACCAGATTCCTGCTATTGATATTAGGGGTGGGAATTGCAGAGCAACTCACGATGGGATACACTTCACAATATGATGCCCACGATACCAATGGTATCATGAAACTGCGGGTTTGTGATAACTGATACTTTGCAAGACAATCATCTAATGATGCATCAGGAAACGTCTAACTGAAAAATACAAAATAGTCCTAAAAATACAATCAGGAATCATCTATTATTCACTACATTGTGGTGTCAGTTTCACAGAATTTGAAACATCAACTGAGGTGAAATAATGTCTGTAAATGCATATAGAGTCTGAGCTTAGTGCCTCTTTATCACACACACTGCAACTTGTCCATGTGCACTATTGTTCCTATTTAAAAGAGTTATAAAGTGACAACAGGTTGGACTGCCAGAAATCAGAACAATGCCGGAGTTAAAATGTTTAAAGGAAGGATACGACTAAGCCTGATTAAAATCTCTAGGAATTTAATCTGTAGTATACAGAAGTTTACACCACAAGGAGTCATGGAGCAGTGACTCTGGTGAGTCAGTTGTCAGAGGAGTCTGTTTAGAGCCCCTTAAAGTTTTAATTACTGATTTTCAGTGCCAGTGTAGTGTTAATTTTATAATGTTGTTTTAATACCTACAGTACATCAGTTAATACCAAGCTTACATGGTACATACTGATTACATTTGCATGTAATTAATTAGTACTAACTAAATTGTGTCACAGCCACTGTGGGTTTATCTGGCCATGCTGCTAAGTGACTGACAACAGAATGAAATATTTATTATGGCCATGAGCTAATCATTCACTAACTGCAAATCCACATTACATTCATGATAAATTCCAAAGGTTTTTGTCTAATATGTATACAATGTAGTTTATGTAGGTGGACTATCATTTGGAATGATACAACAATTTTGTTATTTCCTTAATGATTTACATAATAGTAGTAGTCATGTGCTGTGTGTTTTTTTGTTTTGAGATCAACAAATCAAATATAAACAGATCCAAGAGTAGCATAGATTTCAAAAGTAGCATATTGACTCTCCTGTAAACTCTCAGCATTCCTTCACCTTCACACCCTCTGCTCAGGTCTTTGTGTCTCCATCCTCTTTCCACTGTGAATAATAAATGGCAGGGAGAACAAACACTGAGGACGGTGTTGCATCACTGAGTCAGAGATTGAGTTACAAACTGACCCCGAATTTGTTTGCAGAAACTGCTTTGTACCCTGACATGGTGTACAGGTTGATGTTGGGCTTTGTCATGGCTCATGGCAGCACATAGTGATGAGTCTGTCATAATGTCTGTCATATTTTTATTTCTACTGTTTCTTTGATATTGTATGTATGTTCAATGTATGTTCAGTGTTTGTTATTGCTACTGGATGCTTGAAATTCCTCCGGGATCAATAAAGTATCTATCTATCTATCTATCTATCTATCTATCTATCTATCTATCTATCTATCTATCTATCTATCTATCTAATGCGTCATCACAGTGAGTGATGATAACTTACTGTACAAACAACATGCCTCTCCTGCCAGGAACAACTCCTCCACTAGAGCTGTGAATCATTGATTGATGTGTTGATTTTCTTTCACAGAAATCAATTCAAAGCACATACAATAGAAGCCTGTTTATAACTCATGCTCAGTTTAACCACCTCTCTCTCTCTCTCTCTCTCTCTCTCTCTCTCTCTCTCTCTCTCTCTCTCTCTCTCTCTCTCTCTCTCTCTCTCCCCACTCTCTCTCAGATCTATGACCATCAGCATAAAGTCTGGTCCTCAGTGGTGACTTTGTTAACATTTGTACTCAGTAGCTCACTCTCTTTGATATGAAATGTTAAAGTGGAACCAAGACCACTGATTCCTACTCAGTTGAAGTTGTAAATCTTTAAGTACAGGTCACCAGTTCCCTAAAACAGCTGGTCAAAGTCTTTATAAAATATCACTTGAACAGGAAACAAAACAATGTAGATGTATGGGACTATTGTTAGTGGCACATTAATCCATGTTTTGTGTTAAATTGAGTATTTCTGGGAGCAGGACGGTATGTGTGAGTCAAAATAAACTACAGTGTGCATGTTTGTAGTAATGAAGGAACATATCAACCAGTGCAACAGCGTAGACGACATTGTAACTCAAAGGCACAGAGATAATATAGCAAGGCCTAAATATCTAGGCACAGTTTGAAATGAGCAAGCAGTGTGAGGATCACTTGTGTCCTTGATTTTTCTTTTTGTCATCGCTACAAGACAGATTCAGCACCCCGCATTCAAATTATTAAGGTCTGACGTGAGTCGAGCACGTTGTGTCTTATATTTATAAGAAAAATATAGAAAATGACCACACATCAATCTTCATGCTGCAGCAGAATTAAATGATTATTACAATTTATTAAGATTAAGGTCAACATCACTTCAACAAAGTCCAATAGAACAAAAACAGGAGTGCTCAGATGATCATTGGGGTTGTAAACAAACAAGACAGTCGAGACAAACTTATGTGGGAAAGAATGCAAAAATAAAATAACTTTTTATGGTAAACCTGTTGGTTCAGCTTTGATCTACCATGCTCACTTAAATTGTTAATAGCATTTTAAATGCAAGGACATTCACCTTTACCACTAAATAAAGTGGTTTAGATCTTCTGAATTAACTGTCGGACTCTGATACAGCCATGTCAACTTGTTCCCAGATCGTATTCATTATTTAGATCAGTGATGATCATAATTGGGAGAAATGACAGCTGAAACTACAAGAACAAGACCAAAGTTGTAACTAAATTGGAATTATCCATTAATTCACACATATGAAAATAACTTAAATATGAGCTGAAGGGAGTATAACAGCAGCTATATGACGATTTCAGCACAGTATCCATTTATTCCTTTGTCAGTCGTGTTCTGATGTAAGAAAATAACACATCCGTCTTCCTTCATATGCTTACATCGGAACACCTACTTTTGTTTCTCTAGCTGCTCTGAAATAAAAGAATGAAAACACCTTTATTGACACCTGTCTTCTTCTCCCCCTGCAGTACTGCCTGTGTATGACAGAAGGCATCCTAGTCTTCTCAGCTGAAGGATCCCTCTTCTGCTTTAAATCTCGGAAGGGTAAAGTCCGTCTCCACTGGTTCTGTCAGGCCCTGGTGCTGATAGCTGCAGCCACTGGGCTGGGCTTCATGGTGGCCAGCAAGAATGTGTCAGAGCGCCCCCACTTGGTCACCTGGCACAGCTTGTTGGGTACCTGCACATTGGCTGCCACAATGCTCCAAGCGGCTTGCGGTGTCTGCGTGATCTTCCCTAAGCTTCTGCGTCTCTCCTCCACTCTGCCGAGGCTGAAGCTGTACCACGCCACCTGTGGTCTGGTGGTATACCTGCTAGCCACAGTGACCGTGGTGTCAGCCATGTTCTCAGACTGGTTCCAGGCCACGGTGAAAGGGGTTGCTTGGTGGGCCTTTCTCCTGCTGCCCTTCTTCCCCGCCCTGGTGGTGATGAACCAGATCACCAATGCCTACCTGCCTCGTAAGAAGATCAGCAGCTGAAACACACATAGCAGGAGGCAGATTCACTTCTGTAGCCCATAGAGTCAAATGAAAGTCCTACACCAAAGCAGCCTTTGAAGGCAAAATAAGAAAGCAAAGAGCTTCACACATTGGTTGTCCTATAGACAGTAGAAGAAACATGTTCAGAAAACATTGGTACAATCTTATGATCCTTATTCCATAACAGTGTGGATGCTGCGTCAAACAGAATAGCCATAATTTGCTAATCCTTTTTTGACTTATATGATATATTTGATGTTTGACCTAATCAGCTTTATTGATTTTTGTAAATATCTGCTTATTCTGAATTGATACAGGCTACAGGTTTCAAACAAGTTGAGAGAGGACTATGAATGGGCCACCCTAAGCAGGACTTGGTTTCTGGGCTCAGAAACATTTTTGTTCTGTTTTCAGTTTGTTTTAAAATGATCACATTCTGTTTTTATGTAGAACTTTAACACAGCATCCCCACTCTTTTGGAATCAGGGTTGTACCCCACAGACATCTGAAGAGAAGTTTTGAAATCTGGAATTTAGTTGTATTGTTTGTCAAGCTGGAGCCAGAAAAGTCTTCTTCTGCAGTATCTGGGCAAAGCTGAGGTTGTGAACATCTGATACAGATCATTTGATCTCATTAATGATCAATTTGCACTCTCAAATTGAATTGGTCCGCACACAGATTTTTTAATTTCTCCAGTGAAGTTATTGTGATTGTTATTCGGGACTAAAGCTATCATATCGCATAGAAAAACCAGAGCATTAGCAAGTTGCTAGTAGCTGTAGATGGTCTTCCATTTGATAAAATAAAGGAATGAAAAAAGTCATTTTAGGGTTCAAAATGCCCAAAGTCAAAAATTGGATGGTATGCATAAAAAAAAGTTTCCCCTGACTCTTGGATACTGTTCAGCATAGTTTCTGAGAGCCCGCACCTGGCGGTCAGTAGAAGAACTGTAGCTTGAAACATTACAAATTCACCATCGTCCAGCAACTGCTGGAAAAGCAAGCCATTTTCAAATTCAGTGACACTTTGCACAATAATATGGACTAACATGTCAAATATAGACACACATGAAACACAGGACACAACAGGGTATGTTATCCTGACAGAGCTACTGGAGGCAATTGCACAGGTGGAGCCTGTGGATGCCTTTGAACTTCCTCCGTCTGTTGCCTCTCTAGGGGAGTATTTGCACTACATAGGCAAAAGTCAAAGAACATGCATGTTGACTGGTTTCTGAAGGGATGCTTTGTCACCCCTGCTGCTCTTTGTGAAAGGACACAGCTTCAGTGATGACAGTGTTTTTGAGGATTATATACCAGCCTGTCCATTTTAAATCATTTATCCATTAATGATGTTTTTGTGGTGTGTCTGTCTGACTGCTTAACTTACATCAGTCCATATTTTAATATCAACACTGATCCAAATGAAGCAGCATTATGTGAAAGAGGTCACTTATGTGTATCTGATGGTGCTGTGTTGGTGTTGTTCCTGGAACATCATTTGTATTTATGAACCAGCCTAGAAATCCTCACCGAGAGATGTGAAATCATTGAGTAGATTAAGTATAGGACTTCCACTCATGAGATCAAGGTTCATGTTGCGTATGGAACACACTCATTTAACACAAAGTTCAGTTTTTTTGTTTGTTTGTTTGTTTGTTTGTTTTCAGGTTTCATTCAGTATTTTGTTGCTTTGGTCAGGTTTAATGGAAAAAAAAATGCTTGGTTTAGGAAAACATTTTGGGGTTAAAATAGAACCTTCTGCATTCTATTCCCACCAGTTGTTAATCTGTGATTGTACAATAATGTGATTGATTAGTTTCAGTGCTGGAGTAACAGTAGCAGATCATGCGCTGTCACTCACAGTCCAATAGAGAATTATAACCCAGCCATGTATTATGGCTGATTGAAAAACACACCTTTTCATTTTTATCAGGGATTAGAATGATTTATTAGATTGGTGAACATTGGAAAGTTACCATTATCTTTATCATTGGTGTTAACAATTGTTTTTTCTTACTGAGGCCTCATTTGATGGCAAAATTACTATCATTGATAACCCAACAATGACACTTATGTGAAAAGCTGCATGTGGCACCTCTGGTTCATGAGCTGGTAATTTTCGTCAGTGTGGGCATGTGACCCTTTTCTGTCTTGAAAGTGGCTGTTTGTGAGTCACGTTCTTTGTGTTAAACCCAATCACCAGAATAATTGTTAGATTAGTATTCTTTTGCAACACCACAGTTAAGATAAATCTCAAAGTTTCTTCATGTTTCAAACCTATGTTTGTTAAGGTAACATTTTCTACTGAACACTCCGCTTAGGTTGAAGCACAAAAAATGCTTGGTTAGGTTTAGGGTTTGGCTTAAAATTGCTTGTTTTGCTCACCATAAAATGGCTGAAACTTTTGGCAGGTCTCTTTCAAAAAACATTCGACTTTGTCGCTACAAATACGGCTGGTGACGATCCACCTTCACATGAAAAATAGTGGGTCACCCGTTCACAGCCACAGTTCTGGCTTGTTATACCTCCACCATCACCACGTGTGAAAGTCAGCTAATAAGCATATGATGTGAATGGGACTTACCACATTTGGTACAAATGTCAACCTTGGACTTAACCATGGTTTGCTGAAATGTTAACTGCTAACATTAAATCCAGGTCACTGCGCTGTTGTGTTTTGTTTGCTTTTGTTCTCAATAGGAGAAATGAGTGTGCACTCAGACAATAGTGAGCGCATGCTCATTTTTGCTTTTTCATACAAAGCCAAAGATAATAGCTCTCTTCTTGCAAAGATGTCATCAGTCGGTCCCCCCAAGAATCAAGTTGACACCATTAAATCCGTCCCATCATTCTTGCAAGTTGAAGTGTTGTCAAGTCTGCTGAATGAGAAATTCAAATTTGAAGACTTGAAAATCAACCAGTCACTGTACTTTTCCCATGTAATTCAGAATTAGCTTTCCATCATTAAGTTTCTACTGGTGGGATAACAATCCTCCTCGAGTGTTCCTCGTTGCTACTTTTGTAAGAAAAGTTCAAGTTGGTTTCACATCAGCTCAGAGGAACAGCCTGTATTGCAATAAATATTCAGAATTGTAAAATAAGTAGTTTGTTAAGTCAAAAAAAATCCTTTTGTGGAACTCCAAAATTCCAGATTCAATATGAATTTTGTAATTACTCTTTTATGTTTTTAAAGCTGCCGCAGGGAACTTACATTTATTTTTGATTCTGGTGGATTTCTCTGTGGAGAAACATTAAACAAAATAAACTTTGATTTAGCGCTGTACCAACCAGACTACAGCATCTTTCCTCAGGCTGTTAGACTCCAGCCCTTTTCTCACAGAGACGCTGCATTATCCCTGCAGCAAAGGCTCGCCTTCTCTCCTTCGTTTGTTCACACTCAACCAAGCATGATCCAAAGGAGATGAGTATGCAGCATGATGCATATTTCCCTGTTAACCACCTGTTAATCTAAACATGTATCTGTTGACTGTTTATGATGATATGAATGCAGATGTAGTGTGCTATGATTGAGATCCTGACCCATCATGCCCCCTGGTGACACAGTTAAGTTTTTCACTCTAAATTACATAATTACATAATCACCATCAGTAAACAGCAGACCCTGTCAGCTTTCACTTGTGGGGAGTTGGCTTGTGATGATAATCACTGCCATTCAACTGCCTTACTATGCTGCCAGGGACAGGTGCTGTTTTTCAGGCAGAAATATGATAAAAAGTCAGTAGAACAGACAGGATAACAGACAGGATGACAGAGGCTTCTTCACATATTACTGGTATTTTTTTTTCTCAAATACGATTCTGAAGACAGGTTCTGCTGCCATGTTACTGTTGTCTGGTCCTGTAACGTTGCTTTGTGGTTGAAGTGTGGGACATTCTTTTGATTTGATGAGTGAAGGATCTGTTTTGTTGTCAGACTGTGAACACCATCAAACTGACACACTCCTGTTTCACGTTGCCAGCTTACCTGCTCACCGACATCATCTCCCTTCTCTTGTGGCTCTGATACGACCTGCAGAAGCGTATCAGTGAAACTGTCCCTACTCTCCACATCTGTACATTTCACACAGACGACGAGACAGAGTATCAGCACATGATTCCAGCACTGAAAGATCAGCGTGAATGGGGCTTCTATTAAGAAGAGCTATATCAAACTGATAGGAATAGACTTCTTGCTGTTGGTCCAGTTTGTGTATGTAGGTCATATAGAGGCATCGGTATTAAATTGAGACTGTTCCAGTACCAGTTAAAAGTTCCTCGTGGCACCTGTAGATGACTTAGAAGAACTTATGTCCCTCCTCATTAAATGATAACAATATTATACTTGTTCTTACCAAGCACAACTCACTCACAAACATATCCTTTTGTTCATCTTACTACTCAGGACTTTGCTGTATGAGCCTGTTCAGTGTGCATGAGGCGATCAGAATGTAAGTTGTCAGCCGCTTTCTGCCTGTGAACCTTCTATAATAAACACATTTTAAAAAACTTTTTTTATTATTATTATTATTTTTTTTATTCCTAAGAAGACAATGTCATCTTTAAACACTGCATTGTTATGAGGGAGTCACTATCTCTGAACTCAAGCATTTATTTTGATGCTGTCCTTTAATGTTCCTGGGTAACTGCAGTGACTAACGTGGACATTGGGACGCATGTTTCAGACTGCAGAAGTGTCAGAATTACTTCTGACTAACCCTAACCCTGGAATCGTAAGTTTCACTGACATTCAGGCATAAAATCAAGTGAAGGGATGTTTCTCCTCCTACAATAGCAGAGAATAACCCAGAATGCAATGTAGCCACTAGCTTCAGCCTTTTAAAGGACAAGGCTGTAAAAAGTCTGTTTCATATCACTGACAAACACCAAAACCAACATTGAATGTTGTGCCAAAATGCAGTTTTTTCTTCTGCCTGAGTGCCATAGAGCTCCTCAAAAATCATCACTGGGCGTCACTACAGCTGACTCCCAACCTACAGGTCAGAGGGTCATGAGGCCCTCTTGATCTTTCAGGGAAAATGGTTAGAAAAAATGTATGCTTGTCAACACGTCAGCGTTCACTCAATCACTCAAACAGTCTTTATTTGTATAGCACCAATTCACAAAAACGTAATCTCATGACACTTTCCAAACTGAGCCAGTCTACACCACACTCCTTGATTAATGTATTTACAGGGACCCAGGCTTTCTACCATGAGCAACACTTGGGGACAGTGGTGAGAAACCACGAGCAGAACAGGACCCAATGGTGTCCGGTCATCTGACCAGTTGGCACACACATTCATACATTGGTGCCAGAAGTTGCTCATCAGGAGCAACCATTCACACACACTCACTGATGGAAGAGTCACCAGGAGCCATTTGGCATTCAGTGTCTTGCCCATGGATGCTTCGATATGTCAGACTGTAGAGGACCGGAATCAAACTGACCCTGTGGATGGCCACTCTACTGCCAGAGTCACATCCACCCACATGCACTGTACACTGTATCTACAGTAGGCCTAAATTCAGCAAATTATTTAACATATAAACTTAAAAATCTCACAGGATATGGTGACATTTCTGTGATACTGACAGAGCCTTCACTCTTATCCTTGCTAAGTATGTGGTTAAAACAATCAACAAAACTAAAGAGCAACAGCCAAACATCAGGGAAGGGAACATTTTCTGTAAAAAAGAAAAAAAAAATGTAAAAATGGATCAAAAATTTGCTAAAAATATTTGGAAATCATCTACTTCACCCAATTCACCCAATTTGCTCGTTTTATACGCAGTTGCTCCATTATTGTTTTCACTATTTGGCTTAATTATAGCGAATCATTTGTTCTGTACTGTTCTTGTTACACACTGAATATATTATGACATCCATTCAAATAAGTCAGTCACATATCATCAGTTTACTCAATCACAAAACAGGGGTAACTACAAGTGAAAGCACTGTTTGGTTAATTTCTTTTGTCATCTATCAGACAAGTAGAAGGACAGCATCCAAAATAGACATTCACATTCAGTTTCTTTCAGCTCAGATTTGTGTCTGCAAATTATTCCATGTTTCATGAGATCAGGGATGCTAAAGCTATGCCACTATGTCACTCTGCCGAGGGATCCACCATATCTAAAGACATGGCATATGTGGCATATTTACCACACCAAAAAATAAAAATAATTTTTAAAAATATTTTTATATTCATTTTCTCAGTTGCCAAATATCTCAGTGTTGTGATCACTGTAATTTCTGCTGTTCTGCTGTATATCATTGTGTTGGTTAGAGATGTTGGGCAAGTGTATCTCTAATGAGATCACGTACAAGCATGATCTAATCTGTAGTGTCTCATTAACCTTGTTAATATTTCTCCTCCTCTGCTTAAGACATTCGTAAAGCTCTTTAACCCTAACCCTCATGTTGGAGTAAATATTAGTTAAAATCTACAGTGACCAACTGGTTTAGGTTAAGCTTCACTGAGTCTTTTTTTTAAAAAAATGATATTCATTGTGACAAATTTATAAAGATTTACATCTTCAAAAGGAACCAGTGGATAGAGGCTGAGAGCAACAGACAGGGTGGAGGAGGTGAGAGCAGTGAGACAAGCTAATGGATCATTGGTTTTGGTCTCTTCATAGGATTAGTTGACAATAAGACCAATATAAAGCCAGGAAATGTCATCATTAGGGAGCAGTTCATTCAAAAATAAATTGTTAAAAAAATAATCAGCTTCACAGTGAGACAACGTTGTAGGATAAACTGAATGACACTTTTGCGTGAGTTTGCACAGCGAAGCAAAAAAAAGAAAAGAAAAAAAAAAGCTGGTGAAAGTTTTCTCCCTAAAGGTTTTTTCCAATGTCAGGAACGTCCACACTAAAATTATGGCCGGACCCTCACCTTTATTAAAAGCCACAAGTCCACAGTCCACCTGCAAGGGGTTGTTGTCTGGGTAGTGTAGTGACAGATGGATGTAGAGAAGGCAGCCTGAGGGGTGTCATGTTTATTTTTTGCAGTTTGACTTTCAGGATGAACTTCATAAGCTAACCTGGGTTCCGTGTATACATTAAGTAAACACACATTCAACACATTAAATTTGCAAAACATGTCTACCAGAGAAAGGTTGAGGGGGATTAAATTATGAATGTGCTTGGATTGTGAATGATGTCTGTTCAGCTTGTGTTGTAGACTAAACTGCTCAGTGTTCAGGGTGATCCTGGAAGTTCATGGTTAAGAGTCTGGGACTGACGGTTTGTCCTCACAGATGAAGGTGACTGAGCTGTTCAGCAAGTCGTACATGTTGACCTCCACCACCTCTCCTGATGATCCGCTCTCTCTTCCACCTGCCAGAGCCACAAACACCTGATGGGCGGCTGCCAGCTGTGCCTGCTCCTCAGAGACGATTGACTCAGCCCCTTCACTGCCTGTTGGATCTGCTGGAATTGCCTGATTGGACGAGAAGTCATACATTAAATGAATTGGGGAAAAAAAAAAAAAAAACATTTTATGAGGAAAAACGGCACAGCTCCGCTGGCTGAAACATCAAGTGTTCACTTCACTCCAGTCACTGATGTCTGAGTTTTCTGCTCATCATTTTATTTTTTACAAAGTAAAAAAAATAAATTACAACAAGTAGCACCAATGTTAGATTTTCTGTTACATTAAGCTGGTCACATTAAAGCCACATTGCTGATGTTTTAGAAAAGGTCAGACTCACACAAACATCTGCTTTCATCATTTGGTGCTTTATATGCTGCCGCTGAAAATGATTTGAGATGGAATTATCTAATTTGAAGGCACAACATACAATAAATGCTTGTTCTAGGTGGTGCACAGGATTCACAGTGTACGATGTGCTCTAGATTAAATCCCAGAAAAGACAAATGTCACCTGATGTGGTGTCACGATAATGATTCTAGATTAAAAGTCAAAATGAGACCTCAGTTTCAGTCAGTAAAATGAAAAACAGGACCGGCATTTCTTTCTGTACACATTTTTTCTTTCCAACTACTCCAACTCTCTCGCCTACTTGTCATTGCATCCTACGAAACATTAAAAACTCTTCAACTACGAGACAGGGAGCTTACCAGCATCCTGCAGCTGCACTTCCATGCTTCCTGTGAGGTCAGGGGTCCTTAATTTTTTATTTATTTATTTATTCATTTACTTTTTTTTTTTTTTTTTTTGGGGGGGGGGGGGGGGCGGCCCCATTGATCTATAACATGATGTGTGTAATGGTTTTCTCTGTGTACCTTACCGATTATCTAACTGTTTATGATGTTTTTAATGTTCATTATTGATGCTTAACTGCATCTGCCATCATAGAGCTTGTCAGGCTATTGGAGTGCACGATGTATAAATATAGGTTTCGTTTTCACGTTTTCAAACAGTCTGACCTGATGAAGATGATTTTTATGCATGAAAGACATGTGTAGGTGTCTCTCTACCATTTACCATCTGAGCTGAGGTGAATAATAGTTTCCAGTATTTCACAGCTGAAGAAAGATGAGAAAGATGACAAGCATGTAGGAAGCGAGATTTCCCATCTGACTTGAAAACTGAGTACAGAGCTCCTTACTGTGTGGGAGGTGGAAGTTTGCTCCTCTCCAGCCTCCTGCTCCTCTTGTGCCTCCATGTGGCCAGAGAGCAGGTGCTCCTGCAGCTCCAGCTGGGAGGTGCAGACCAGGGAGCAGAGAGGGCAGCTGAATGCCTCACTGCTTTGGCTGACGTGCTGGCTGCTGATGTGCTCCTGCATCTCCTCCTCCCCACCCAACACAGCCGGGCAGAAGGGACAGTGCACTGCTGACGCTGCTGAGCCTGGAGGACAGACAGTTATGTCAGCAAATGAGGCGCTGTGGTCCTTTAATCATTCATTTATATTGCCTTAAGTCACTACATTAATAAAGTGGTGCAGTTTGTAACCCTAAAACCTGGAAATCAGTTAGCATTTTTGCACATGCTGTTCCTCCATCTCACAGTCTGTGACTTGTGTTTATTTGACTGTTTAAAGATATTCACACTTTTTTTCTACAATGAAAAATCCATCATTAAATGACCTCTAGTCCAGGTAAAGTAACTCATTTTGGAGCCAAAAATAGAACTAATTGTAAAAGATTTTTTTCAGCATTTTTTTCATATTTCTATGTGGTGTCCAGAACAACATACTAAATAAAAGTCCTAAGAAATCCTTGTTGAGGAAATATGTTTAATTCTCATAAATCCGAGATGTGTGCCAGTAAGGCCAGACAACAATGCACCCCAATGGGGCTATTTTTTTTTTCTTTACTCCTATCAAAATAAAACTTTATACACTGAAAGTATCCATGAAAAAGTAAACATTTTTGTAATACAAGTTATTTTCTTTGAAAATGAATTTGAATATGCAAGTGAGCAATATACTGATGGGTTTCTTGGAAAAAAAATCAATTTTATATATGCAAATGAGCTCAACACTAGGCCTGATTGACCTATGGCCAAGAAGCCATAAAGTCACAAGTAAAAAAAACAGGGGCCAAATAACTAACACATTCATGTCCATTCAGTAATGTAACTTATGCATAAACATGATAAATCTGAAGTCACTTGCCACACTTACCTGGGTCACTTGCCACAAAAAGACTGGAAATATATTGAGCAGCGGCAAAGACAACCCAGCAGTGATGTCCAGGATGTCCTTGATGGGGGTGCATTTCTACATTGTCTACCATGGCCACAAGGGTCCACTTATGACAGTGTGTGAAATGTATGTCAGATATGTCACACAGAAATATGGTACGGCTACTGTCATAGTCTTTGATGGCTACAAAGAAGAACAAACAATAAAAGACGCCACTCAACTGCATCGAGCAGGTGTTACTCCTGGTGTGACTGTACACACTTCTCCGATCAGCCTGCGGCACCACCAGAAATACTAGATGTAGTCTGCTGTAGTTGCAAGAAAGACTGCAGCACAAAGAGATGCGCATGCAAAAAACATGGACTCCCTTGCACTGTCATTTGTGGAGAATGTCGTGGTTCTATCTGCACACATTCACAGTTGCCTGATTTATCAGATGCATATGACCCAGAGGGGAAGAACTAAGCAAAGAACATACCAGGAACTGATATAGGGGGTGCCAGCACTCTTAGTTTAAAAGAAAAACTAAAAAACTAAAAAAATAAATAAAAAACACCAAAAAAAAAAAACCTCCCCTGTTTTTGCTACCTTGTCGTGGTGGGGAGGCTTGTGTTCCTTCGTGACCCTGAAGACTATACCAGCAGGGGTTACACCCCTGGCAGGTACTACCATGCCAGGCAGTTTTCAGGTTAGAGGCCAGTCTAAAAACAGCATTGCCATCACCCATTGGCAGTAGAATGATTGGATGAAGATTGGGCTGATGGATCTGTCATACATATGAATGGTGTTTCTGCCTATGCAAATTAGGACATATTCCTTAAGTGTGGATCTTATGTGCATATTCAAATTCATTTTAAAAGAAACCTGTAATACAAAAAATGTTACTTTTCATGGGCACTTTCATTGTGTAAAGTTTCATTTTGATAGGAGTAAAGTAAAAAAAAAAAATAGCCCCATTGGGGTGTATTGTTGCCTGACCTTATTGGCACATATCTCGGATTGATGAGAATTCAACATATTTCCCCAACTAGGATTTCTTAGGACTTTTAGTATGCTGTTCTGGACACCTCATAGAAATGATCTAAGCTGCAAAAAAATATTTTACAATTAGTCTGTTGTAAAACGCTACTTTGCCTGGACTACTCTTCAGTGTGTTAAAACAGTTAACGGTTAGTAACAAGTGTCTAAATGAGACTACAGAGGTTAGACAATGAGGGGACATTAAACGTTCTCACAGCGAACACGGAGACTCATCTGCTCACTAGTCCGTCTTTACAGGCCCACTTTAGTTACACACTATTCTAACTCTGACTTTATAACTTATACATTGATCACTTTATAGAAAACGTGTATAGTTATTGTGTAGTAAGACTCTTAGTGATGGTGACATTTAAGTTTAACACGTTTGACATACACATTTACACTTTTATCTGTGAAGATCATCTTGGTGAACAAAACGTGTTCAGAGTATCATAAACTTGTGTTTGACACAGAGAATATTTTCAGCAATCCAAAATCAAATTCAAATCCCACAACAGTAACCAGAGTGACGCTAACTTCAGCAAGGCTTAATATGTCATCTCTACACCACTCCTTCTAATTTAGCATAAACCCTTTTGGGATAACAGTTTCTTTTTAAAAATCAACAAAAGCAGACATGTTTCATCTTTAAAGTCTACATGGGGGATCAAGGTGGGAGATCAAAACACTGTACTTTAGACTACTTTCAGGCGTCCTTTTCAGCTGTTTGGTTTACGTCGGAACCCTGCTTGCTTGCTTTTCAATGCATGTCCTCTCCTGCGCAGCATAAACTCTGAAATATAACTAGACATGATCTGTTTCTATGATTCAATAAGTCTGTCATTAACTTGACCTCATTAAAAGGTCAAAACCAGCACCTTTACTGCTGATTAAAAACATTGTCTCTCTCAAGACAGTGAATTATGCACATTTGACTTTTACAGAAGAACTATCTACAAAAGCCTGCTGCTGTTTGAAATGTGTAAATGTTGTAATACTATCTCTATCTAACTTCTCTCTCTCAGGGTTTAACGGTGTCTTTGAATAACAGATAGTGTACTAAAGCCCATTTCAACTACTTTTTAAGAAGTGCCAGATTTGAAAAAGGAGGGAAGGGACATTTATATTCCCCAACCCGCAGAGCTCAGAAGTCAAAAATGTTAAAACAGTGGCGTTTCTCCATTTTCTTTTTCAATCGTTTATACTCTTAGTAGTAAGTAGGTTGTCTGTTTGATTGTAGTTAATACCCACTGTTTAAACAGCCTGGGTTAACAAGTACGTTTGTACTAAAGCCCTAAACAGTCATGAGTCAAACATATCATTATATAATAAAAAGCTTGTTATCTAGAGAATTATTTCGTTATTGATAGAAAACCAACATTTGTTGTACTAATGACATGAAAATGGGAGAACAAGATAAAATAATATCATAATCTTATAATAAAACTATTGTATTTTCAGCAGATTTCTGAAACAGACCTTGCAGTTGAAATGTAGCCAAATATTTCTAAGATTTGTCTTGGGGCCTAATAATGATGGTGGAGGCTCACATATGGCCCACGTCACACTGCCTACCTTATAACGTCATCCTGTGTTTGTCTCACCTTGGTGCTCAGCAGCCTGGTGTTTGGCCACACTGGTAGAGTTGGGAAAGAATTTGAAGCAGACATCACACTGGACCAGGGTCTTGAGCTGCCTGGTGTGGTTAGCAAACACATCAGGGTGATTGGTCCTGTTATGGTACCACAGACCGGAGAGTTGCTATGGCAACAGAGAAAGACATACACATAAATTACACAACCCACTCCTGACCCTGACTGTCACCGTAGAGCTGTGTTGCTGTCATATGTACATCTCCACCTACCTGGTAAGACTTGTTGCAGAGGTCACAGCTGAAGGGCTTGGCTCCACTGTGCGTGGCCTTGTGTTTTTCCAGCAGGGTGCTGCTGGTGAACACCTTGTTGCAGGTGGGACACTTGTGGAACTCTTTTGGGTGGTAGTCCTGGATGTGCTGCCGATGCTCCTCCAACGAGGGGAAACTGAGACAACACTTCTGACAGTCATGAGGCTCTGACATGTCTGTCAAGGAGTGCCAGGAAACACATGCATGTTGTCAGTGTGATGTTTTTTAAATTCAGAATTTTTTAATCTCATTAATTATGTGTAACATTTCCTAATTGTATATGGATTGTTTGTATTCTCTTCCTTTTATTATCTTCTATCATTTTAACCATCCATTTTTTGCTGTCTTGGTGTGCATTGGTCTCAAAATACATTTTTATTTCAACATCCTACGTTTATTATTATTATCACTTTGATGTGTATTTTGATGTGTATATTGTATTTGGATTATCTTGAAAGGTCTGATGTTGTTGGAACTGTGGAATCTTAAGGAAACATAAATTATAAAAATCTAATCGATGTGACAGTAAATGCTGCAAACACATACATTTCTCTTGCAATGCAGAAAGCTAAGAGAAGGGAAAACGTGCATGGTCTTACTGTGGAAGGTTTGCAGGTGGACGGTGAGTCCGCTTGCCTGGCTGTAGCCTCTGCCACATTCTCGACACACATAAGGCCGGTCACCAGTGTGTGTTCGGACATGACGCGTCAGCTCAATGGACTGAGCGAAGACGGCCTTACAATACTGACACACATACATCTTCCCTAAACACAGAGACAATGTCAGTGATGAACAGAATGCTCAGCCCCCTCCTGTTCACACTGTACACCCATGACTGCACTCCAGATACTGAAAGAACTCTATTGTAAAGTATGCAGACAACACCATCAACTTATCAACTTCCAGTGGAATAATATACTTATATGGACATACAATGTTATTGTTGTTTTGTTTTTTGACAAAAGTAGCCTTCCATTGGATAATTACTGCAGTGATTCATGTTTCAGCTGGCAGCTGGGAAATCAAATGGTGAAAAATCAACAGTAGGACTCTTGGCTATGTTAAATAGTGAAAGTGAGAGCATTTCCACACACAAAATGTGAAGAGAACTACACATCAGGCGAGAGTGGAGTGCTTCAGGGAGCATGAGACATCATTTTTCTCACATGGATCAGTCACAGACCGTTACCCCACTCAGAATGTTTGGGATGTGCTGGAGAAGACTTTATGCAGTGGCGTGACACTCCCATCATCAATACAAGAAAAATAAACTTAGCTCTAGAAATAAAATAATGGTTGTGACATTGCAAAAGCTTATCAGCACAATGCCACAGCGTGCAGCAATTCAAGCTAAAGGCAGTCCAACGAAATATTGGAGTGTGTGACAGTTCTTTTGCCAGGCAGTGTATTTACAATAAAAAGATGTTCAGCAACAAAATACACTCCTAAATTACCCAATAAAACAACCTAAAAACATTTTGTATGTTACTACACAGCTATATGAGTGTGAGAGTGTGTGTGTGTGTGTGTGTGTGTGTGTGTGTGTGTGTGTGTGTGTGTGTGTGTGTGTGTGTGTGTGTGTGCGCGTGTGTGTGTGTGCACGTTACCTTCAGAGTGTTTCTTCTTGGTGTGGTATGCGAGTGCAGCAGCCACACTGAAGCTCATGTCACAGTGTTTGCAGTGGTAAGGTTTCTCCCCTGTGTGCAGCCTCATATGATTCTTCAGAGATGAGTTGGCGCCAAACTTTGCACCACAGTCCTCACAAGCAAAAGGTTTTTCTTCAAAGTGCTCAGTGCGCTTGTGGTATATCATGCCTAAAATATGAAGGAGGGAGCAGAAACATGACACAATTTAATCTATTGAAGCTTGGCTAACTTACAAAAATCACATGTCTGTAAAACATATGCAATGATGTTTGCAGAGTTACGTCTGCCTGAAGGTGTGTTCGACTATACAGCACCATTCTCTAGTTGGTTTAAATTAAACTTGGCATCAAGTGAAATTCTTAACAAGAAAGCAGCATGAACTACAGGTCGTCTGTGGACCAGCCAAGTCTCACCTGATGGGTGGGCGAAGGTTCGCCCGCAGAGGTCACAGGCCACCTTCTTCTTCACTCGAGCACTGTTGCGGTGAGCTTCGGCCCGATGGCGATGCAGGGCCCGCTGGTTTGGCAGCTTGGCAGGGCACTGTGGGCATTGATGCTCGTACTCCTGAGACTTGGGGCAGCGTTTCACGTGGGCCAACATTCGACATTTATAGGCAAAACCCTTCTTACACCAGCGACAGGAGTAGGGCTTAGACGGAGAGGGAGAAGAGGAGGAGGGAGCAGGAGAGGATGAGTCTGTTGTAGCATTTATGACTTTCTCATCCTCTTTGGTCTCCTCCTGACTGTTTTCTTCTTCTGCCTCTTCCTCCAGATTTTCTTCACTTATAGTTCCATTCTTGTTTTGTGAGTCAACTGTAAACATTTTTAAAAAAGGTGGCAGAGCACTGATTTGAAGTTAAGATTTGAACAATTATCATTATCACAGCAGGAACATACATACATATGACAGCAGTGTACTGAATATAGAGGGGGTTGAAAGCCATTCAATTGTCAACTGTCAGCAGTTTTCTTGTTTTGTTAGAGGAAACAGAAACAGCGAGGATATCCACTCACACAGGGTCACAGAGTGCTCTACTTTACCTTCAGTCTGATTTCCTTCAGGCTCCTGTGTGTTCCCCTCCTCCTCCTTCAGCAGAGCAAGCAGTGGTGTGGGGAAGGAGGAAGGAGATTTCTGTTGAACAGTCCGGAGCAGCCTGAGGAGTGCTCCCTCACCAAGCTGCTCCTCCCTCACTCTGGTCATTAGCTCCTCCAGTGCTGAGCTGGGATCTGCCTCCTCACAGCAATGACACACAACCTGGCAGGAGCAGAAATGGACCTTTATTTTACTCAACTACAGAGAGAACCAGACCCTTTTTTTAAAAAAAAAGAAGGGCATGTATCAGAGCGATGCTTTCATTCCTTGTTAACCTGTTCAATAAGGATAACTAATCAGGTTTTAGTAAGAAGCCTCCCTGTTGTCTGATCTGCTAGGTTTCAATTTGCTGTTAATGCAAACCCTACAAATTAATTTGTGTTTTCTTGTTGTATTGGCACATTTAGTACATTGTACATTTCCACAGCACTAATTAAATCAATAGAGCCATGTCATGCTCAACATTCTGCTGCTCTCATAAATACACTAAATTATGTCCCACTTTTCTGTTACTTCTTCAACTACGGTAAATTTGATACAACATGTCCTGCACATTTCTTTAATTAAAGGGCCTCCAGTATCTCAAAAAACATAATAGTGGTAGGCTTTTAATTTGAAGTACCTGCAGTCACTGTTAAGGGTAACTGCACCAATGTCATAAATGAAAGTGTGTCCACAGGTCTTGGGGAGTACAGCTGCATATGTAAAAAGTAGTATAAAGCCTTTTGTGGCTCCAGGAAGCTGAATGTATTCTGATTAACTGCCTCCAGTGAGTCCTCTGGAGCCAAAGAAGGCTTCATACTGCTTTACTAATGTTCATATTTGCAGTAGGACTCCCCATCACCCACTAATGTGAAAACATCCCTTAATACAGTCTAATTCTACTAATGTTGGTTTGGGAAGGGTGTTTATGGGTATGAATAAATTCCATCACACATGGTGTTACACCGTTCTTTCCATCCACAAAAAAATACTTAAAAAGCCACACAGTAACAGCAGATATGTCCTCATTCCTTTCAATATTTCCAATGATTCATATTTCTGTGCGTTTCACTTGTTCCAGTGGTGGAAAAAGAATTAGAAATCTAAACTCAAGTATGAATACGCTCTCATTACTGAAATATATCTCAATTACAAATAATACTACTAGTATTTAACAAAATACTTAAGTAAAAGAACAAAGTATTCTTTTGAAACAATACTCAGAGTATTAGTTACTTTTTAACTGTTGATGGTTAATGCATTATCAAAGGCAGGATTAATCAGAGAGGTTTCTGTCTGTCCAAATCTTCAGTCTAGATTACTTCCAGCTCCTGCTCTTGCTGGGCTCTGTGGCCATCATCACCTTTCCAAACCTGCTGCACAATTTTGTGTGTTTTTTTGTTTGTTGGTGAAAGGTTTACATATTAATTCACTTGTACTCTGCTCTCAATGATAACTTTAACCGAAACAAAGTAGATTTCATAGTGTAAGGTATACATGCATGCAATAATTAGTTACTTTGACACCGCCTATGTCACAATAATTCCTCGGCTGGGCAATATATGGATATTATACTGTAATCATGTGAGTATATATAGATTCGGATATGGTTATATGATGATATGACATAAGTGCTTTCATTCTCTGATTTTAAAACTTTGAACCTAAGTTTAAACTTACCAGCTCTTCTGCTTTTCTGATGTTTGATTTTTATTCCATTAGTTATTATAAACATTACTGATGATTACATGTAAAAAATGCCATTGTGTTGATAGTTTGTAAAAGTACCAATAGCCATCTCTACCGTACTGTCATAGTGTGGGTAGCAAGGTATTTGGCCAGAAATACTGCGATGTTTGAGTTAATCACTCAGTCCTTGAATTTATGAAATGCTTTAGAATGGATTTTTTAAATTTAGAGTTATTTCCTGTGTTGCAAACATTTCTATATTATTTTAAGGCCATATTACACAGTCCTAATACATCTATCTCTTCAATTCTGACATACTGTCACTATATATAAACATTGTGATTCTATCTTGTACCTAGTGGACCTGAAGTCAAATTATACTCAGAAAAGTAGCTAGAAAGGGTTAAACTAGAGAAAAAAACTTGACAAAAGAAAATACTTGGAAGCAACATTTAAGGTTTTAAAGGTTGCCAGTAAAGTTCTAGACCTTTAATTGCACTTTGGACTTTCAGTTCTATGAGTGGGTCTTGTTTGTCTGCGCTCAATACACAAAATAAACTGTCCTGCCAATTGTTTCACTCTCTTCCACTGATGATCGATTGACAGGTTGTGGTAACATGCAGAGGTATGTAGCAATGCATCAAAAAAGACAGTGGAAAAATACCTGCTTTACATACACGGTGACTAACAATGAATTGAAGCATGACTTTTAAAAAGAAATTTAAAGACAGGTTTGAGGCGACCTGTTCTACCTGTCTCTCCTGTTCATCCAGGCTGCTCTCCGCTGCTTGGCTCAGCAGCTCGAGGACAGATGACATGCTGGAGAGAAGGGCTACACTCTGGGAGAAATGTTCCAGAAAACCAGCAGCAGGTTCACTGGATACGTTGGCAGCTGTTGTGTTGCTTTCTGCCTCTACACTTTCTCTAGTTTTGGCTTCTGCAGGCTCTGTAAACACACATATGAAGACATGAAGTGTTGTCATACATTGCAGTGAATTGTTAGGATAGTAACAGGGTTATTGTGCTGAATTGGCCCTGATAAACTGGTAAAGCGTAAGTGCATTCATGCCTTTAACACATATTTCTGAAGTCCCCAGAACAGACCTGAGACACTGTAATCTGTGATTTGAAACTGACCTGAAGACTCAGAGAGCTCCACACAGGTTATTTTACATGCTGGTTCATCTGCGTCTTCACTGTCACCTTGAAAGTCTTCCTTCTTCAGCTCAGCCATTGGCTCCATCTTGTCTGAAGTCGAGTCGTCCTCATTGGGTGAAGCTGAATCTTCAGGGTTCAGGCTCTGGGCTTTGATGCTCACAGTCATGCTTGCGGTCTGTGTAGAAGGGACTGGGACTGGAGGTTGCTGGTTCACAAGACTGGTGAGGACATTTTTGAAACCGACAGCCACGTCAAACATTTGTAGACTGTCTGCAGCGGAGACAATGCGGCTGACGTTGTGTTTGCCTATAGGCAGCTTGCCAGTGTAGACCATGTCTAGCAGACAGCCAAACTCCTGAGAGGAGACCATGGCCGTGTCGATAGAGATGGTGTCGGAGCCATCCAGGAGAGACCTGACAGAGATTAAGGTCATTTATCATATTTTCTACTGATGAGCTACATGAAAGAAAACAACAGAACTGAATAAAGTTGTACATCAAATTCAGCAAAAGCTGTAATGAGGATTTCTACCACTACGGCTGTAAATGTGAGATTTGGACTCAGGGTAGACTTATGTAAGTCACAGAAAGGACTTAAAACTTGGAGATGAATGATGTGAGACTTGATCTTGACCTGACTTTTAAAGTGAAACTCTCGCCAAAAAGCAAGCTAGGCTTTATTTCTGAATGTATATGAGTCAAACCTTTATGTAAAAGCATAATTAAAAACAATGTTCTCATTGCTCGTGTTCATATGTAGAGACCCAGGTGATACTGCAAGCAAAGTTTCACGTTGTGTCTAGCCTTCTTAGTATTTTAAAAATAGCGTAATTTTTGATGCTAGCGTAAGAGTGCACCTCACTCCATTGTAAATGATCTTGGTTGCTTTTTGGCGAGAGTTTCACTTTAAAGGCAAAAACCTTCAAGTGATCAAGTCACATTTAGACATGGTAAACCATAAAACCATAGAACCATAAAAATGGCTACAAATGTCAAGCAGGCACTGTATAGCCACATGACTTCAAATCATATTATTTAGAATATGTAGTATGTTGTAAGGACTTGGACTCAACTATATAATCTTTTTGTTTATTTAAAACATTCTTCTTCCTTTTCAAAACCTCTGTCCTGTCTACATTACCCATAATGCAACTTAGCTACTGAGAGACATCACTGGAGAGAATTTATTAGATTAAATTGGGCTTTCTTTGCCTAAGAAGGCTTTATGGTAGTTTTTCACATTAAGCAGTATTACTCCCTGAGACCTGTCAACACACCTTAATGTAGAAAATTGGTGAAATTACGAATGGGGTGGGACACGATGTAGACCAGTCATTTAAAACTTTGGAACAGCTGACTCAAGACTTGCTCTGAAAACCTTGACTTGGTTTTGTCTCAACTGATGAGACTTATATTGAGACTTGCTGTAATAGGACTTGAGTCATGACTTGGACTAGCTATCACTGACAGGACTTGAGACATGACTTGGACATGCCCTCAAAGGGTTGCGAGATGACCTGAGTCATTGATATCAAATGAATACTTCGACCTTTTATGGAAACGATTTTGTGTTTGTACATTAAGAAGAACTCTTAAGTTAGCTCTGCGTCATGTTTCATTGAGCATGGTTGGAGGAAAAGCGATCTACTTCAGCTAAAAAGGGGAACACTTTTATCTGTTTTATCTTGTTAGCTTGCAAGCTAGTTATCAACACACCTTGGTGTCAGTTTGTTCAGTTTCTTGTACATGGACCTGTTTTTTAGTCACAAATTAGTTTTTGATAGCTCAATTTTGAATGAGGCAAGAAATGCTGAATATGAATCCATCAAATTTCTCACTTCAATAAATCACTTTCAAACAGATCTTCACAGATTAGCTTTAAGTTTCAATGCTCACACTACCTGAAAAGCATGCTGGATGCAGCCAGCACCAGTTTATGTGCACGGTGAGGGCTGTCTCCCACCAGGATGGTGCAGTCACAGAAGTGGCCCTCCTTCCTCAGGGTCCACAGCTGCTGCATCAGCTGGCTGCTGTAGTTGGGTAGCTCCATCATTTTGTTTGATGGTCTGGTGGGGGAGAACGTTATGTTCTCAAAACTATGGAGGACATCATGTCAGTTTCTTAAAAACAATAATTTTAAGAAATCAGCAAAAATGTACAGTACCATAATTCTGGATATAATCAGAAAGTTTGAAGATTTAGAGGGTAAATCAAAGTGTCAGAGGTCAAATTGCTATTCTAAGCAAAAAGGGTTTCTAAGGAGGCAGTGCTTGAAACTCACAATGCCAATCCAAAGCACAATAAGGAAGACCCAAAGTGACCACACCATCAGATGATCAACATATTATTAGTTCCATCAGAGTTCAATAGGCAGTTGTGGTGTCCAAGAAGGCTGCTAAACCACTTATCAGGAGGAAACAAGACAAACACTTGAGGTGGGCAAACAACAACAACAAAAAAATAATAAAATAAAATAAAATAAAAATAGTTAATTAATTTTACAGTGGATAGAGAAAAAGTCATATGCACTGATGAATCCAGGTTAGAGACTGCTGTTGGTAAGAGGAGGGTGTAGGGAGACGAACAAAAGAGCGATGGATACGAGTGTTTCAAACCCACAGTGAAACTTGCTGGTGTAGTAGCTGTGGTGTTGCTGTCATTATAAGCAAAAGCGGTATATTCACAGCCATTTTTTCAATGTTTCAACTTTTCACTCATATTGTTGAGCCGATATTCTCATTTGAAATGACAGAATAGTATTATCTTTAACAACTGCAAACTGGGGATTGACTAGTGGTCTATCTTTTGGACCACACTGTACATATACTCCACATACTGAAGTTAACAGTGGGAACAGTGAGGTGCTTAAGTTGGGAACTCCATTCATGTAATCTGCACGTTTTGTGCACAGGATGTACCTTCTGTATTGTGGGTCCAAAATATTCATAATTTCGTTGTTATGCAGTTAACCTATGTGTCTGTAGCGGTAAGCAACATCGCATTTCCTTTCTGTATTAAAAGCATTTATCATGTACAAAATTGTCATGTCAGATAATATTTTGTACGGTCGGGTGCCTCCGCGACACAACAAGGAAAGTGTGTTGATAACAGCCGACTGCGTGCTCGGTGATAGGTTGAGGACAGTGATGGGGAGAGACATGCAGTCAGTATTTACAACATAACCCACAAGCTAGCCATCTCTAGCGGGCTGTTCGTCATTAGCTTTAGCTGTGAATGCTAATGTAATCTAGAAAGGGTTACTAATGTTCGGTCAGATGTCCTCATGGGGATAAAGAAGCTAACAAACACTGAGAAAACTCTGACTACCATCCGACATGCAGCTTTCAGTCAGTGGGTGTCTTTACCTTCAGTTATTCAAACGATCCGGCTCTTTATTTAAACTTCTCTGCTGAACAATTCTGGTGTGCGCAATAAAGCTTAGCCGTTTTGAAAATGGAGATACGCGGTACGGCAAGTAAAAGGGGACAGTTCCGGTTAAGGAAAGGCGCACAGACATAAACGCTGCATTGACTCGCTGGACTGTACGTCGACGTCGCCGCCATATTGGATGTGGCAGGTCTGCCCATAGACATAGACATAATATACCTAGACACCTCATAGCGTGCTAGAACGTAATCCCGCGTCGCCGCCATCTTGGTTGGGTCTCCTCACTCTACGCTAGCGCCAGAGTCAATCGGAATCAACGGAGAGCGAGCAACTATGACCGTATTTTGTGCAGTTTATGGTTGCAATAACCGGCGCAGTATTGTTACCAGATCGTGGGGGATTACCTTTCACAAGTAAATTTTTAAAAAAATATTTTTTGTGACAGCGCCCTGTATCATAACTAAATCTCTGCTGTTTGTAACCGTGTGAAAATCCGGTAAAACCTAAATTCCGGAGGTTATTATTATTGTAGTAGGGGATACGCCTTCCTCAGTAGAAATAAATGCGGGGGGCATTGGAGACCCATCCAAGATGGCGGCCGCGCTGATACCTTAGCTCCAATAGGCAGCATCAGTCTATGAGGCGTCTACGAATATTATGTCTATGGGTCTGCCCTGTAAACAAATACGAGTAGCTGTGAACACTGTGGGTTTTCTCAATAAAAAGCATTAACATCTAAATAATATTGATGATGTTTTTTATATTCACCAATTCATTACTAATATTCAAGTACTAATATGGACAATAATTGAGACAAAAAAGTTTTGCAAATCAAAATAAGAGTACAACTGCCAGTGAGTCTCCTTTCTTTTCTTTAGCAGTGAAGTGATATGCTCCATGACAGAACATTACACACTTAGTCAGCTGTCTACATTTCGTTTGATTAATATCATATGAGGACTAAGTGCTTAAATTCAAGATTACTTACTTATTTGTTCCGAGGGAAATATATTGAACATAAAGGCTGCCACATTAAGAATACATACACTTGGTGCAGTAATATACATAAGTGTCTGAATGTTTAAGGGACCATACTGCCAACTTGTATAATTTCATTTAACTTAAAATATGGACAACTGACTCTTATACAACTTAATAATATATTAATGAGAATCAAAAATACTTTATTGATCCCCAAAGGGATCCAGAAAATGCAGAAAAATAATAATGCAAATAATAATCATCATAAATATATAATAGTAGCCTACTGAAAATTAACTTAATATTTTATAAACGTTCTGTCATGGAGTGTATCACTTCACTGCTAAAAGAAAAGAAAGAAGGCTCACTGCCTGTTGTAGTTTCTTGTCTTGATTTGCAGACATTGTTCATTTGTTGTCTCCATGCTTGGAATATTAGCACTTGGATTATTAAAACTCACTGTATTTATGAAAACAATTGATCTAAATCATCTAAATGTAAACATCAGTGCTTTTCCCACAGATGTCACATTTACATGTCAGGATGTGGTTATTATAGACACAGATTCAATATTTAACCGTCACGTATCATCACAGTAACAGCATTGCATACATTGGCAGCTGTAAACACTCATAAAAACATTACAAAACACATCCTGTGGTTTGGTGCTAACCTGTATACTGAACATATAAGGAGTAGTTGACGTTTATAGCCATCAGAGAATTGCACAGCTGTTGTTTTTTGTTCCTGTTTCCTAAATATATTCAATCGTGTGTGAATGTGTAAATGAGACATTAACTTACAACTTTGTAGAAGGAGCTTTATAAAATTCACTTTGACTGTATCAGTTCACGGGGAAAAGCTACCACATCCAAAATAAAAGTTTATTTTAAATAATAGAAAATGTATATAAAACTATTCTACTTCTGAATTTGGGCTGACATTTGAAACAAAGCAACATACATACATAGCAGTACAGTACAGGTAAATATCCATTTATTTTCCATAAGTGTTGATGTGACTTAAGGAGTGAGGCCAAAACACCGACCAGGTATAACATTCTGACCACCTGGCATGGACTCCACTAGACCCCTGAAGGTGTGCTGTAGTATCTGGCATCAACAGGTTAGCAGCAGATCCTTTAAGTCCTGTAAGTTGCAAGGTTTGGCCTCCATGGATCAGACTTCTTAGTCCAGCGCATCCTACAGATGCATCAGAGAATATCTTTTTCACACATAACTGTTGTGCTTCATATTATTTCTGTAGATAGTAAGTGGCACACACAAGCATCTTGCCATCAACATGTGAAACGTGATCCATCAGACTAGGCTACCTTCTTCCATGGCTCCATGGTCCAGTTCTGATGCTTGCCCATTGTTGGCACTCTCGGCAGTTGACAGGGGGTCACAGCATGGTCACCCTGAGTGGTCTACAGCTATGCAGCCCCACTCGTAACACACTGCGATGCACTGTGTATTCTGAAACCTTTCCATCAGAACCAGCATTAACTTCTTCAGCAATTTGACAAACAGTAACCCGTCTGTTGGATTGGACCACACAGGCTAACTTTCACTCCCCACACACGGATCAGCTTTGTGGACATGTTCACTTGCTGCCTAATATGTCACATCCACTAACAGGTGCCATGATGAAGAGATAATCAGTGTTATTCACTTCACCTGTCAGTGGTCATACTGTTATGCCTGATTGGTTTAAATTACTCTGATTAACATTCCCATTAATACCACAGCAATGGTAATTTGTTGAATCTAATAATTGAGAGTGTGAGGACAAGGTGCTTTGAAAATAACTTTATTGTCCATAAGAAATAACAGTGAAAATAACAGGACATACATTGCTTGCATTCCGTTTCTCACTTCCAGCTGTCGAGGTTTGCACCGCTGAAACTTCTGCAGGAATCAGCCTCTATACATACCGTGTAGCTATGTATCTCTAAATGCCACATGGAGTATATGGATAAAGATTTGCTGTAGAGGTAATAAATGTTCTAACATTTAGGAGCAGTTATATTTGCAATACTTAACAGTTAATTCGTGCGCTCTTTTGACAAACCTGAAAACTCTGCAGTGAGAACACAAGCTTCCACATAATGGAAAGAAAGAACATTGCATTTTTTCTGCCATAATTTAAAAATTCAAAAACAAAGCTAATTTTCTTGAATGAAGGTAGAAGTTAATTGAAGCCGAACCTCAGAATAAACAGAACCTATCTTCCTCCACCTGTTTCTATTGGTCAGGCAGAAGAACTACCACGAAGTCCTTCAGAATGATTAGGAAGTTTAAATATTAAAGGCCAGCTAACCTTATTTAGAGAAAAACAGCGGCTTTGCAACAGAGTCACAGTTTGTTTTAAGAACGGCTACTCAAAACGTAAAAAAACAAATTAAAGCACTTATTTATATATGGACACTTGACAAATTCAAGCTTTTTTCTTTAAATTTCCATCTGTTGTCCATCCAATTCAAGCATGGCTACAGCACAGCTCTCCTCAGTGCCCTAGAAGCCCGGTGCCTGCAGACAGGGACAGAAATGATTAGATCAAGTTAGTATAAAACACTTTTCACAAAAAAAAAAAATTAGCTACCCAACGCATTAAGCAAAAATAAAAAAGGTTTAGGTTCAGTGCTCGTTTGTGCCTCTCCTTAATCTGGTTCCAGATAGGGATGGGGCCAATCCAATCCAGTATCGGTATCGGGTCGGTACCAGCGTAATTCACAGATCGGAAATTTACTATCCAAGTTGCGGAGATTTCAGATCCATGAGCCATGTCTGTGCTTTAACGCGGTCTGCTGAAATGACTCCACAAGTGATTCCCTCTGGCTAGTCTGCTAGCTGGCTGCAAACTGCGGAATGGATTTCCTGAACGGAGGCGCAGCTCAATGTGACACAGAGTTATGAGACACACCCTGTTCACGAAATCCAGTCCACAGTTTGCAGCCAGCTAGCAAGCACTGAGCAGCACTGTGGCTTGCCAAAAATATTTTACACTGGAAACACCACAAAGCAAGACAGCAAAATGCAATGTTTGCAAAGCTGTTACTCGGAGAGGTGGAAGCTCACTCGCGACATACAACACCATTAACGCAATTAAACATTTAAAAAAGCACCACATGAAAGAGCACAAAGAATTTTTGGCCAAGGGTCAGAAAGATGAGAAGGAGCCAAAGTTGCTCAACCAACCGTTATCAGTAGAGGAAATCGAGGGATTTCACAGCCTGACTGAACACTTGCAGTCATGGTATAGTTTACCATCCAGGAGATACTTATTAGAGACTCCGCTACCTGAGCTATACAACTGAGTGTCGTAGCTGAGAAGTTAAAAGGAGTTCCAGCCCTGCGCTTTACTACAGATATCTGGACTTCAGATGTCTGCCCAATGTCATACTTGCATGCAGAGAGGAGTTTATTTCAGCCTCATATAAAATCAATAATAATGATAACAATAATATTAAAGCAAACAGAGCTCTGGTATCAGAATAGTATCGGTATCGGCAGATATCCAAATTCAGGTATCGGAATCCGATCGGAAGTGAAAAAATCTGGATCGATGCATCCCTAGTTCCAGACCTCTTAATTTTCTCTGAAATCTTACATGTTTTTCAGTCTCACTATGTGAGTGGTTACAGATGTAAATCAGTTAAATAGTCAGCCATGAATTAGGAACATCAATTCTTGCAAACAGTTAAAAAACAATGTCTTGTTATTTAAATGAAAAGGTCTCTCTTTGTGGGAATCATTTCTGTAAAGTGGTCAGACAAAATGACAACCTTGGCCTGTCACTGGCAAAAAATGACAATTGGGAGTTGGATTATATTTCAACCATATTCTGGCTGCCAGCTGAGGTGACCTACTGGACCAATTCCAAAACTTTCAGAAAGTATTAATCATTTCCACACCAAAACATATAAATATAGAGCCCAGATTTTAAAATACCAGCATATCCTTTTAACTTCTGGGTGAAGACAACAAAGAAAACACTTGACAACAACTGAAGAATAAGCATGCTCACCTTTGAATCCCTCTTCAGGCATTCTCACTGTAAAGGAATAAGATGACCATATATGAGAAGGCAATATTATCCTTATTTAGATTTTTTAATCAAGGTAATGTAGCAGCAAAAGCAAAGGTAAAGATACAGCCACTTACCCTGATAGACATCATCCATTGCAGCATAGTCTGCTATTGGCTCGTCAGCCTAAAAGGAAACAATGGAAAAAATATTTTGGATGAAGAGGATAGTGTCTGTAATCACCATCAAGGTGATCAAATGGAAGTCAATATTAAAAATGTAATGGTTATGGTTTCTGTGTAAACAGATCTCTTTTAGTTTTTTAGAAAAAAAGAAAGGAAATACCTTTAGACAGATGATGCTTTCTGGGATGACACCCAGACTGCCCAGTGTGGCTGAGTCATCTGTCAGACTTTTTCCATCAATGGAGAGATTCTGGTCAAATGGAGCGACAGAGAAGGCGTGCATGATCTACAGAGTCAGAAGATCAGCAAAGTTAGTTGTGTGAATTCAGGATATCCACTATCTGTGCAGCAGGGGCCCCCAAGGAGTCCTTAGCTTATGTATAGAGAGAGAGAGAGCAGCATACACACATAATAAAATTCGGTTGCATATTAAACTGGGTCTACAATAACATAGGGGGACCTACAGTGCCATGAATAAACATGTCAGTAAAGTTAGGTTAGCTTGCTCACGATTGCATAACGAATCATGGGGTGACTTGAATCACTGCTGTGTAAATAAACTTCTGTTTTTTTTAAAACAAATGTATCTTTGCAATCAATATATTGGACTCGTGTATTTACACAAACAAACACACATTTACACAATGAAATTATTGAAAAAACTATTGAAACATAATTAGGCCATCTTCATGCAACACCTCTGAGGACCCCCAGTTGAAGACTGTATCATAATCACAATATTCACAGTACTTGTCTTACAAGATTCTATTACATTAGGTCGGTTTGAGCCATCAAAGACAACTGTATAGAATCATTGATTCTGTAACAACCAGTTTATCATTCTATCCATCCTCAAGATGTTGTGCTTCAGGCTTGTATCCAAACATTTAGCTCTCACCTGTATTTTCAACTCTTTAAGGGTCTGATTGGCTGAAACGATGAGTGCTTTTTCCCCTCGGAGTTTCCTGTGCCGGGTGCTTCTCCTAATTCCACCTGGTTTGGTCACAGTAACAGTCGCTGCTGATGCTGCACTGTTGTCACCCAACTTAAGCCGCTTGGCACCATCTTCTGACTGAAAGAAATTTGTAGCCATCAAGGCTGCCATTAGATGGTATCTCTGTTTCTCATCTTTTCTAAAAACAAGGAGGTACCTGAACTGTCAAGACACTTATTTGGTAAAACCAAAAATGATCTAATGTGAAAGGGATCTTTGTGCAAGGCTACTTTATTGGCTCTACTGCTTTTACAGTCAGTTGTTACACCAACTATTAACTGACAGTTAAAACTCTAACAGTATTTATGATATTATTATAAGAACTTAGAAATTGTGATGAATGATAAAAACAACAGCTGCTGTGAACGAGCAACAAAGAAAAATAAAATTGATTATAGAAGTTGTTTTTCTCTGTCTAACACTTAAACTAGTGAACAAAGACAAAGAAAATTAACCCACAAGGGAAAAAAAACTTTCCCTTGAGGCAACACATCCAGTCATGTGATATTAGAATCCAATCACAGACAGCCATATGTGGCTTTATTTACCCAAGAAGCATTTGGCTGCCTTGACTTCTGTTTCTATATCTAGTAGTAGCAGAACCATCAGTTGATATATTGTGTCACATTCCTGTGGCAGCATCTTTCTGTTAACATCTATAGACTTACCTGGCTGAAGTCTGGGTCTCTCTCTCCATCCACCTTCGGATGTTCTTCCTTCTCCTCTTCTGCTTCAGAGCTGCTGGCATTCATTTCCGGAGCTGCATCCTTTACCATCTATGCAGGAGCAATGTGAAAACACAAAGTTAGTTAAAACTCGGATCTCATTTCACATGTTTGGAGAACTACAATGTCCTTTCTTCTCATACCCTCTTGTCTTCGATGACTTTGCGGATGTAGATGGTTGCTTGGGTATACTCTCGAAGGTCCCTCTGCTGCTGGAAAAGGAAGCTCTCTCTGCACTCCCAACACAGATCTGAACACATAAACCACACGTATATCAATATCGACTGAATCAGACTGTAAGAGTGTCCATGTATATGCTACTGTGAGACTTCACACAATCTTCCTCTATTTACACACTTTTGGTAGGTGACTTGAACTGTATGTCAAATCAGAATCAGAATCAGAAATCCTTTAATGTCCCGCAGACAGTGAAATTTGTTTGTCACAGCAGCGACATAAGATTACAATAACAGGAACAATAGCAAAAATAAGCAATAAAATTAAAAAGGGAAGAAATAGACATATATACATATTTACATGATGTAGTGCAAAATTAACAGCAGTTTTTGTTTTGTTTTTTTTCAAACATAGATTTTAAATACAGATAATAAATATGGAATAAATTGACCAGATAGTGCAAAAACAGAAGTGACCTTGTGCAGACATAGTGCACAGTGCAGGGCACAGCGTGAGGTCTATAGGCTACTGGTAGCAGTGCTGGTTGTAAAGTCTGACAGCAGCAGGAAGGAAGGACCTGCGACACCCCTCCTTCACACACTTAGGGTGTATCAGTCTGTTGCTAAAGGAGCTGCCCAGTGCTGTGAGAGAAATACAAACATTGATACGTCTGGCATAGATGGAAATGGCTACAGGCACCTCAAGTTAGCTGACATAAAGACAATAATAAGTCTGCTCTATAAGGATCTCTATAGCTCTGACTGCACATCTGCTATGGTCTGAATGGAATTTCTTGACAACATAAAGTTCCCACCTCTGTGCGTTAAAATGCACAAAAATAACTGTGTCCTTTCTGTGCTCCTCTATGCACAGTGCCACTCTGCTGAAGGGACATATTTCCACTGCTTCTGGGAGTGTAAACTAATTTCAAGATTCTGGGCATTTATTTCAAGGTAATTAATGGGATATTTAAAACTAAAATGAACTAATGTCCTGGTGTCTTCCCCCTCAGCTGCAAACTTCTTGAGAATCTTCTTTAGTTGCTCAAAAGTGCATTTTCGGCAAATGGATGAAAGCATCTTCCGTGACTCTGCACTCTTACCAGGCTGAGTTGTGTACTGAGTGGTGGGGCCACTGGGCGGGGTGTCTTTGAAGCAGTGGATGGAGATAGGCTGGTCTACGATGAAGAGTCGGCTGATTACCTCCCATTCGTTAGGCCAGAGCAGAGCTATACTACAAACAGCACAACATGAGACCAGAGCAGTATATAATCAGTAATACATCGGTTCATGGTTCTCTATGTATTCACCTATTCATGCAACCTACCTATTTTAAATAATGGCTACATGTCTTTTTGGATCCAGATCTGACTTGATGATTGTATTTTGTGAAGAATAACAACCAAATTAACCTGGTTGTTAATATCTGTGCAAGATTAGCTCAGGAAATGTAATAAATGCCATGCATACGTTATTGGTGTGGGGATTTCCTTATTGTAAGATGCATCATGATGCAAATGCAGAAGAGAGGAGATTGCAGCTTATGTTGATTGTTTATTCTTCAGCCTGAACAATAAAGCTGTCAGTTCACAATGTCACTCTCATGCTTTGAATTTTGTGCTAACAGCAGGCCAACCTTACATATGTTAAGTGCATTGCATTGCAGAAGGATGTGGAGATCAACTGCGAATAATAAAAAATGCATCCAATATTTTTCAATATTAACAATTGCTAAATAAAATGGGAATTAAGATTTATCTTACTGCTTTTATTAAATGATAAAAAAGTAGCTGTGCGCAGTAATATAATCATTTGAGGATGCAATACATCAACACGAGATCAAGATGCACTGAGAATAGCTGTGTGTTTTAATTGGTGAATCATAATTGAATCATGAAGTCGGTGAGTATTCACTGCTCTGCTTGCAAGAAGCATTTAAGATTAGTGCTGCTGCATCTCTGGGTTTTGTGTTTAGTGTGGATTATAAAAGACAGTTCCAGTTATTTTATCATCCTGTCAGAAGCACAGTTCTGAAATGTTTACAGGATGTTTTGTATTTCATTTTAAATAAGCATAACTCACTGTTGTGCATCTCCATTGATCAGGGAGTCGTAGGTGAACATGAAGCCTCCATGTGGACAGAGCAGCAAAGTATTGCCCACATTCGACACTGGAGAAGATTTAGTGGGCCTCCTAGAAAATGCACACACAGATGGGAGGAAAATTAGCATTTGAAAAGTTAATGGGCAATTTTACTGTCAGTCATATTCAACATCATTAGGGACTCAACTCAGAAAGTAAAGGGTCAACCGCGATGCATACTGAATAAATTGCTTTGAGTCATTATCAGGGCTGTCAAGCGAGTAAAAACATGTATTAAATGATTATTATCAATGTTTTAAAATCTTTGACAAACATTTACATTTTGTTCTAAAACATAGAAAAATAAGCTGTCGTTAACTGGAATGGACTATAGTCACCAAGCATCCACCAAGCTTTACTTCTGGTGTCTTAAGAGTTGCATGGCTCCTTGTAGTAAGTGAGTGGAGAGTGGACGTCGGTGGCTGTGCTCAGAGCAGGCTGTTAGCCACTGGAGCAGACCAAACATTTAGTAGAGTTGTGTAGTGGCAGTTAATGTACAGTACAGGTTACACTTTGACCATGAATAAACTCTGCAGCTGCTTCATACACAAGAAGACCTCATGTCTGAGTGACAGCTATCACTGTCCCTGCTTATATACAGGTGCTGGTCATATAATTAGAATATCATGAAAAAGTTGATTTATTTCAGTAATTCCATTCAAAAAGTGAAACTTGTATAATGTATACATTCATTCCACACAGACTGATATATTTCAAGTGTTTATTGCTTTTAATTTTGATGATTATAACTGACAACTGATGAAAACCCTAAATTTAGTATCTCAGAAAATTAAAATATTGTGAAAAGGTTCAATATTGAAGACACCTGGTGCCACACTCTAATCAGCTAATTAACTCAAAACACCTGCAAAGGCCTTTAAATGGTCTCTCAGTCTAGTTCTGTAGGCTACACAATCATGGGGAAGACTGCTGACTTGACAGGTGTCCAAAAGACGACCATTGACACCTTGCACAGGGAGGGCAAGACACAAAAGGTCATTGCTAAAGAGGCTGGCTATTCACAGAGCTCTGTGTCGCATTCCTTGTGTCAAACCACTCATGAACAAGAGACAGCATCAGAAGCATCTCGCCTTTTTGTCTTTAGCCCAGGCTAAAGACAAAAAGGACTGGACTGCTGCTGAGTGGTCCAAAGTTATGTTCTCTGATTAAAGTACATTTTGTATTTCTTTTGGAAATCAAGGTCCCAGAGTCTGGAGGAAGAGAGGAGAGACACAGAATCCATGTTGTTTGAAGTCCAGTGTAAAGTTTCCATAGTCAGTGATGGTTTGGGGTGCCATGTCATCTGCTGGTGTTGGTCCACTGTGTTTTCTGAGGTCCAGGGTCAACGCAGCCATCTATCAGGAAGTTTTAGAGCACTTCATGCTCCCTGCTGCTGACCAACTTTATGGAGATACTGATTTCATTTTCCAACAGAACTTGGTACCTGCACACAGTGCCAAAGCTACCAGTACCTGGTATAAGGACAATGTTATCACTGTTCTTAATTGGCCAGCAAACTTGCCTGACCTTAACCCCATAGAAAATCTATGGGGTATTGTGAAGAGGAAGATGCGATACGCCAGACCCAACAATGAAGAAGAGCTGAAGGCCACTATCAGAGCAAACTGGGCTCTCATAACACCTGAGCAGTGCCACAGACTGATCGACTCCATGCCACGCCACATTGCTGCAGTAATTCAGGCAAAAGGAGCCCCAACTAAGTATTGAGTGCTATACGTGCTCATACTTTCCATGTTCATACTTTTCAGTTGGCCAACATTTCTAGAAAACCTTTTTCTGTATTGGTCTTAAGTAATAAGTAATTTTCTGAGATACTGAATTTGGGATTTTCATTAGTTGTCAGTAATCATCATCAAAATTAAAAGAAACATTTGAAATATATCAGTCTGTGTGTAATGAATGAATATAATTGTTGGAATCACTGTACATATTATCACTCGCTTATTGAATGTTTTGCAAAGAGTAACTGTTGCTGAGTCAGCTTCTTGTCTGCATAGAGAAATCACACACTTGCTACTATAGCGAGGCCACAAACTCCCTGTGCAGCTGCTTCATAACCAGATAAGAGAAACCTTGACTATGTCCTACTTTGAAAGAGGAAGACAATATTAGCAAATGCATGTGCTGAGAAAAATAAAGTTGTGCAGGAGTTAACCACAATGACCTTTTTGTAACCATCCTAAGGAAATAAAAGATAGGAGAACAGGGAGTGCGGCAGAGCAGTTTGGAGCGTGAGACATTGCGCACACTCTGTTCTCCTTGCAAGTAAAACTGATCGCCTGATTGTCTTTCTTTCTCTGTCTAGTCTTTGTTTTTACGAATGTTTTAGGTGTTTCAACCTGACAATAATATACAAGTTTCACTTTTTGAATGGAATTACTGAAATAAATCAACATGACATTCTAATTATATGACCAGCACCTGTACATACCATTTGTATCCAAGCTAATATCTATGCTATTGCTATCAATGGTATTGATGTTACTCAGCTGAACGAACGACAGTGTCTTAGTGTAATGGCCGACTCTTAACCACAGCCCATTCATGGTTTGAGAAAGAATGTTAACCATTTGACAGTGAGAAACACTGGCTGGAGTGGGACTTTTCCATAATTTACAAAGCTGCAGTGGAAAATGTTCAGTGACAGAAGTCACTGTGCTAATTTTTTTCAATGCGTCAATATTTCTGTATACATTAATTCAAATAATTAAAATTATTTTGACAGCCCTAGTCATTACTAATAACACACATATGATGTTCATGTCCAAAGTTTTTATTTTCACCTCTTGTTTTAGGTTGACCCTGTTCTTGAGTTCAACAGTCAAATTCTATTTGGACAATGTAACAACAAACACAGTGATGTCATTTAGTTCATTCACTGTTGAATCAAACATACCTGATGAATTTTCTCCACTCATCCACAAAGAAAAGAGGGACTATGTAAAGTACATCTGTGCCCTGGAAAGACAAACAGAGGATTTACTGTATTCACCAAAATCATAGTTTGTTAATATCATTATATTTGTGTGATAATGACAAATATCATCATCAATATGAATAATTGCTTTCATCTTAAGAGACTTTCGTATTAACACCAGTATAATTTAGGTTGCACAGTGAATAATACATATACTGTAGATTCTGGTAACTCGCTTGCTCCATTTTTCAAGAATCATTCTCGTCTTGCCTTTTTCAGTAATGTTATTGGAGTAAAGAGGTCTAATGACTCTGACCGTTGGCTTTGCATCTACCTGAGGCCACTTAGTGAGCGTTGGCCGGTTCTTCTCATGGAAGAGGTTGAGCAGTTGATTCTTCTGGTCCAGGGCCATCATCTTACTGACCGCCTCATTGTCCTTTTCTTCCTGCTCCAATGTCTGGACACACAGGAAGGAGGTTTTAATCTCACAACTTACCTACTTTATCAACACACATGTGCCATCTGTGTCTAACGGATACATAAACAGACATAAACAGGATTAATGCAGTGTATGGTGAAACAGCAATAATGTAGTCTGGGGATATATGATTAGTATGGGTGGGAATTGTAAGATTCTTTGATTCTGATTCTTTGATGACCAATTCGACCAATCATTCATTGGTTCTAGACTGAATGATTAGAAAATGGGGCATTAGTTTCAGTCTCTTGCACAATTTACTGTGTGCCAAACTATTAACTGGTGTCCTTATTCTGCTAAAATATAATATCAAACATAACTGCTATTAAAATAAATGCACCACAGCTTTTATTTTACAAAGTTGATTGCATTAATTAAAGGTCCCATATTATACTGTTTTTCATCAATTTCACACAGCTGTCAGACGTCCAACACTGAATTCGATATGCACTGCCCCAAACCCATCCATGGTTCTGAATTTCAGCTGTCTAAAAGTCAATGTCGATGTCCCAATATTTATGGACCTGACTGTATGAAGAGACCTTTAACTAATTCATTAATTACAAAGGATCATACAATCTTGTGCTTATATGATGATAACAGTGGAGTGTTTGGAGTGTTTGATAACCACAGCAGAGTAATCGTTGCATAAATGTGTTTTTTACATAAATATTCTGCATACAGAAGATCAGTTATATCAATATAAATTGTTAACACTGCTTTAACTGCAGATTTTCAGCTCTAATTTGAGGGTATTTATTTATTTTGGATCATGAGCAGTTCCTTTCCTTATCCACACTCTTCTCCTCCCATCACTATGGTACAAGTTGATCTTGGTCTCATCTGTCCATAGGATGTTCTTCCAGAACTGTAAATGCTGTTTTAGGTGTTACTTGGCAAATTCTAATCTGGTCTTCCTGTTTTTGAGACTCGCCAATGGTTTACATCTTGTGGTAAACCCTCTGTATTCAGTCTGGTGAAGTCTCCTTTTGATTGTTGACTTTGAAACACACACACCTGCCTCCTGGAGAGTGTTCTTGATCTGGCCAGCTGTTGTGAAGGGGCTTTTCTTCACCAGGGAAAGAATTCTTCTGTCTTCCACCACAGTTGTTTTCTGTGGTCTTCCAGGTCTTTCAGTGTTGTTTAGCTCACCGGTGCATTCTTTCTTTTTAAGAATGTTCCAAACAGTTGATTTGGTGACACCTAATGTTTTTGCAATTTCTCTGATGGGTTTGTTTTGATTTTTCAGCCTAATGATGGCTTGCTTCACTGACAGTGACAGCTCCTTGGATCTCATCTTTAGAGGTAACAGCAACCAAATGCAACCAAGATTCCAAATGCAAGTGTCACGCCTGGAATCAACTCCAGACATTTTGCCTGCTAAACCGATGATGGGATAATGAGGGAGTAGCCCACACCTGTCCATGAAATAGCTTTTGAATCAATTGTCCCATTACTTTTGGTCCCCTAAAAAGTAGGAATAATATATAGAAACTATTGTAATTCCCTCAAAATAAAGCTGAAAGTCTGCAGTTAAAGCACATCTTGTTTCATTTCAGATCCATTGTAGTGCCGTATAGAGCCAAAAAGAAGAGAATTGTATCGATGTCCCAATATCTATGGATCTGACTGTATGCAGAGACTAGAGAAAACGTGTTTTTCATAATATGGGGCCTTTAACTAATTCATTAATTACAAAGGATCATATAATCTTGTGCTTATATGATAATAACACAGTGACAGAGAGGCGCAGTGCCCTTACTCTAACTCTCTCTGTTCAGAGTGTTTGATAACCACAGCAGAGTGATCATTGCATAAATGTGTTTTTTTACATACATATTCTGTATACAGAAGATCACTTATATCAATATCAATTGTTAACACTGTCACAAAGATATCAGCATTGGTCCAAAAATCCCTATCTGCTGGACTCCGGTGCAAACAAAAAAAGAAATGAAAAATGAGAGATGCAAGATCAGTGTGTTCCAACACTGGATGGTTTGTAATTGTCTACTCACCAGGCACTGCTGACACGGCTCTTGGTTTTGGGTGAATTCGGGTGCTTTGGGGAAGTATGCCCTTAGCTTGGTCCAAACTTCAGCTGATACCAGTTTTCGTTCAGTCTCAAGAATACTCAGACCCTCTACAGCAGGAGCACATTTAAAAACCAACATATTTAATACGTGAATTATTATTAGCCAAAAAGCAGTTTCTGTTTAAAAAATGTACACTGTCATTGTCATTTGTTCAGATCATTGTTGATGCTGAAGATGGGACAGTACCATGACAGCAGACAATATCTTCATTGAAAGTCTTCATGTCGTCCTCGTTGCCCTCTGAGAGCTCTGGACCGAACTCTACAATCAAGCAGTTCACCAAGAATGTTAATACTTAACAGTCCAGAAGTGTTGACTTCCCTAACCCTAAACCTGGTTGAATTTAATACTAAAATGAAAAGACACCAAACAGATTGGTTCAGTGGATATAAATCAGTCAGTCTCTCAATATCCGTTATCACATGACAGACAAAGATTCAAATCACAATTTTGGCTAAGCTACCAGGCAGCATGGTGCTAGGAATGACAATGTCGGTCAGTTCACGTGGCCCACACAAAAATATGCCAACAACTACTGGATCAATTACCATGAAACTTTGTGGAGATATCCACATTGCCCAGAGGATGTACCTTACTGACTGACTTTGGTGATCCCATGACACTTCGTGAAACACCACCTGATGTCGGTCACTAAAATATCTAAACATCTAGCAGATGAATTATCATGACATTTGATATACGTTTACAAAACACATTCTTTTAGTACCAGAATGAGTCTTGACAACCACTGATTGTTTACCATAGAATTCCCATGATAAACTAAGATGGCCATGCTGTATCTGCTAAACATCAGCATGTTAGCAACTGTCAGGTTAGCATGTTAGAATGCTGGCATCAGCATTTAGCTTAAAGCACTGCTGTCCCTAAACAGGCACTCATACAGCTGTTAGCAGGACTGCAGACTTATAGTCTTTGTTCCATTTCGAGCTTGGTTGACGATTTAAAAAAACAAAACTAGAAGACACAAACACAGAGGGAGAAACAAAATCATATCTATTAATTTTACCTTTGCTGTTGTTTGTGTGTGGTCCCTGTCCATTGGTCTGGCCATTACCGTGTTTGGTTTCATGTTCGTCCTCCTCCAGCTGGTCCAAAGCTAACTGCCTCCAGCTACGCAGTGATGCTTTACCAACCCAGTAGCCCTCACCACTAAGACACAGACAGACACAGTGATAAATATATTAGACAGTGATTCTTTATCTGTATTCTGATTCAGTATCGCCCCATTGAGAACTTAGTTTTACTCTTTTTGAGTGATTGTGTCGTCCTCTGATAATACCTGAGATCGCTAACTTTAGTCCATTCAGACATACAGTAAGTAACCTCGCACAACGGCAAAGGAGGGGGACACATTGGTGAGATCAAAAAGTGATGATCGTGAGAGAGAAGGGTGTTTTCTCTTCTCTCACAGAATTGATTTCACAACACAATTTAAAACCTTGATCATGTCTCGAGAATGAGAGACCATATCCATATCAGTAGTTCCATATTACATTCACCGTATTGAAAGTATTATTTAAATATTTCAGGTCAGACAATATACCACCATCAGATTACCATACGTGGCAGCTATTGAAATATAATTTGATTCCAATCTAGGGATGCACAACACTACAATCCACTAACTAACAAATACACCCTGAGCGTGTTTACCTGAGTGTGCGTTTGACCAGGTTGGAGACTTCTTTGTAGTCTTCATTGAGCTGGTTCTTCAGCCGTAGAACCCTACATCGCTGGCCAACACACTCCCTACACAGTGAGGAGCCTGAACAGACACAAACGTGAGATATGTAAAAAGTAAAAGACAAACATTGTGGTTTCAGTGGCAGTCTTAGTAGGACACACTTTTCATATAAAGGGTCCTATCTGACTGCAAACAAGAGTACTTCCTAACATGAGAGGAATACAAGAAGGCAAATGTACTAACACTGCTTTACTTTCTCTTTTGATACTTTAAGATACTTTAAGTCATGATGTTAATGTTTGTTGGTGGTTGATTAATCACAGATAAGAATTGGATTGCTCAGGATCAACTTACTTTTCAACCAACCAGTTCCTTTTGCCGTGGTTGCTGCTTCTTTAACATTTTCTTTCCTCACAGTGTTATCCTTTTTATAACTTTTTTCACTAATAAAGGTATCTGGAGGCACTGATAAAAGAATACAGCATGTCTAGTCTACTGCACGTGATGTCCTCCAGAAAAGTCTGCAAATATAGGTATAGTCTTTAATTAAATATTTAAAAGTATATTATAAGCAGTAGAATACAGGCTCACTCTTTAAGTATGAGGAAGATTTAAGTTGATAACATGCACACACATATGAGCTGATTTTAAGAGTTGTGTAGAATAGTAAACTAATCAATATGATCCTTCACATTGCTTCATGCTGCTAAGATGGTGCCGCTCCAGGTGGCAGCCTGTAGCTGCAGCTCCCATCGTGTTTTTAACCATTGTTTATTTGTTTTCTTATTCTTTTCGTTTGTTTTTCGGATCAATCACAGTGTAGCATATTTTTGCTTCAGCGAAACTTGGCTGCACTCTCATATCACGGACAACAACGTGGAGGTTCCTGGTTACGGTTTGGTATGGGGAGACAGAGACTGTTACAAAAGTCAGAAGAAGAAGGGTGGCGGGCTTGCACTTTATGTGAGTGAGAGGTGGTGCAATCCCGGACATGTCAACGTGAAGGAATGTCTCTGTACCCCGGACATTGAACTACTGGCCATGGGAATGCGCCGGTATTATTTACCGAGGGAGTTAATGTCTACCATTGTTATCACTATTTACATCCCCCCTCAGCTGATGCAGCAGTGGCCTGTGAAGTCATCAGCTCCACCACTGCTTAACTACAGACTGAACATCCGGATGCATTCATGGTTGTTACAGGTGATTTTAATTATGTCTCACTGGACAAAACTGTAAAGGATATAAAGGATGCATATGATACCCCCCCCCCCAAGGAACTCAGACCACAACTTGGACATGATGACTCCCAGATATGTTCCTCTTGTGAGAGGGTAGCCCCTGCACACCAGGACGGTGAGAGGAGGGACACAGGAGGCTTGCACTGCAGGACTGTTTTGACCATCTCTCCATCTGCCCCCCCTTCTCCTCCTCCACTGAGGACATCTGCATCAACCCCGCCCAACGGTGACTACAAGCCAGGTAAAGAGGCAGCTGGAAAGACTACAGTGAAAGGCTGCAGGCCCTGATGGCATCACACCTAGGATCCTGAAGACCTGTGCCAGCCAGCTGTCTCCTGTACTGGGACATCTGTACAACCTGAGTCTGAGTCAGGAGAAAGTCCCAATGCTGTGGAAAACGTCCTGATTGGTTCCGGTCCCCAAGGCCACAGGTGAGGACATTTCTGTACCCTTTGCAATTTGCCTATCAGCTCCGTTTTGGAGTCGATGATGCTGTCATCTACCTGCTGCAACAAGCCCATATGCATCTGGATGGTGGAGGAGGCACTGTGAGAATCACATTCTTAGATTTCTCCAGCGCTTTCAACACCATTCAACCTCTGCTACTGGGTGAGAAGCTGCGGGTGATGGGTGTTGACGACACAATGATCTCCTGGATCACTGACTACTTGACAGGCAGGCCACGGTTTGTCCGTCTGGGTCATGGTTTCTGTGTCCTGTCTGATGTGGTGGTCAGCGACACAGGAGCTCCACAGGGAACTGTGCTTTCGCCCTTCCTCTTCATCTTATACATCACTGACTTTCAACACAACTGTGAGTCATGTCACCTGCATAAGTTTTCTGACAACTCAGCTGTTGTCGGGTGTATAAGAGAGGGAGAGGAGGGTGAGTACAGGACACTGGTAGAAAGCTTTGTAGAGTGGCCTGAACAGAATCATCTGAGGCTGAATGTCGACAAGACCAGAGAGATGGTGATCGACTTCAGGAGGAAGTAGATGTTGAGGACTACAGATACCTGGGAGTGGTGATCAACAACAGACTGGACTGGAAATCTAATACCAAGGCTGTGTACAAAAAGGGGATGAGCAGACTCAATTTCCTTAGGAAGCTGAGATTCTTCAATGTGTGCAGCAAGATGTTGGAAATGGTTTACCAGTCTGTTGCAAGTGCCATTTTCTTTGCAGCTGTGTGTTGGGGCAGCAGCATCAGAGCCAGTGACACTAAAAGACTTGATAAAATCATCAAGAAGGCTGGCTCTGTACTTGGTCGCAGGTTGGAGTCTTTTGAGACTGTGGTGGAGAGGAGAACGCCGAATAAACTGTTCCATCATGGACAATGATCAGCACCATCTCCATCACACAGTGGACAGACAGAGGAGTACCTTCTCTCACAGACTGCTCCAGCTCCGTGGTCAAAGAGACAGATACAGGAAATCTTTCCTGCCACATGCCATCCCACAGTACAATAATAGCTAAAACTCTGGTCATAACACATAGTCTCTACACACTTTGGTTTTGTAGACTCTGTTCCCCGCACCTTAAATTTTATCTTGCACTAGAATTACTATGCTTATTTATACATCTATCTGTCGTACGTCTGTGTAAATATCAAACTGGAAGCACTAAAACTGCAGAAGATGCGTTTCACTAACCGTCTAGTCTTGGCCCTCCACTGTAGCGCTCATAGAGGAGCTGAGCAGCTTGGAGGGAAACCCTCTTAGACTCTGCCACCTTGTCTGGGTGCAGTTTGCCATGAGAACACAAGAAGAGGGAGTTATCAATTTCTTTTGTGGCAGTGGAATCATCCAGCCACTTCTTCAACCACTCCAGGGGGATGAACTCATATGGCTCACCTGAGAAGGGAAAGCACAGAACCATATCAGACAAAGAGACACAGGACCTCGTGATTCATTAAATCCAGGCATATTCTGTGATAACAACCGTCTCTCTCATATCCATATATAAATACATGATATAAAAAAGGCGTGAAATCAAATGTGTCTGATGAACACCTGACTCTTTTTGTAACTCTGATGCTGGAAATTGTTCATATTAACGTACTACACAACACTAAGAAACAGTAATTTGCCTTGTCAAAAAGTAGGCATCGTGATGTTCCAACAGTATTACTGCAGACAGGGGAGCTGTTGTACTAGTCAAGCAACACCCTCCATTATGTTAAATGTCCCTATATTACTCTGTACTGAAAGTCACAACACATGTGTACACTCTCCTATGTGCGTCTGTTAAGTGGACTGTGGGTGATCAGGGAATGTTTTTACCGACCGTCTTTTGCGGGTAAAAGCTCGTAGAGCTCCTTCACCTCCTCATGCTTGGCTTTGCCCTTATCCACACTCTGTTTTCTCATGTCAGCCATCTCACTGCACCACTCCTCAAATTTATGGTTGTCTTGGTCAACCAACCTCTGAAGAAAGGCTGGCAGACAGGAAAAGCGCAAAGGCAAACATCAGATAGGCTGTATTTTAATTAATGAAACATAGTTCTTAGTGCATATCTTAATTCCTTGATGCAACAGAGCCAGACATCAGAGATCATCGCCTTATCCTTGTTTGCATGAAGTAAGTCAAAATTCTGCTACTCACCTGGCACCTCGACATTGGTCCTGGAGATATCTGAGCTCTCCTCTTCCTGGACCTTATACACCAGCATGTAGGCATTTCGGGAGCAGTGGTATCCTTTACTGCATTTTGGCTTTCGTGTCTGTGATTTCACTGTCTCGGCTACAGACCAAGAAGACGAAGACGGTAGAGCAACAGCTTTGAGAAAGTGTACACATTTACAGTAGGTGGGTAAAAGGGCAAGACTCTCCAACTCAATATTCTTTATTTAACCAAAAGAAAAAAAAGACAATTTTGTCTGGCCTGTAATGTGATGTTTTTTAAATACATACATATTGTTTAGAAACAAATAACACTGAAATAACAATAAGACTGCTGGAGCATAACACTACATAAAGTATCTGTAGATGTCAGAAAGGCGTTACTTTATAGTGTTCATTTAGTACTACTTACCAATGTCCTCCTCAATACCAAGCTGCAGCTTCTTGCCTTCCATCTTCTCTATTTCCTCATCATTGAATTTGTACCAGTCACCAGTACGAGCGTCCTTTACATGGGCGATGTAATGGCCCGAGTAGGCACTGATGCCCCGATGAATCAGCACCGCACTCAGTTCATAAACACACTTCTGGTCTGGAGAAACAGCCAGTCCAAACACACAGAACTGTCAACATGTTTACTTTTCAACTTTTCATCAACAAAAAAATATCTACTGTAGCCTGGAGATAAGATGTATTATAAGGAAGCAGTGTACTGCCTAGAAAATATCAAGACAGATTTAGCATGGGTGAACTCGGTGCAGCATTCCATCACCCATACAGGTGATATCCATACATGGAAAAGGTAGTCTGCTTTGACACTGGTGACCACGTATCTCCCTCTGAATTTCACTCTTCCTTTTAAAATTCAAAGTGTGTGTGTGTGTGTGTGTGTGTGTGTGTGTGTGTGTGTGTGTGTGTGTGTGCATGTAGGTGCGTCTGTGTGTCTTTCTGTGTGCTGTCACAGAGATGGCACATTGTTTACCTTCCAAGAAAGGCCCCATGTCCAGCTGCTCTGGAAAACTGATAAAGGTGTTGAGCTTCTTCTTATGGCCTGTTTGCCTGAAGCAGATATCATGGTTTAGAAAAATCTTTGTTCTCATATCAGAAGGAAGAACACACAACTGGCACCAGCAGGTAATACAGTTCTTGAACTAAAATCAGCAAAAAATGTTTGAGCGCTTTTGTTATTAACAAAACACTTTGACCAGTATTATCTAATTAGATAATATGCTGTCCTGCCAAAGTGATCTGTTGTGTTTATGCTATGCTTTTTCCACAATGAAGCACAAGTGATGACTGACCTATCAAAGACAAAGCGCATGAGCTGCAGGTTGAGGGTTGGAGGAAGGCTATGCAGTTTGATCCTTCGGGTGGCGTTCTGTTTACTCTGACAGCTCTCACAGAAGTAGCGGTTCTCCCCATCCAGCTTCTCCTCCTGCGGGGGGGGGGGGGGAGGGGCAACCATTGTAAAAACAAGACATGTTTTGGATTATTTTTAAGTCAGGGACTAAGACAAAAAGTCTACTTCAAATTCCAACTGCACATGTGTGCACTGATTTAATGATATCATGTGTTTTACATTTTGTGAAGATCATTTTACACAGACTGACCTATTACACTTTGTCATTTATTAGGGCCCGAGCAGCGACTGCAAGCAGTCAGCGAAGGCCCTATTGAAATTGTATTGTTTATTATTATTCATTATTCTTGACCAACTGTTTTGCCCAATTTCGCCCCTTTCCCAAACTGGAAAAGTTGTGTAACTTTGCAGGGACGACCGGCCACTCCTGAAATTCTATATTTTTGGGTCGTCGCACACGGTCCATGCGAAATGGCTAAATAGCGCCCCCTACAAAGTTGAAAAATTCCCATAGGGAATGTCGATGACATTGTCGTACCTGAACAAAAATTGGTAAAGATGTTAAGCATACCCAGACGCACAAAAATTTCTCTTGCCAGGAAGCTGAAATTCCAACAGGAAGTCGGCCATGAATTTTATTTTTTTTACTCAAAACAAACTCGTCCTAGGGATTTCGCCCAATCAACTTCAAATCTGGTACAGATCATCTCCAGACCTAGCTGATCTAAAGTTGTGCTCTGCACGTCTGTAGATCAAAGGGCGTAGCTGTTAGGGGTCGATAAATTTTGGTGACTGTTTCGGCGCTCGCCATGTAAATTCTAGCGGCTCTCACGCCCACATACTCGAACCTAGAAGCTTCAAATTTGCTAAGCATGACGGGAGCTCAGCCATGAACGTTCCGATGTATTAACGTCCCACCTTACTCATGGCGCCCCCCGGTGGTAACAGGAAGTGACCAGTTCTTACTCTTAAATTTACTGATGCCGCATAGTTCACTCCATCAACTTCATTCCACTTTTAAAACATAAAGAACAAGTTGGTGAAGCTACATTATGAATGCTGTGAGGCTATGAGTAATGGTGTCCGCGTGGCGGCGCTTTTTGATCATTCGCCAAGAAAATACGTTTGGCTTTTTGACGGCTCTAATAAACTCGTATCATCATGAAACTTGATACACAGGTCAAGGCTGGCGACCTCTAAAATCTGATGCGGGCGACGCCCATGGGCGGGGCTAAATGCCTCCATGGCGCCCCCTTGAACACCTCAAAAACGCCTCCCCATAGGGGTTTTTATGGAGTTGGAACATGAAAATCGGTACACACATGTAAGTCGACCAGACGAACAAAAAAGTCTCTTGCACTGACGGTCCACTGCAAAGTCGGCCATTTTGTTTTAAATGTTCATTTTGCCATGATTTCTACATTGAACCATCAACTGCTCAGGACTCCTTCATGCTTTGTCCAAATTGCTTGAAACTGTGTGTGATGAGGGGTCGCCCCTGAACACACCAGCCTATGTCTGGTTACTGCCCCCTGGTGGATGAAACTTCAACTGGTCATATCTCCTCCATGCACTGTCCGATTTGCTTCAAACTTCATGGGTGTGATGAGGGTCCAAGTCTGAACCCACTTACCCACATCTGGTTACGTTTGTAATGATAACAGGGAATAACTCTTTACTAATTATTCAGATGCCCAGACAGGGCTCTACTTTCATCATGGTCTTTGACAACACCTATTGGTCACACGAGAGTGAAAATCAAACTTGAGGCCAGCTTTTGATTCAAATCATTTTGTATATACACTTTCTTGTATAATTACTTTTGCTACACATCAATATTTCAATTTCATTAGCAGTGTTAAATTAGGTGAGACTGTGCTATGATCATTAAAGCTTATCTTTGTATAACTTTTTTTTTCCGTCTTGCATGTTTGACGATAATGTCACACTGGAGCGAGGGCCCGCATAACCGCTCGCGGTTTTCTAGTTACTTTTATGATTTATGTTTGATTTGGCTCTGTGCATGTCTGCAACTATGCATTTTGTATTTACCGTTTTTTTTTTGTTTTTTTTTAATACCAGGACTCTCTTGAAAGTGAGAGCCTGTGTCTTGATGAGATCCCCTGTATAAAAAGGTTAAATTAAATCTCTCTATGAAAGCAAGTGTGTGTCTGTGTGTGTGTGTGTTTCTGTTCCTCAAAAATATGTATATATCTATCTACATCTATCACCCTCTGTAAATATCTCTGCTCCGGACGGACACTTGCTCGCCACCCTCACTCGCTACCGACGGTCGGTGTAGAGACAGCAATAGAGAGCGTGATATTGAGAGTTGAGAGATTGGTGACATTTAGCGTGTTTGGAGTGTTTCGTTAGTGTGTTAAGTAGTGTGTTTAGTGTGTAGTGGAGTCAGTTTTTTGTTTAATGAGTCAAAACAACGAGGAGACTGCTGAATGTGGATCAGGCAGTGCAGCTCTTCATATAGCTGTAAGAAGCTCAGGCAGACTTTTTACAAATTTTTAAAATGTATGCACATACTTAGCAAACAACAATTTCTATTTGCATTATAAGTAATACATTGTTTGTTAAACATATTTGTGGTTTTCACAGTAAAAAAATGTAACTTTTTCTACCTGGATTTTATGTTTTTTTGTGTTTTTAGGTCCATTGTGTTAATACAGTATGTCAAAATAAAAAAATAACTGTACAGTCACACATGTAAGGTTGTGCTGAAAATAATGACACCAAGTAAATAGTTTTTAAGGTGAAATATAATGGTAAAATCAAAAATAGTCAAAAACGGAATATTGGATTTCACAACAAACCTAAATATCCCTGACGTCCCACCTTTAAACACAGCCTCATTAACCATCCATGAAAAAGCTACTTAACCTCCCACTTTTCTATAGGAATACATATTTCCTACGAGCACTGCACTAGTTTAAATAAATAAATACAATACTTCTGGTAATACATTCGGTGTGGGTGTAGTAGCGGATGAAGTCACCTTCAGGAACTCTGTGACACACTCGGTCAGGTTCTTGTGGCCCTGGATGTTCAGCTCCAGCTCATAGAATCTGGACGGCAGTGCAGATGATCGTCCACACTGGTTACAGCTGGAGAAGAATCAAACAAAGATAACAGATTCCACCTCAGAAAAGAAAATGTTTTTCATATAATCTAACAATAAAGTCAATTTCTAAATTTGAACTTATTTCTTGTGGCCCTAACACATAAGCTCATTACAAATACGCCAATAAAAATCAAGCCAACCACAAAAGAAGCTGCATCTCTCAGTCACATTCTGGTCCCAATTCAAAAAACATAACCTTTACTTTCCATAAACCAAGCCTTATAAAAATACCTGGTGTCCAGCTTCTTGACAACAAGATTTCCATTTCCTTCAAGATTGTTAACTAAATGGCTGTGTGATAACAGCACATCTCTCTGAGCAACAGGAAAACATTCTTTCTACAAAAACTAACCTGTTCCTTTACTTTGTATCATTTTATTCTCTGACACGACAAAGGCAAACATTTGACATTTATCACAGTAAATGGAAAGGCCAGTCTATTCCGCTGCCCCAGTTGTGAGCCAAGGTCTGACACCTGACCCAAAATTGAAGTTCAGTTTGTATTTTTATGTGGCTGCCCAGAGGACATAATGCCAGCACATGCTGTGAATCTGCAACAGTTGTGGACAGCTACTATTAACTGTTGAGTCACAGATAACTTCATAGAGTATATGAGACATCACCGGAAAAGAAACATTGCATGAATATGAAGAGTTATGGCAGAATACTTAAGAACATCATTCTGGAATGTCGTATTAGGGCTGGACAATATGGCCTAAAATCTGAATCTTCGATTTTTTCACACCAAGCTTGATTTACAATTCCAATCGATTTGTTTTTCCTTCTTAAAAACCAACTACAAATGATAAAGAAATCATTAAAATCATTGATTTTATTTGAACATTTTTGGCCAGGAAGACAAGCCTGTCTACTTACTCTGGCTCGAGGCCCTGTTGTGGCTTCGTAGCACAAACCTGGGGTCAAAAGAGTTCAAAGTGGATGAACCTCCGGCTCCACTGTATATATGGGCACCATATCGCTCTATGAAAGTAAGGACTCTCTGTCTGTCTGTGTGTGTGTGTGCGTGTTTGTCTGTCTGTGTATGTGTGCCTCAAATATCTCTGCAGATCAGGATCAGACTGATATGAGAGTTTCAACATGGCTGCTGCGTGGTTCAAGGGTGTGCGACGTTGCATTTGTTTGGACTACAATGATACCGTTAATAAATCATTTCATAGATGCTTTACGAATTCCGCTAGCATTGTCAACCATAGCCCCGTGCGCACCAGAGCCAATCACTGCAGAGCTCAAGCCCAAGACATACCTTAAGAAACAAGCGGATTTATACCTGCAGCGGCGTGAGCTGGACCGGGATTTTGTGGATTAATGAGACTAAACAAGTCTGGACAGAGTCTGTTCCGGTTTGAGGAGATCCAGATACGTCAGGACAACAAAATGGAATCGGAATCTGTGGATGTTCGTGTGTAGCTAGTTGCTAGCCCACCCCCACATGGCCCACTTCCGAAGTCGACGGACGCACTGGCACGTCCATAACTGGACTTGGGGTAAATAATGTCCGCCACGCTTTTTCGCGAATATTGCTGTTGTGGTCATTGTGTCTGGTGCAGAAAGAAATGGTAAAAACAGGCTTTTGTCATGAAAGTGTCCGCAAGCAGCAAGTTTGGTTGCTGAGGAACAAGGGAAGTTGTGTGAGGGACGCCGGCGGTGATACAAGCAGCGACAGAGATGGCAAGTTTTTAGAGTTGAGAGATTTGTGACATATAGCATGTTTGGAGTGTATAGTTAGTATGTTATTTAGTGTGTAGTGTAGTGTGTGCTTAGTGTGTAGTGTAGTCGTTTTTTTGTGTTGTGAGTCAAAACAAGGAGGAGACTGCTTAATGTGGCAGGAACGAGCTTAGGTCCATAGTGTTAATATAGTATGCCAAAATAAAAAAATAACTGTACAGTCACACATGTGCGGTTGTGCTGAAAATAATGACACCAAACAAGGCAAGGTAAATTGTTTTTAAGGCGAAATATAATGGTATAATCAAAAGTTGTCAAAAACAGCCAATTATATCCCTGACGTCCCACCTTCAAACACATTTCATTTGCCCATCCATGAAAAAGCTACTTAACCTCCCACTTTTCTACAGGAATACATGCTTCCTACGGGCAATGCACTAGTCTTTAGTGATATGCAAAGTGACTGCATCTGTACAAGCTGTCCACCAGGACCCTTTCTTCTCATACAGAACACAATGATAAAATGATTCCGCTAATGTTGGCTGCTTTATAGCAGGTGTTTGTGGGCTGTCGGGATCTTATACATCTTGTAGTGAACAAGCGTCCCACTGTGAAGCATGCGTCTGTTTGAGAGCCTGAAATAAATGTGTCGATTCGCTGCCTTTAGTTACAACAACCTTTAAACAAACTTTGCAGCAGACTGTGGTTTGTTCGAGGTCTGACACTACAAACTGAACTAGTGACAAGACAGTGCATTTTAGGAACATTGTTGTTGTTTGTTTCTCTGTGGAAAGTCAAAGCCGGGGGAAGGAGGGGCCCACTATGAACTACAGGAGACGATGGGGAGCGGCAGCTAAGCAAGTTAAAGAGAAAATCTATTTTCATTTTTAAGTCCTAAACCATAAACTCTAATTAATCGTTTTTACCGATTTATCGCCCCGCCCTATGGTGTATGATGTTTCCTTTACCCTACGAGCCAGCATAATCATTCTTCTTCTATGTACTACAAATAAGTTATTCTGGCCACCCTCTCACTCTTCCCTGCAACTTGGCTGAATATACTGTAAACTTCCTCATTCATCAAATACACAAACTCTTGGAGACTGTTCCGTAATGTAAACAAAATTCAGCTTACTTTGGCCTGTGGTTGAAGAAAATTAATTAAATACAAGTGATGACATTTTTGGCGGGTCTGATGTCCAACAGTTCTTCACATGATGGTTTTTCACTTAAGTGTAAACTGCCAGGTTAAAGTAATGAGTGGTCTTACACAGTAACGTAGGAGAACTGTCCACAGAACTGCCGCTGGATGACATTCTGCAGGTTGGTGTTCTTCTGCTTGGACAGAGTGTCTTCCAATAGAGACAAGAACAGCTTTGAAAACTCCTGGGCATCCTGAAATTGAAAGGTTTGAATTAAATGGCAGATATCTATAATCACCTTTCAAACTGTGAAACCCGTCCTATATTTCTTTAACCTTTCCACGCCTTTAATTTATAGGGCAGGTGAAAACTGACAGGAAATGGTGTGTGTGTGTGTGAGTGTACGTGTGTTGTGGGTGTGTCTGGGCCCCTTCGGCAAGGAAAAAGCCTCTGTACACAGGGCACATGCTCTACTAACTGAACTACTGGGGTGCCTTACCAGTCTCATACTTAGATACTAAGTTAAAGCTATGAAAGTTTTCATGTAGTGATTTACCTGCTGCTGTCCTGTGTCCAGGCCCAGTGCTTTGACCAGCCCTGAAGGATCTATGTACTTTCTGTTGCTGTTCTGCAGGAGTGCAAACAGATACTGCAGATGCTCACAGATGGACTGAGGCTCATAATCTGCATAAGACAGAGAAGTTTGTCTAAGTGATTTAAATGCTTACATCATGTGAAAAGGTAAAAACTTACAGACCGATGTAAAAACCACCTCACACTTGAACAACAGTCACTATGTAACTTCCACTTGTGTAATGTCCACTTCTGTCAAATAATTTTCAACAACAATCATGTGAAATTATTGAATTAAAAAGCAAGGTTGGCATGTGCAATAAAAAATATTTTTAGTTTACCGTTATTACTTAACAAGATAGTAATCATTGCTGTTAGTTTGCCTGTCAGCAAATTCCATCAAGAACTCATGAACAGATCACATTTTTTGGAAAGAGATAGAGCAAAGCACTACTAAATCAAGGTGGCAGTAGGTAACTATGATCAAAATAAACAAATTTGTTGTAGATGAATGTTGATTTTCTGGGGATATAATATCTAGCTGGAATTTGTGCAAAAATGTTAAACAATCTAATGAACATCATATTTGTTTGGAATATGGCTTGGCAATATATCCACATAGTCTTGTAAGTCAGTGCGTTTACATGCACAGCTTAGTCGGATTACAGCCATAGTCCGACTATGCTACTCAATCAGACAACTGCAATAGTCCGAGTATACATGCTGGTTAGTGCTGGGCAGTATATTGGGCAGAATTTGATTACACAACATATGGAACGCTACGCTGCGCCGTGCGACACTGTTTCAGACCGGACCCTTTTCAATGCGCTTCTAAACAGGCATGGTGCGACTGTGAGGCGTGGTGAGGGTAAACTGTAGTGCTCTGGTGTTAAGTTACAGTGAAGATGGGTACGATAGCAGTTCATGACTTCATCCACGGGTGTCACAATGAGCAACTGGAAAGCCACTGAGATCCGGGAGATGCTCACTTCTCCTCGGTCTCTAGCTGTCAGCTTGTTGTTGTAGTGGCAAGCTACTAACGGTCGCTACTTTCAAATTAAAAGCCCCCTGCTAGGAATCCAGTTCTAAACTCCAAAGGGGTGCAATGTAAAGCTCTTATTTTGAAGACAAATTCGACCTGCTTCCTGTTAGCTGTCTGTCGCTTGAGGCAGCTCAATTGAGGCGCTCAGCTGCATGCTTCCTTTAATAGCAGGGGTTTAACATCGGCATGTGTTTGACTGAGGAGGCGAGAATATGGGCCATGAGTCTATAATTGAGTAAATCTATCAAGTGTTGCCACATTTCTTCTGATGCATATGTTGCACATCACTGTTCACACCCAACTTCCTGCTTCATGTCACATCACATGTTTATGCCTACACTAGTGGCAGCTTTTTGGGAAAGAAGGAATATTAAACCTCCCTTTTAGATAGACAGGGCAGCAGAGTGCAGCCTTTACCTTGCAGCAAATGTGCCACCTTTTCTATCTAGAAGGGGCCAGTAATTCCTCTCTCAACAAGTAGAAAATGCTGTGAACACCCGATTATGCATGGAAAAGAAAATACCATCATATACCGAGAAACCGTTAGAATTTTAAAAAATACAGAGATATTCATTTTTGGTCATACCGCCCAGTACTAATGCCGGTGAGAAAATCGAATTACTGGCCGAATCATGTCATACCCCAGTACGATAGGTGGTGCTGTACCCATTTCAACTAGTGGTAATAGAGCCACCTCCGGCTGGCCTCTTTACGTCACCAGCTGCCTCAGCATTCGAGAAAGATGCCGTACGAGGAGCGAGGAGAAGCTACAACTTTGTACATATATATGGTATATGGTGTACATGCTAATTACACAAACTAAATGCACAATGGCGCTATTTGCTTGCGGTTATTTCGGAGGAAAGCTGCCGCTGCCGCCCTACTACTTCTGGCTCATGGCCCCGAAGAAGTCTCGAGCGTGTGCAGAATGCAAAATCCGATCCGATGGAATGTATACACGCAGGAGTAATGTGACTATTAATCAAATTATCTAGGTGTATTAATCTGACTATGAGAAATCCAATCCGGTCCGATTTTAGTCAGACTAAGGTGTATAAATCTTAAAAATCGGATCATAGTCGGACTAACCCAGTAATTCGGTTTTCTTGGGTGTCATGTAAACGCACTGATTGTGATGTGAAACTGTCATCTTTTGGATATCTTTATATCGTGATATGGCATAAGTTTAAAGGCTGCATTACAGTGAAGTGATGTCATTTTCTGAACTTACCAGACTGTTCTACTTGTTCTTATACTTGTCATTACCCACTTAGTCATCATGTCTACATTATTGATGATTACTCATCAAAAATCTCATTGCGTTGATATTTTATGACCATACCAAGTCATCCCTAAAATATTGTTGCACTACTGATATTGAGGTACTTTCTCATATCATTTTAGTTGGTCTCCCATCCAAGCATTTATAAAATGTTTTTGACGAGATTTCAGAAATGTTGAGGTATACACTATGTATAACAATGGGACCCAGACATATTTTAGACAAGGTTATTGTATGATGGATTATGACATGCACTATTTGACGTTAAGTTAAAATACTTCACAAAAGCATGTTCACTTTATCTACGAAAACAACAAATATATAGAAGCATACACAGCATTTAGTTTTCAGTTATACCAGACTCAATATTGTGTTCCTGTGCTCGGGAATTGTGGCACTGATACAGGCTCCTACGTAGCTCCAGGTTGTGGAACCACACTTGCAGGAATGTGTTGACGTAACATGTTGCACCCAGGTTAGTCAGGCCAACAAATGTGTTCTAGAAGAGACAGAGACAGAAACAGAGACAGAGACAGAGAGAGATTATTGCATCTCTGGCCTTCTGATAAGCTTTCAGCAGTCCATCTAGAACAGATATGTGATCTCAGGCAAGTGAGTGAACAATGTCAAGTACTGTATGTGTGGCTTGTTAAAGAAATACCTTGTCTCGACGTTCTGAATTTGGGTCATCAATATTGTGGAAAGCATTTTCATCAATCTCCCCAAGCCACGCCTGTTCACCAATACCCACAAGACAGTTGGGATTCCCTTTGCAGTTCCTCCTGCAAAACCAAGTCATGATTATCAAACCAAGTGTTCCACCACCTACTTTATAAGTGACAAATAACTGCATCTCTCTCTTACATTTAGGTAGTGTCATGTCAAAACTCTAAAAAGCAGTCAGTTAAATGATGCTGTGCATCATTAGCTTATTACATGGGCTTATTACATGGGCAAGCAAGAGAACGATTCATTTCAGCAACATTTCAAAGTGCACGAATTTGTGCTACTTGTGATGCCTACAGACTAGTCTGTACATGAGTTTGTTGTGAAGAGTAGAGCTGATTTTCATGACCTTTCATACGAATTCTACAAAGCTGCTGTATAGGCTTGTCCCCAAGCAAAGAATCAAATCAGACTGTTGATGCACATTAGCATTCCTCTTCGGAGCTGGCCTCAAAGCCCGTAACTGTAAAACCAAATGTAACATCTGCTACTGGCACAAGCCATGAAGACAGAGGGATGTTGCTCAGAAATGTAAATATTGTACCTGCAGGTTCCTCTCTTGCAGGCCGGGAGATTGATGCGATATGCTAAATTGATATGCTCCTGTCTGATTTCTTCTGGTTTCACCGTTTCCACCCAACGCCAAGCCGCTTTCTCCAGCTGTAAGCGGGGCGCCATAATCCTACGATGTAAAATTAACCACAGTCAGGCATATGAGTCGCAAGCACTATTATACAATGGTCTATCATCATCGAACTGCTACAAGGAATGCTAACATAGCCGGCTAGCAAGGGCTAAACAAGTTCTTGTGGGTAGGACTTTGCTAGCTTGGTTCTGACGAAGCAACCTACCGTTAGCTATGTAGCGCTAGTGCTAATTTACTTACGATAGCCAGCTAATATTAGCTTAGTAGTTCTATCGCTTGCGTTCCCCTATTTGATTAAACATGTGAGCATAACACAGTGCACACCGCAGCAACACACAGATAACTGAAGTACGATAAATCACGACAAACAGTTTTTGCAGGGTAAAGTCAGGCGTAAAGACTACCCTTGCGCTAACATCAGCTAACTAGCTAAAGGTAGCATTAGCTAGCCCGACCCGGCAGCGTTAGCAAGTCATTTTCCTGTATTTTCGATTTAATGCTACTTGACGCTAACGTAACGAATTTATTATGTTAAGGTCAAACATATCGAACCTTTCATGCGTGCAGCTGCTTCACCAAAATATTTTATGTATTTTCACATTGTATTCACGGTTTATTTTAGATTTAGCGCCCTTACGTCAATTTATAAATAAATTATTTCTCCGCTCAAAACCAACACGACGTCAACATGTGACGCAGACGACGTCTCTGTGTTGTGACCTGAGGGAGGAGGGAGACATGCAGAGGCTCAAGAGGCCACTCTTTCTGTCACTAGTCACACAAATGGAACTTTGTGAACTGTGTTCTCAGCGGGAAAATATTCAATCATGTCAAATTTGTTATTCAGAATAATTCAGAATTTCTTTCTTTCTTTTCTTTTCTTTTTTACTTTTCCTTTATTTTAATTAAAAGTGTGTTTTAAGCCTAGTCATAGCTTGTGATGTCAATATTACCTTGTGTTTGACTAAACCTGACTGTTTTGAAATAAAAGAAAATATACATGTAAATATATGGTACGCACTAAAATTTGAATAACTGTGCACTTTAAGTCCAGTATCTACACTTTATGGAAATGTGCGTTTTGTATTTTCAATGAGTTGCTTGCAATTTTCAGCTGAATTCTATGTGATATTAGATATCATAAAGTTGATTATGTCAAAGAACATGTGAATCTCTGGTTGGGGTTGTTAAATGTTAAAAGACACATGATGCCACACAACACATCTGGCCTAAAATTTAACTGAGGTTAAGAAGGCTGCATGTGAGCTCATCAAAATGTAGAATTTCTTATGATGTCTTGGTTGATTTTGATTTTAAGTGTTTGTGATTGTGAAATCAGTTAATTTTTTGATAATTGAAATTACTTTTTTCTCTAAATTTTAATTTTCACCTTACACATGTGAAAAAAGTAAAACCATAAGAGAAGATGAAAAGAGAAAATGGTTGCTTAAATGGTCAGTCCACCAATTTAACACATTTGTGTGTTCATGGGTCCTGGGGAGTACTACTGCATGAGTACAAATATTGTTTGAACCCTCTTGTGGCTCCAGAGGAAGCTGCACATAATCTGAAAAATTGCCACTGGTATTGTCACTCAGTGGCTAAATTGCATTGTGAGTAATGTAGCCACCACATTTTGAAAAGGAAGAGGAATGTGAGGGAAAAGGTGATATTACTGGTTCTGCTGTGTCGATAATGGTGTTACAGGAGTGCAATGTTACACCAGTGAACTGATTTCAAAACATTGCCTCATGTAGATAACTTTACCCACAATGCAAGTGGCAGTTTCAAAAGACCTTTGTATAAAATGTAGTCGAATGTAACTGTAACTATGACCTCAATGCAAAGACAATTTAGTTAATGCTTCTATGATATATATTGGTTTGCATTAGATTGATGTACATGCTAAAGTGGTCAGGTAGTGTACATACATGACTCAAGCTGCAGCACTATGTATCTTCAGGGTGTACAGACTGCTGAAATGAAGCATGACTTGTGGAATGCTTAAACAGTTAAAATTCACACCATGTCTTTTCTGCATGATTTTAGTGTACCAAGGACAAAATGCTGAAGCAAAACCGGGGCTGTCGGCACATCTTAAGCTCATGATTGTGGACATGACAGCACATGTGCAAGGATGGTCATTGTCACAACAACAAGGCGGAATAAAGGAGGAAAGTACACACACAAGTTGTAATTAAAACTAGTTTATTTTACACAGTGAAAAAGGAAATAAAGATAGATACAAACTAAATACAACAGAAATTATAGCTGTTGCGCAGCGATAGGTCGGATCTGGGCTATTTTTGGCAATTCTGAGCAACAAACAGGAGAATAGAAAGATGAGACAATTGACAGCAATGTTCATTTTGGACCACTTGAGGCTTGAACTCACAACTTCTGGAACCAAAGACTGTCATCTATCACTCTGAGCTAATTGGCAAGTGGCAATGCAACAGTGGCTTCACAAATTGAGTAAGCCATTCACTTTGTGATTTGAAACCACTGTAAAAAATTCAGTTATCAAAACAAAAATCTGATAATACACATATTGCAGCATGGAGATGTTAGTTATGCTTTTAAAAATGATTGATTTGCTCCATAAGTGAATAACTGATGTTTAGAGATGCTGCTTGCATTGACTGCAATTGTTCACATGACAGCAGAATTCAAAATGTTCTCAAAAATTAATTTTTTTAGGTAAAATTCTGATATTTGTCAAACATCATCTACCATGACTCTAAAAAATGTTAAGTTTTGAAGATTTATTTATCAATTTGCAGGTGTATGTTTACAGTAGTGTTCACAGTCAAACATTTTCATGCACTGTAGGCAAAAATTGTGGGAGGAGATAGGTTTTTATAAGTTTTATAGTTTAAACAAAAAAAAAAAACAACAGAGTGATGGACTTCATAATTTTTCATAGGTTTAAATGTACAAAAGTTTCTTTAGTATTGGGGCCACCATCAGGACTATTGGCTTGGGTTTACAGCTGAGGTAATCTGGCATGTGACTGGACCTTTATGCAAAATTTGGTTAGCTTTCACCCATGGTCCAGTCCAAGCCATTTGTTTTTATTTAATTTAGAGGCTTGCTGTGATGCCACCATCAGGACAATTGTCTTGTGTTTCATGTTGAGGACATTTTGATCTGTCGTCATCATCCCTGCTGGGTCTCGAACCCACAACCCCTGACACCAAGAACCAGCTCCTACGTGTTTTGCTTCAAAATAGAAAATCTGATGTTTAAAAATGCCACTCTTACATTGACTCCAGTTGTTCCCATGAGAGCAGAATTCAAAAATTCAGTTTTTGAGATAAAATTCTGATATTTGCCAAACTTCATCAACCATGACTCCAAAATATTCTGAATTTTTTTCAGGAAGATTGAAAACGTATTTAGCAAGAATTTGATAGTATATGTTTACAGTACTGACATTTTGATGCACTGTAGGCTTAATTTTTTAAATCAAAAATCCGAGAAACAAGTTTTGTGGAGGACGGTCTTAAGATGCTCTCTAGCAAGTTTGGTGACAATTGAGCGAAAATTGTGGGAGGATATAGGTTTTATAAGTTTTACAGGTTTTGAAAAAAAATTGAGTGATGGACCTCATAATTTGTATGAGTTTAAGTGGACTAAAGTTTCAGCAGTATTGGGGCTACAGTTTGGTGAAAATTTCAAAACTGTAGCATGTACTGTTGATTTTGTAGGTATTTTTAAAGTTTTTAAATTTAAACGCTAACACCCCCCCACCCCCCCCCCCCCCCACCCCCATCTAGCATTGCTGACAGCCATCAGATTGTGTACCTTCATCTTCAGCATGAGGTTACATTTAAAGAGCTACTGTCCATGAGGTAAGGTGATGTAATCATTATCGTAGACATGCTGACTGTATGTGTATGAGATAATCTCACATAACATTATCATTGTGCTGTTTCAGTGGCTGCTGCTGTTGTTGCTGCTGTTGCTGCTGCTGCTGCAGGGTATTAAGTATGAGGGTCCATGTGCAGTAGGCTCAAAATATGTTGACTACAGATCTGGATATGAGTAAACAACAGACCCAGTTACAGTTAGCAATTAGGAGAGAAATAACACAATGTATTTAATCACCTAGGCTGTACTAAAAGTAACCTGTACGCTCCTGTAGCTGGTGATGATAAAGTATAAGCACAACCAAAGAATAATGCTTTTTAACACAAAGATTTTTTTCTTTTTGCTTCAGTTAAGTTCATCACCATTCACTACTCACCTCTCAATTAAGACTCACATTCATCATGAACAGTAAAAACTTCTGGCATGTGGATACTCTTGATGATTGATATCTGCTGGCTAGATCTGTTGTAAAAATTTGTTAAAATTGATAACTACTAATGAACAGGCCTCAAAGTGGTTCAACTTGAAAGGAAAATAAAACCATTAAGTAACTGATCAAACAAAAATGCCTCTTGTGCTGCTTGTTTTTTTCTTTCCCAATATGAGCTGACATTTTATGTAATTCTCAGATTAAATGTCTCGTCTTTGAACTGTTTTGGACGAACAAAATAATAACTTCATCGACTCAACTAAGTAAGTAAAAGATGTTACTGGGTATTTGGACGGACAACATCTTTGTTAGAGACATGGCGTAGTTTCCTAGAGTCTTTGAATGCAGCATTTTGTCTGACTGCGTAGACTGACGACATGAATGGACATGGCCCCGCCCATTAGCCACACCCCCTGCGCATTCACGGGGGAAGCCACCTGAATCGGTCAGGTCAGGTCCATCCTCAGGTACCTCAAGTAAACATCAACACACCGCTCCTCAGGTAAGTCAATCTACAAATATTTATTACTCATTTAGCACCAGAGTAGGTATTGTACTGGCATGTTTAGGCTGTGTGGATAAAATCAATTTTATATGACTGAACTAACTTTTTTCAGAAATATGCATTAAGCTCACACAACAAGTTGTGTAAAAGGTGTTTAAAATGTAACCATTAACTTAGAGATGGTAAAGTAGTGAACAGGACACGAACTAGCTCTTGATTTCCGCTAATCATTTCTACCTCCATCCAGTAATCTGTGGAGGTGGACGAAACTAGTAGGTTTGTTCTTTAAAACTAACCACATCTGCTGCACTCAGATGAACAGCCTACCTTTAGACAGGCTTTACTCACTGCTACAGTGTGTTCTGGTATCTGGTTTGTGAAATAATTAAAGGACAAAAACGCTTAAAGCTAGACCTCTTAATTCAGTTGTATGTCTGCTTTAATTTGTTTTTCTTACAAAATTCAATTGAAATTTTTTGATTGAATTACAACTGTAAGAAGAATGTAGTGAATTATAAAATGGCTGAATTTTATCAAAGCTTTTAACATAATCAGAATGTAATCTCAAAAAATAGTATTCTAATGCAGTTGTATGTGAGGCTTTCATAGGTTTGTATTTGTGTTGTTGTTTGTGAGACCCTTACCTAAAACAGTGTTCTATCCTTATGTGATAGACACAGTTCTTTGAAATTTTAATATTAAATATGCCCATTATTTTCTGAGATATTGACTTTATGATGTACAACCCAGTATTGGTGCATTTCAGCCAGTATTTTCTGGAAGATCAGGGTTCATTGGCCTTTCAAAGGCAGAGGAGATAAAATGACCCAGTTTTAGTCGAGTCAGGGAATCAGCTGCTAATCTGTTCCTTCAGCAGACACAAGGAGGGAGGGCAGAGGGATGGCTGGAAAGATTAGCTAACCACTGCTATTTACCTCTCTAATCCTCTGCCTTTTTGAATCCTGTGTAACTGATAGGTACAAATGGGCTTTACCCACAAAGGACTGACCTCAGTCATGGACATGAAACTGTTTATGCAACCAGAATACAAGGTCTTAAAGGGTTGTGGAACTGGCATAGGTTAGGGAAAGGCTTTTATTCTCCTACTTACTTATAATTTCAGGTATCTTTACAATGTGGTCAGGGCTGTGCCCAGGATCTAATAAATGCCGAGGTCTTGAGTTCTTCCATCCCCCAGAAAGATTTGAGAAAAAAATATTAATAAAGCCTGAATTCTTTTTTAAATCTTTATGTGGACCTTAAAAAACATTTCAGTTTTATTTTCTGTACATTTTATCTCCAAACATCTCTGGCCAGCAAAAAACATGTATTTTACGAACAGAAACTTTCAATACCTAAGAAAACTTATATTCAGTGTCCTGACTCTGCATTTCCTCAGCCCATAAATACATGTTAGAGGGATTATTTATTTGACTAAAACTAGTTAAAGGTGTAATATGTAAGAACTGTTGAGTCATACTCCAAACAAATAGGGGGCAATATATCACGAGAGTACTGGCTAACTGTTGCCAAATGTTGCTGCCTTTCGCCTCTTAGCTCAGTTAACTGTGCAGGTAGCCGTTGTATTAGCTGACTGATGAAGAACCGGGGGGGTGCTGGGGTTGTTTACAATCTCTTGAGGTACAAACTGGCTAGGGGCTAGCTGGTTGGCATGCTAGCTTCAAGATACCCCTCTTAACCCGTAAACCCGACAACACAATGCATAGACGTCTTCAACATTACAGCAACATTTCATATTCTGTTGAAAATTTCAGTTAATTTTTAAAAAGAAAGAAATCCAGGAATTAGCCAGTAAAATGTTAATGTGGAATGCAAACTCACCTCAGTTTCCTAAAATACCCAGAGTCCCTTGAAGAAATACAGAGGACATAACCTCAGTGTCTTTGTAGCTGCTGCCCTGATTGGGGTCGGTAACTTACTGGTTACCACTAACAATTATTTTCCGTATCAGTTCTTTTTTTAAAAACAGTTTTGTGTCTTAGATAAACTGACACACAACCCAGCTTACCAGAGCTCAGCATAATATCTATTTACGTGTATATGTACAGTAGTTTTTCTCTGACCAACAACCAACAAACTCAGCTCAATATTCAGTGACAGTGATATTAACAGAGAAATGCAGCAAATCCTCACACTGAAGAAGCTTGAACAATCTGAATAAATTACTAAAATGATGAAAGATAAATAGATCATTAAGTGTAAATTGTTTCATTACATATTTCCAAGCAGTCGTTAGTGAAGGTAACAAGATGGTAGAAAAGTAGAGGTAGGCAGAAAGAACTCATGTGAGCATTTTCTGAGCTGGAAAATGTGGTTGTCACAATTTAAAGCATTAGTTCACCCCTAATTAAAAATTAAGTCATTATCTGCTAGAGGTGTGGAAAGGTCTTATCATGAGACGTGGACATGGACGATGCTGCATCAGTGTAGAGACAGAGGATACTGGAGGAGTATGCAGCTTATGCTGATGATTGTCCAGCCTCAGCTGAAAGTTACGTCGCAATGTTGCTCCCATGTGGACATTAGTCTGATATTACTTATGTAGAAGGGATGTGGGAGGGAGACAGAGATCATCTGAGAGTGACAAAAAAACTCAGTAAAACGGACATGGCAGAGCACATGTGGGATCTTCAGAGACTTGGATATCACCGGACGAGCTATGTGGAGCCCTTCTATGTTTTGTTTTGTTTCCTATTTGTTTCTTTACATTTTAAGTTTCCAGCTAATTCAGTTGTTTAGCAGAATGCTGCAACTCTGTTTCACTGTGAAGCTCCAGCAATGTTTTGAGGACTACAAAACTTTTCCTGACTTTACATCAGCATGGTTTTAATCTACCACAGGATTCCATTTTGCATCTTTATGCAAAGTTACAGTGCATCAGATGTTTCTTACTCCACATATGATTTAATCAGTTTTTAATAATTTTGATACTTCCAAATACAATTCAAAGAATGAGTTCCACTTCAGTGGTATTTTGATATGTAAGGGACAGAAATATGTTAAAGTGGGCACACAGTAATCTGAGCAAGTGTTTTGTTTAAAAGAGAAACACATTTATGTGATATTGATTAACTTAAAATCATTGCAAGGAAATTGCTGCTGGTGGTTTCTGAAGAATATGATTGGAATATGATGTTTTAACCTCGTAAGAAATGTTGATTTATGTTATCTATGTTTCAGGAGTCTACGGCAACGTCAGAGCCGAGATGGGGCGAAAGGAGATCATCTGCAGCTGGAAGAAAAGCACCAGTAACATCAAGGAAGTGTTTGACTTCAAGGGGAAAATGGGATCGTAAGTACTGATGTTGAGATTAAAAACAGATGAGGTATAAATAGTAGTTGTCACAGAAGATGATTATAGCCTGTGTAAAAAAAAAAGTTCAGACTTTTTTTTTCACAAGACAAAGACTTCAATCACAGAGATTAAAGTTAGAACTCAAAATACTTTTTTGTATTGACAAGTCCTGCATGTAAGTGCCAAGATTCACTGACAGGTAAAGCCAGTCTTGGGCTGTTGAACAAATGAGCTTTTTGTCATTTGGACAGGTGTGTTTTGATTTGTGTTCATGGGCAAGTTTTGTGATATTCACAAGCATGGTGGTAAGGCCATTGTGACTAACAACCGATTGTTTTCCAAGTCTGTGATAAGCACAAATGTTCATGTTGACTGTCAACGTGTGGTGAGGTTAGTCATCAGTCTACTTTATAGACCACATTACACCAAATAGTTATATGACAGCTTATCAACTATAGCTGATTTCATTGTCAAGCGATGAAGCCATTTAATGCAATCGTATTTGAATAAGTGCGAAGTCTGGGTGTCCCTGCTCAGGCAGCTGCCTCCGCGACCTGGCCCCGGATAAGCGGACGAAAATGGATGGATGGATGGATGGATGGATGGATGGCATTTGAATAAGTGAACAACAAATACACTCCGAAACACAAAGTCAACACAACTGAAGATGGCAGGTGCAGCTGAATTTACAAAAACATCGGTTCTCGTTTGTGCAGCTTTTCTAGTTTTGGTTCTCCTCTTGAATGTGGAGATTTTCCCCAGAGAACATTCTGGAGTCCAGATTTGTTTAATGGGACAGCACTATGAAATAGAATGAAGGGGGACTGCTGTCTTTCTCCTAGCTTCCAGGCTCAAATTGGCCCACAGGCTGAGGATAATCCCTCTCATCACCTGCCTGAGAGCTTGTTTTATCAATGGAGCCTCTTACACAATCTGGGTAATCTGCTCTCAGCTGAACCTGCTAGTTGAGAACTTTTGTTAACCTGTTTGAAGACAGGATGCCCAAACACTTAATAATATAGTGGACATAGTGACAACTTGGTAGTAAAAGAAAGTTGATCAATTATGATATTAATATTGACACTGTGTGTAAAGTGCCTGCAAAATTTCAGAGCTTATTTAGATCTTAAATGACAGTTTAATGTCAGTCAGCTGTGCCCATATGATGGAGTTTCAGTACTAATACTAAGACATACATTGTTGCTACCTTAGTTTGCTGAGTCTAAATCTATGGGAAGCTGTTATTATTTCTATTAAGTGGTTAGTGTAAAGTCAATTTAGCAATCATGAGAAACATCACTTGACCAGTGAACAGTTGTGCAATGTCTTTGACAGCTTGTCCCATACTATGGAATGAAAGTGTCTACTATACTGCATCACTTTTGACCATCCCTTTTGTGATCTTTTTCTCACCTTTCCCAACGCTAATTAAGTAAAATACTAATTGGATGGATAGGTCAATAAGCCAAACCTGGCAAATATCTTTGTCGATATGGCTTGACACAAGCAGTTTGGAATCAAATTTAACATAGTTTTACACCATACATTTGATGAAACTTTGTTTTAAGTAACACAACACATAGTCAAAGAACATGAACAAGTAAACCAGACTGAGCAAACTATACGTTATTTATAGTAAATGAATCCACATAGATATTAGCTTCATCTGCATTATTTCCAGAAATGGAGGAAGAGCAGGTTGGACAACAGAATGACCTACAGGTGTTGCTTCCTAAGACTTGTCATGCAGTGTCAAAGCTGCTTAAAACACTCCGTCCTCGACTGGCTGTGAATGAGTACGTCTTGTGTGTGTGTGTGTGTGTGTGTGTGTGTGTGTGTGTGTCTGAGGTTCCTTAGCAGTGACGTCAGAACGGCAGTGCCGGAACATCCTAGCACCACTTCATTATAGGATTAAAAGTCTGACTGACTATATTGGTGTATGGGTGGACTGAATGTACTGTATATGAAAGGCGATTGTATAAGCAGATGCAGGTGTGTGCAAAGGTGTGTGTCAGGTGATTGATTGCCAAGTGTGTGTTTTTTCTTCTTCCAAGTAGAAAATACATTTAGAATGCAGAACAATCAAAGTCTCAGCTGAAGATGAATTAAAGACCTATTAAATACGGTATAAAGGGCTGTAGTGTTGTTGTGAAAGTTGATGAAACTATTTAAGAGCAGATATGCTCCATTCTGAGAATTTTGGATCAAAAAGAGGTTATTTCCTGCTCTTGTCAACTGAGAAATTGGATCGAAAACGAGATGTAACTTTCAATAAATAACAGTTTAGAAGTGTAACCTTAATTCAGAACACAGTGCATGGCAAGATATAACAGCTTTTGCAGGTCCTTAGTCTGAGGCGTTTTAGAGGTCAGAGCCTTAATTGGTACAGATGCTTGATTCACTGGCCAAAATGAAGGATTACATCCTGGCTGCCATCTAAGCGTGAGCCTAAAGAAAAAGGTGTCATGCTAATAACCTGCCATATGTCTGGGTTACATGTATTGTTAGACATGTCAAGGCTGCCTGGTCTAGACTGATGTGACTGAGCTATGAGTGGTCTGTTTCAGAAGGTTATATATGTCGTTAATCAGAGGTTGGTAGGTATTAACATCAGATATATATTCTACCTGGCTGACAACATATTCAAAGCACAGTCAGTTTACTGGCCCACTTAATTAACTAATTAAAGCAAAGTTACATGTATGTAGCAGAGTTTCATATAACTGAGATTGTATCATTTACCACATGCTAAAAGGGTCTGGGTGTCATCAGATAATTTTAACTAAGCAAATTCAACTTGCATGTCCGTCCATTGCGCAAAAAATGGAAGTTACGTGCTGCTTCCTGTATACATTGCTCTTGGTCTTGTCCTGTAATTAAAACTTTCTGGGATGGCATTTCAGCAGAGATTAACTTAATTTTCCATGAGAATATGAATGTTCATCCATCATCTTCTCAATGTGAACAAGAGGACACTAAATTTAAATTTGACTGAGTTCAAGTTTTGTTTTGTTATATTTATTTATATCATATATATATTTATATGGATTGAGTCTGAGCCCCCTACAATTACTATGTGGTACAATGAAATGTAGATGCTTTCCCCTTTAGTCAATTATGAAATCCCTTCCTAAAGGTGATTGGAAATATCTTGATTGACTGTCGATCACAATTATTAATTTTTTGTTGCAAGATTGTCAGGTATGAAAAGCGCAACTACTTAAATATTCTCCATTTTTTAAAAATATATGTAGTTTTTTGTGTTTTAGTATTGGGGTAGTCTTTTGTCTTGCATGGGACTTGCTTTTATTTTCAGTCATATAGCAATGACTGGGCTTGTTATCAGCTTCTGTTTATTTGTAATTGTTTTTTGTGTTTTCCTTCCCGTATGTATGTATGTATGTGTGTATGTATGTATGTTTGTAATTTTGTTTTGTCATGTATGTATGTTGTGGGTGGGTTCATAGTGAAATAATGAAATATAAATAAGAATCACTTGACTAATTGTTGCAACTCTACTGAATGGTTTGGGGCTTCAGCATTTTGTGTTTCGTACGAGTAAATTTGAACTGTGCAGTTATTTCACAGTCATCAAAGTACAAGGGGCACAAATTCACACCATATAGTAAAAGCAAGCAGAGAAAATCCACACATACCCAACTGCAATTGGCAGTAAAGGAGGAGGCATAACATTAAGATGGATTGTCACAGCCACAAGCATGTCTCTGTCTTGAAGTAAAGGAATATTAAACAAAAACTAATGCTTTTAACCTCAATGGTAATGAAAAATACAAAGGACCCCCTAAATTTTTGTCTGTCTGTGTCTTTATTGTTTTTGTAGGGGGTCTTTTTCAGAGGTTTTTATGGTGAGAGAGAAGAACACAGGACAACTGTATGCCCTGAAATGTCTGAAGAAAAAACACCTTGCTCATACCAACCTGGAAAATGAAATCAACGTACTAAGAAGGTAACACATGCTCTCTCTCTCTCTCTCTCTCTCTCTCTCTCTCTCTCTCTCTCTCTCTCTCTCTCTCTCACACACACACACACACACGCGCACACACACACACACACACACACACACACACACACACAGGGTTATATGTGGTACTTATCCCTAGTCTTAAGTGTATGTTAACGTTTTCAGTGCTTTTAGTGCTTTTCTTTGGCGCTATGTCCCAACAATACGTCCATGTAGCAAAAAGGAGAAAAGGCTGTTTAATGGCAACTCTAGGCACCAAAATGTTAAAAACATAGCATACACTTGATATATATTTTTCGGTGGGACTTATTTAAGGTGGCTAAAACAGGTCTTGCGGTTTGGTTTCAGCAGTAGAATGTCCTGCTGCCTGCCAGCCCTGCTTCTCCAAACCAGCATAGAACTGACAGTCATCTGCTCTAGGCTACACATTGACGAGGGATACGTACCTCATACTGCCATCAAAAGATCTACTGTCACTTTAAGCCCAAACCTGCAATAGCACATGCTTTTTGACAGTTAGCTGTATCAGTTAGCTGGAATTTTACCATGGATCATATATGAAGTAATTTTCAAACACAAGAGTTACCCATACAGGATGAGAAAACACAACAAAATAAAAGTCTTTACATTAGATAAGAACCAGTTTGAGAAGCTCTGAGTAGAAAAAGACGTTTGTCATTTGACATCTAACCTTAAACTGAAGTTTATGGTGCTAAGATGTCAGTCAACCCAATGACTTCCTAGTAAATGGTGTTTGATACTCATGTTTTTTGTTCATGTGAATGGTCAGCATTACTTTTATCATATAATTATTAACAACAACAATTTACAACAGTTTGAGAATGTTTTGCACTACAGTAGACAGCAAACTTGATCACCTACATGGGTTAAGCAGTTACTGCACAGTTAAGAGTAACAAGGTTATGAAAAAGTCCCCAGGCTCACTCATAAAAACAGGCATTTTGACTTGAGGAATTAGGGAAAACATAGTAAACTTTATAAAATGCTGTCAATAACAAATTCTTAATTATTTTGGTTTTCCAAGTGATGCCTCACCCTCTCTCATACTATTTCAGGATAAAGCACGAGAACGTAGTGGGACTGGAGGACTTCTACGAGAGTCGAACGCACTATTACCTGGTCATGCAACTGTAAGTGGATTCATTTTTATCGTCTCATTTTCCACAAGTAATTACTTGGGTAGAACAATATCGACAATCCATCATACTGACAATGGTTCTTATACCTTATTCCACACTGTCTGACAGTCTGACAGACATTAGAATATTCCAACTCTTCATTGAAGCCGCATGAAGTTCCATGACTTTCATGTCTGAACCATTCCATCAAAAGAGTTATTCTAATTTGTTTTGCATCATTTCAAGAAGCACATTAAATTAAGCCTGACATACTCTGCATAGTTGGGAAATGTGGGATCTCTGCTAAAAAACCAAAAGCAAACTTTTTTGGCATACTGACATACCCTCCTAATGTTAGCCATGCTATGACTGTTGCTGATGTGTTCATATGTAGCACTATAGGCCATCCTACACATCATTGGCCCAGTTTAATAGGTAACAGAATTTTATACAATACATGTTTAATGGGGTAAGCTAAGAGGTTCTTGTCCTGAAAAACACTGAAGACACTTGCCCTCGAAAAATGGAAACACTGATGATTTTCTTTGTGTATTTGTGTGTGTGTAGGGTATCAGGTGGGGAGCTGTTTGATCGCATTTTAGACAAGGGAGTGTACACTGAAAGGGATGCCAGCATGGTGATCAAACAGGTGCTGCAGGCTGTCAGCTACCTGCATGAAAACAGCATTGTACACAGGGACCTCAAGGTGAGACACTCAGTCACACACACACACACACACACACACACACACACACACACACACACACACACACACACACACACACACACACACACACACACACACACACACACACACACACACACATACACTCATAAGGTCAATAGTTACTGTTTTTATCCTCTGTGTTTGGGAAAGGTGCCGATGGGGGTTGGCTGGCTGGTGGTCTAAGACTTTCTGACACCACTGTACTGTACATATTTTTTATTAATTATGGCATTTTAATAAGTTTTTGATTAATGACAGTGTATTGTCCCTGTATTTTATTAATGATGATTTTATTTATGTGTTCTCATGATTGGGATAGGGTGGGAGGTATTGTTTTTATTGCTTTCATTGTGTGAACCACTTTGTTTTACTTTGCTTAATGAAAAGTGCTATACAAAAAACATTTGATTGATTGATATATTTTGTGATTCTTTGCTAAAAATAGTCCTATTACTCTCTCTCTCTCTCTCTCTCTCTCTCTCTCTCTCTGTCTGTCTGTCTGTCTGTCTGTCTGTCTCTCTCTTTCTCTCTCTGTGTCTCTGTGTCTTTCTGTGTCTTGGAGTAGCCTGAGAACCTGCTATACTACAACACAGATGAGAATTCTAAGATCATGGTCAGTGACTTTGGTCTGTCTAAGACTTTGGAGCATGGTGTGATGTCCACAGCCTGTGGTACACCAGGATATGTTGGTAAGTAGTTGGGGAGGAGCATACACAATTTTCTTTTTATACAGTCCCCTTCAATACTATTGGAACATCAAGGCCAATTCCTTTATTTTTGTTGTACACTGAAAACATTTGGGTGTTCCATCAAAAGATGGATATGAGACTGGAGATCAGTATGTTAGCTTCCATTTCCAGGTATTAACATCTAGATCTTTTACAAAACTTAGAACATAGCACTTTTTGTTTGACCCCCCCCAATTTTTTCAAATGATAAATAGCATTGAATATCTACTCTCAGTTTAAGCTTTGGGTTTCTCCTGTGCAGACTGCATTTATAGTTAAAAAGACAACCACCATGAAGACTAGAGACCTGTCTATGCGAGAAGAGCAAGCAATTTTGTAGATACAAACCGGTCATTAGCAATAAGAATAGTAAGGCTAGATAGGCATTTTGCAAAAAGTACAGAGATGAGGCTCATAAGTTCTGGGACAAATTTTTATGAACTGATGAAACAAAGATGAACCTTTACCAAAGTGATGGATGGTGATCTTCTTGCTCTTCACGATAGCCTCTGTTGTGTGTCATTCTACAGCCCCTGAGGTTTTGGCCCAGAAACCCTACAGCAAAGCAGTGGACTGCTGGTCCATCGGAGTTATCACGTACATTCTGTGAGTTCTGTTCTCTCACAATAACATAACACATTATGTTACTGTTCATAAATAGTCATTGCAGACTGGAGAACTAATACATCTATTAGTTCTAAAGATATTGTCCCCACTCATTTGTGAAAATTATGAGTTTAATTTATTTAACTTTATTTAAATCCACATTTTTCATTTATTTGTGTTAGTGGAATTGTATTATATATTACAATACCCATGAGCCTCAGTGTTTGATTGTTTGCAGAGGAACTCCCACCAGATTTGTGAAACCAGAGTGTTTATATAATTAGAACACTTATATTCTGTAACTGGGAACAAAACGTGCGGACATGTAAAGGATTTAGAGGCAGTGATTATAAAGGGATCAGCTGAGTTCTATAGTTGTCTCTCTGTTGCAGACTCTGTGGCTACCCTCCATTCTTTGAAGACAATGAAACTCGTCTGTTTTCAAAGATCATGCGAGCTGAGTACGCTTTTCACTCACCCTTCTGGGACAACATCTCTGAGCCAGGTATGAAAACAGCAAAAAAACATTTGACATCTTTAGTATTTTAAAATGTGTAGCAATTGAGGCTGACTGCTTTTTGGAGTTTGATTCTTTTTTAACACATTGAAATTCACGCTAATCCAAATGACTTGACTTGAATATAATGTATATTTCAATAATCACAAATACACTCAATATTCAAGTGACTTAAGACTTGACTTGAATTGAGATTTGAAAGCTTGATGAGCCGAAATTTCTAAAGTAATTGGCATGCTCCCACCTAAAATTCTGAACACCTGTAATCATCTTTGTGACTCCTATGGTGTTAGTGCTTGAGTTACCTAATAGGACTTGGTTTGTGACCTGCATCGAGAGACTTAAGTTCAGCCGGGGTTGTTTCATGGCGGTGACAAAAATAGTGTCACTACTATGTTTAACCTCAGTGTTAGTAAGTATACGTCAGGATTTGTTAATATATCCCTCGAGTTTAATCTAATTTAGACAAGCAAACCCTCTGAAATTAACTGTAACTATACAACTATGGTGGTTTGACCTGTTTGGATTAGGTCTGCTCAATCACCATGGATACTAAATATACAAGTAGCCTGTCCGGGGGATTAAATTAACTGCTCTCAACAGACGTCAGATGTTCTCCTGACCCACAGAAAAAAACAAAACAAAAAAACATGCGGATAAATTCTTTCTATAAAGGACAGGCAGAACAAAAAATGAGTAAGAATCTTCTGTATGGAAATACAAAAAAGAAAGGAAAAATGCTTATATATATGAAAAAAGAAAGAAATTGGGTTGAGTCTGAAAAGTAAACAGACTGATGAAAAGAAATGCAAATAATGCAAATAAATATTTGAAAAAACATCACATTGCAGGACCTAGAAAGTGGCCACAGCCAGAAACACACAGCGCAGAGATCCTGGAACTAGTACACATTCATTTTCAAGTAAAGGTTCATGCCATGGTGTGAAGAACAGACAGGTTGTTTTTTTCTTCTCTTGATATTATTGTCATTGAGAATTGCTGTATATGATGACTTGGATTTTGAAAGATCTTTGGACTAAAGAAAAAGTTATTTGAATACAACATCCACATAAAAGTCAGAGATAAGATGCAGCTTATGTTTCCTTTATGCCAGTTGTTCTCTGATGCACACGGGCTTCAACTTTTAGTGCTACTTTTCTGTGTTTTATTACTTGTTTAGGGAACCTTTTTGCTTGTATTTACCTCCGCCATGAAGGTTATGTTTTTGCCATAACATTGCTACATTACAACATCGCTACATGTTATTACATGCTACTACATGAGACTACATCGCATTAACTATCAAAACATTACTACCGTGTCACTGTATTTGGTTTGTCAGCAGTATGTTACACAACAACTACCAAATGGATTTCCACGAAACCTGGATTGTGGATGGGTATCTCTTCAGAAAAGATCCCATTAAGTTTTGATTCAGATACATGATAAGGAGACAGAGCCAGGTGTTCACAGGTGCTCTGGATCGGTAACTGTGGCAGTGCCTCAAATTTGTCCAATAGTAACGTATGTAATGTCACTGTCAATGTTCAAATGTTTTTTTTTTTTTTTATTATTTCATGCAGCAGTTGAGAGTACTGAATTCTAATCAATACTAACAGCTGTCCATGCCTTGTCTCAACAGCCAAAGACTTTATCAGGAACATGATGGAGAAAAACCCCAAGAAACGCTTCCTCACTGAGCAGGCACTCAGACATCCCTGGTTAGTTTTTCTATTTGTCTCATGCACGCACGCATGCACCCATGCACCCATGCATGCACGCACCCACACACCCATGCACCCATGCACGCACGCACGCACCCACGCACCCACGCACCCACCCACGCACCCACGCATGCACCCACGCACCCACGCACGCTTGCACCCACGCATGCACCCACGCACGCTTGCACCCATGCACGCTTGCACCCACGCATGCACCCACGGACGCACCCACACACCCACGCATGCACTTTTGTCTTTTGTTTTCCACATTAACTGTTTAACTCAATTGCAGGATTGCTGGAAATGCAGCTAACAGCATCGACATTTCTCAGTCCGTCTGTGAACAGATGGAGAGAAACTTTGCCAAATCTAAATGGAAGGTAAGTGACAAGCCAACATACTGTAAAATGTTGGATCTAAGCTGATGGTGTATTCTCTTTGCCATTTTATGCGGTTTAATACATTGACAGTTAAAACTAATCCAAATGACTGTGACTTAGTTTAAAATCTGAGCCAGACTTAAATCATCTATAATGGATATCTAAAAAAAATGAAGAAACAAATCTAAATCACACTTTTTTCTTCATATTTGATTTGAAAGTAGACTTTACTGCTATGACAGCTGACTTATAATGACAGCAAAATATGAACATTTGGAACTAAGTATGTTAGTAATGTTAACAGTTGCAAAGTAGATTATGTTGCAGGAGTGTTGGAGAAGTTCATATGGGCATTTTAATGTTTCTCACACTATGACAACATGTTACTATAATTGCTGCTATCATAAATGTAAGCTGACTCCAGCTGCTGTTCTTTTTAACTGGAAAAATACCAATGTTTTCTAGCCATCTTCAAAGCCTACATGGGAAAGTATTTTAGACCAATGACCTAATGTGACAGCTTTGAAGCTCAAGCTTCAACTACAATATCAAATGTAAACACTTGAAGCATCCATATCAAGTATCCTCAAATGCCGTAAACTCTGTATTGACACTGTTAAGGGTTGTCAAGAATGTTACTACATTTGACATGTTTACATTCAATCACATCATTATAATTTCCAAACTATACCAATTTACTCAAGGTCACATAAATTATTCATGACACAGTCACAGGAGCATTAGAAAGAGTCATAAGAGCTTATTATGTAAAGCTGATTGTGACATATTATTGTCCTTATTAACTCAAGAGAGATGTATTATGTCACTCGCAGGCAGCACCAGTACAATTTGTTTCTTTGTGTGCATTTCCAACAGCAAGCCTTCAATGCAGCCTCAGTAGTCCACCACATGAAGAAACTGCAGTTGTCCCACAGTGAGTCCTCCCCTCTACCCCTCTCCATGCCCCACATCCTTGTAGATTCCTCCACCCAGAATGACATTGAGATGCTGGGACGCTGCAATGGTGAGGCTGACGCCCTTGACCCAAATGGGAATCTCATTCATGCCGCCAGTCTTCTATCCTGCCGTAATTCTGACTCAGGCGGAGGAGTCTGTCACAGTGAGCCAGGCAACACCCTCACTGATGATGAGACAAGAGAAGTCACTAACTTCCAGTCAGAGACAGCTGCTCCTTTCAGGCCATCCAAGAGGTAAGAACTGTGCACATCAAATTTACTAGAAAAACAAGAAAAAGTTGACGCAGTATTGCAGTGTTTTAGGTGTGGATAGATGAGGTGTGTGTGTGTGTGTGTGTGTATAAAAATATGAAATATATATATTTTTTCAAAGTATACTCTAGAAATATCTCTGCTATTGAAATAAGAAAGAATTAATTGACTTAATTCTTGCACATTCAAAAAACATAGTAATTTCTTAGCAAAACATTCTTTAAAACGTCTACATATTTGGACATGAGGATGCCTATATTGTGTATATATAAATAATACACAATAAATGCTATAATATAAATAATCAGTAACAATTTTCAAACATTACTAATAAATATTTCAGTAAGAAAGATTTAATGTAATGAACCTCCATTGTGTGATGTGTTGCAGTCTGAATGCTGTGGCTCAGAGGAATGACCAGTCGTTCCAGTCCGGAGTGTGTTCTGTCATGTGAATGGCTGACTATCCTGAGATACATCTCGTGCAGGTAAAGAGTAATCTCTCAATCAGAATTCAGATGTTGACTGTACATAATACCGACTGAACAAAGCCCGTAACTAACACGTTTTCAAAAATCTCTCTCTTTTTTAGTTTGTCTCTTGGGTTGAGGAAATTCTGGCATCCACCTTGGTATGAAGGTGTTGATACATCTGCTGTTCAGCTTTATCATGTCTGTTGTGCTTCTCTGCTGCATATAACATGTTCCATCCACAGAAACTTACAGTATCTTACACTTGGAATGACTGTATACAGGCAGTGAACACCAGATTAAAACGGACACAAGCAGGAATTCATACATTTAGAATTCATGCAAAACGCTGTTACGCTGATGACATTTACTTTCTCAAAACTATTATTATCTTTTGTATGTTACTCAATACCATCCATTAAAATTTATTTATTTTCAATAGATTTAAGTGATATATGCAATGTGAAAGCAAATTTATGATCCCTTTTTTTGAAACTGACTTGGCTATATTTTTCATTCTAATGGCTTATAAGTTTTAATGAAGCTGATTAGCTTTTTCAAAAACTTAAGGGTCACATCATTTGTATGCCCTACATATCTTAATAATGTTAATTACTTCATATTCACAATTGTACACTATAACACAATCTGGGTATGTACCTTTAAACTGTAGTGTTTGGACATTGCAGGCAGGTCTTTGGATCTGTATTATGATGTTTCCATACAGATGTATTCCATCATATATCCTACTTCCACTCTATGTAAAATGTATGAGATTAAACTTTATTTTGAAGTGGAGTCACTGACAGATAACAATCAGGTGTTTGCTGTGTTTTCTGTGACATATACACATGCTGCTCTCTTGTTGAACAACTGAACTCATTAAGTGCCACAAGCTGATGTAAAGATGCTGAACATTAAGTAATGTCATGGATTATTCTGAAATCACAAATGTAGTGACACATCATGTTTTTGTATTATTTTCTCAATAAACATGCAGTAACAAGTCGCCTTGATTCTTCCTGTGTTGAATGAATAGCTACAGTACCATGCTGGGCTCTCCCATGAAGCTGTATGACAGAAATAAAAACATGAAAAGGCTTTTATTTAAATACTACAGATTCTGCACAAAAAGGTAAAAAACAGACAAATAAATAAAATTCACCCCGTCTCAGGTTCTGACAAATACAGTAATAGTGGTGAAATGTTCACAGTGAAGCATATCGCTGCTGATGAATGACTTTATGTTGGCTGTGCAGGGCAGTAAGGGCTCTGGTCTTTTTTCAACAAAATGCGAAAAGTGATATTGAGAACATAAAGATATTTATGCATATTGTGTTTGTCTAATCAGTTAAAAGAACATATAGTACTGTCATTACAGATTAAAAATGAAAAACACTGTAACTTAAATATTCCAGGAGTTATTTCATGCTAAAGAGTCAGTCCTTTCTCCATGAACCCTCCTCTCTCATTACACACCAGATGCTGATTTTCTACATAGCTTTTCCCACATTTCCCACAATTCTTTGTCAACTGCCGGAGAAGAGGTGAATGTTATATTATAGAGAAGGGTTAAAGCAGTGATCCAGGCTTTGGGAGGAATTCTCCTGTAGTAAAGTGAAGACAGTAAGTGGAGTGACTAATGTTAGGGCTGGTGTGACATGTTGTGACAGCAGCAGCGGATCCTGCCAGCAGGTGACTTTTACCCCTGGCATATGCTGAGGTCGTGTGCTTTGTTTCGAAGTTTTTCCAGAAGGTCTTTGAGTTTTGCATCAAGTCCATGAAGCTTTTCTGACTTCTTGAGGATTTCATCTTGCAGCTGCTTGAGGGACTCTCCTTTACCTGGAAAAGGGTAAGGGTACAGGGAGTTACCTCATCTAATGAACGAACTGATGAAAACACTGCAAATCCTTGTCAAATGAATGGACATTCTACAGCTGAGTGCATGTTATTCATGCAGCCATTAGCTTTATTTAAATGTAATATCTTTGAATTTGTGTATCTGTAGACCAAGAAAAATTTAAAAAGAGTCCAGAGGGTTCAGTAGAGTCAATAGAAATACGCAAGAACAAGAAAACTTTTAGACCAGCGGTGTACGTCTGGGACAAGCAGCTACCTCTAAGTAACT